>NW_026067909.1:27334183-27392254 GCF_014885135.2 Alexandromys fortis | reverse complement strand
AGAGAGAGAGAGAGAGAGAGAGAGAGAGAGAGAGAGAGAGAGAGAGAGAGAGAGAGGAGTGTCTCAGAGGGTCTGAGAGGCAGTGGGTGGAATATAACATGATCTTGAGAGCCTCCTTCTGCTAGAGCTCTCAGGCATGGCTGCAATCCACAGACGGTGAGGTTCGGCTGTTTGGATATAAAGGCGACAGCCCGATTAGAAACCCAGCCTGTTGGGTTAGAACTCCTGTGGCCACTCTGGACCTCTCGTCTTTATAGAGATGGTAAGGCTTTGTGGGGTCTGGAAGAGCAAGAGCAGGAGCTGTTAGAAGGGCATCTCACAGTAGAGAGAAGAGGTGGCAGACGATGGCCAGGTGGGTGAGAGGCCCCATGGGGGTCTCTCTGGCTGCCTGGTACAGAGGCTTGGCTGTAATTGCAAAGTTAGGGATCCAATGGTGGAAGAACCCTAGTAGGCCCAAAAATGAGAGGATCTGAGCCCCTGTGGTTGGAGGCTGTAAATCCTGCAGGGCCTGGATCCTGTCAGAGGTGAGGGTCTTAGACCTCCAGCTAAGTTGAACACACAAATATACCACTGTAGGAGAGCACAGCTGAGTCTTAGCTGATGAGACTCAATATCCCAGGAACTGAGGAAGTTCAGGAGTGCAGAGGTTGCCTGCTGGGTCAGAGACAATGTAGGAATTCAGAGAAAGAGATCATCAACATACTGGAGGAGTGTGCTAGGACCTGGGTCAAAGTTTGAGAGATCTCAAGCCTGAACTTGGCCAAAGAAGTGGGGACTGTCCCGAAAACCAGTGAAAACAGTCCACGTAAGCTGTCTGGAGGACCCAGGAGTCAGTGTCCTCTCAGGTGAAGGCAAAGAGGAAGTATGAGTCAGGGTGTAAAGGGACAGTAAAGAAGTCATCTTTTAGGTCCAGAACAGTAAAGTAGGAGGTGGTAGGAGGGATGTTAGACAGGAGATTATATGGGTTGTTAACCAGTGGGTGAACTGGGATGAGTGCCTTATTTATGAGTTGGAGGTCTTGAACCAAGTGGTAAGCACCAGAGGGCTTACACACGGGAAGCATTGGAGTGTTGCAGGGTGAGTGGATATGAATTAAACGTCCTTGAGACAGGAGATGGGTGATGATAGGCTTAAGACCTCGGTGATGGGTTTCAGAAGTAGGAAACTGGGGTCTGGAAGGGAAGGATGAAGGGTCTTTAAGGCGAACTAGCACTGGTTGGTGGTGAGTAGCAATCACAGGAGTAGAAGTGTCCCATACTTGGGGATCTACTGGATCAGGGGGCGTAGAGACAGAACAGTCTGGGGTAGGAACTGGTCTGAAAAGTGAAAAGAAAGTGTGACTCAGGAGAGTATGTGGGGGCCAAAGTGAGTGTGGCCCCAAAGCAGCTGAGAATATCTTAACCCAGAAGAGGTACTGGGCAAGCAGGAATCACTAGGAAAGAATGAGAGACAATTGCCCCACAAGAATGCCGGGCAATGGCAAAATTTTAAGTGGGGAGGAACGGGTTCCGTCTACCCCTATAACTGGTGAGGGGAACGTAAGGCCCGAATGGGATGTTAAAACAGAGTAGGTAGTTCCTGTGTCCAAAAGAAAAGCAACAGACTTGCCCACTACTTGTAGCGTTAGCCTAGGCTCAGAGAGGGTGATGGGAGCCACCAAGTCTGGGCTGTGTCTATCCTCTGAATGGAGGCCAGAGGCTGGAATTACAAAGAGGGCACCAGATCTCATTACAGATGGTTGTGAGCCGCCTCGTGGTTGCTGGGAATTGAACTCAGGACCTCTGGAAGTAATAGCCAGTGCTCTTAACCGCTGAGCCATCTCTCCAGCCCCTCTGTCTTCATTTTAACCCTCACTTAGTGGGTCTTTCGGTGATAATGCAGAATAGTCAGAGCGGAGGGCACATTGCTGGTCTTGCCAGTTGGAAGCTCTACTCTCTGATAGAAAGTCTGTTGAGTTATCAGATTCTAGGGTCATTTTCCTTCTGTCTCCGTGTCCCTCTGGAGGCCTGTGATGGTCCTTTGTTGTAGCTGATTTCTTCACTCTGGGTACTTCAGTCTTCTTTTCCTTGTGGCAGTGATGCCCGTGATCTTGAGCACGGCATGTGATCTTCCTGCCGGGTATGGTGTCATACAGACATTTCTGCTGTGCATTTCCCCCCCTATTTTCTGGCAGATTTTGTTGTCATTATCTTCCAACACTTCAATTAAATTTTCAATCTCAACTATTTCATTTGAATTTCCAACATGCCTCCCCATGTCTTTTTTAAGGTGGCACAATATCTCTTCAACACAAATGATTTTTTTTCCCCACTCGTATGTTTATTTCCTCAAAACTCTTAGGATCCTCTACATCTCCTTTACACCAGAGTGGTCCGCTGTGTCACTTCTGTTCTAGCTGTGTGTTGTCCTGCGGGTTAATTTTTAAGCTGTTTGGAAAAACAGCAGACCATGTTGCTATAGAGCCTATACCCCAAACTCAAGATTTTGTTTAGAGTAAATCACCATTGTTTTAGAAGGGAAGGAGATTCTAGAGCTAAGGGAGGTGGGAGGAGCCCAGCAATGGGTGTTTTGGTCTAGCGCTGTGGGAAGTGGGAGGAGCCCCGCAACGGGTCGTTTGGGTGCCCATGCATGAGTGCTGGTTGGCATTCTGTGACTGCTTGTTGCAGCTGGGCTCTGTTCCCACCTGTGCATTAATTCCCCCCTCAGGCTCCACACCCATTGGCCATGTTCTTGAGTGACCAGGGCTGGCATCCAGCCATCTGCACAGTTACTTTTCTCCCTCTCTGTCTTGCAACTTCCCTGCCTCACAGATTACCACCCGTCCGATGCCACATGCCCTGCCCACTCCTGTTTTTCATCGCCGTGGTTTGTTTCTTTTTAAACTCTATTACTGTCACTTAATTTGAAGGAAGAGCAGGTAAATTTATATGGCTGTTCTGCCATCTCCAATGAGAAATACAGTCGCGTTTTATTTTATCATGGCTTTGGGGGTTGAAATGTAATCTAATTCTCTGGCATTATTCAAATGATAATGGCCAGACGGTGTGTTAGATTATGGGCTTTTCTCCCTCTACCCGGCACTGAAAATAATCTGTGGATTTTATCATTGCACAAAGGACCGTGTGCTGCTGTGAAGTCGGCGTGCTGTGGCTCGACCTGGGTGAGCAGCAGGCATTGGTACACATGCTTCCATCCGTGAGCATTGTCTGATAATGGAAAAGAAATATATTGGAAGCTGCGGTGTGGAATTATTTCTACGTGTAAAAGATAGGCCTATAAACAAAGCCCAGGTTTTCTCTTTTCCCTAAAATGGAGAAAGTGCCCAAGGCAAGCCTCATTTCCCCCTTCCTTCTTTCTTTTCTACCAAGTGTAGTGAGAGAGACCTTGGCTGGGGAGAGAGTCTTCTTGCTTCGTCTATAGGAACCTGGGGTGGTAGCACCTAGAAGAGTCTCAGAATGTGCCAGGGGAGCTTGGGGACTTCTTTAGAAAGTCAGGTGGTTCTAGGTTCTTGGTTCATATAACACCAAAGGCAAGTTTGAATAAGGCTGTCGGTGGAGGACCGTTAATAATACTTATGAACATGAGCATCGTGAGTTTTAGCTTGTAATTTCATGAGAGGCATTCCAATAACAAAACTACATTTGGCACCATTTATGTAAAGAGGAATTTCTCATGCTTCCATCTGGAAAAGCACAATAAAAGCTCCATGCCTGTAATCTAAGCTGAGGCAGAAGAATCGAGAGTTTGAAGCCAACCTGGGCTGCAGACACGATATATTAAAAAAAAAAAAAAAAAAGGAAAAGGGGAAAATAGAACAGTGAAGAGCAGTGCCGAGCCCTTCTCAGCCCAACAAGGAGCAGCATTCACTGGGGATTTCTGGGAAAGATGTTACGCCCACATCACGGAGTCCCCCAACAGCCAATTGGAAGACCAAGTCCTGTATGTGAAAGCAAAGAGCATTTATTGTGATTCAAGTTCCAGCCCGGACTCTCCATGTGTCTAATGCATTGACATGATCAGAAAGCCTCGAGCTCAGTTGGGGTTGGGTTTTTATAGTAGCAAAGGTAGGGGTGAGGGACTTGTAAGGTTCAGGACCCCTAAGTGATTGACATTTGTCTAGGGGTGTCCTGGTGAAAAGCGATGTGTGTGCTGGCAGGTGATCCTATCTACAGTGGTTGGAACATTAGGAATTTCCTTTGGATGTTCTGTTCCTGTGTGATGCCGGTTTGTGGTCTTTTTTGGAACACCAGGTATTGTCCTATGGTACACTGGAACTCAGGCCGCTGATGAGCTTGCCCTGGCTGGGCCCTATAAAAGGAAGGTGCTTTTCTGTCTACTGGGTGATAGTGTTTCCCTTCTGCTTCTAAGTTACTGATGAATATTGAGTGCCTACCACAGGTGTGCATTTTAATCTGGAAGGCACCTGCTAGCCTTTCCGGGTTCTTGTGCCTCTGTACATTGAACTGCCCAGAGTTACACGGATGGTTACAGGAAGGGAGATGTTTATGGATGGAAAACTCTAAACAAACTTTGAGATGCACCAGATATGGCCTGAGGCCTGGCCCATGCAGTAGAGAGGAAAGGGCTGGCATCGGGGTGGGGTGGGGCGGGACGTGTGTGAGCTATGTTTGAGAATTTGTATGGGTCCTTTACTTAGTAGCCTCCTCGCCCCTACTAGTACAACGGAAGCTGTTTTTGAGCATGCTCCCTTGGTTGACGGAAGCCCAGGGCACTAGGGCTGTCCTAGTCTTCCATTGCTGTCACTGTTCACATGCTGATCGCTGGAATGTTCTTCCCCATTCTATTCCCTGCTCTTTCTCTCAGTATCTGTATAAATACCTTGAGCCCATGCCAAGGCATTGAAATCGTGGCTTCTTAATCCACACGTGCATCTGTGGCAGAGAGGTAGATAGTGATAGCCACTAACACCTTAGGCAGGTGATGCTTCATTTGAGGATGAATTTCTTCACAGGAAATGGGGTGCTGTTGAGAACTGAAGCAGAGGTGCTGGAGAGAGATGGCTTCAGGGCTAAGTGCAATGACTGCTCTTTCTGGGGACCCAGGTTCCATTCCCAGCATCCACATGGCGGCTCACAGCTGCCTGTGATTCCAGTTCTGGGGGACCGGACACCCTCACATAGGCGTCCATGCAGGCAAAGCACCAATGCATTAAAAAAAAGGAAAGAGCTGAAGTGCAAAGTGAAAGGAAACTGTAAAATTTCTAACCGAAGACCTGCATTTGTGGCCACTGATCTGATGGTCCCCGGGGCTCACCATCAACTTGCAGGGCAGAATCATATCACCGTGGAACTAGTTCCAGGGATGGGACCATCAGCGGAGGTGTCTTTAGAGGGTATTGGGAGAAACTGAGTGAACAAAGCAATGGTTTTATTTAAAATGTCAATAATTACAATATACTAGGGAACAATTCTCTTGCCAGGTTATGCCAGCTACCCACAACTCTTCTGAGCATCGTTACTTAGCAGTGTGAAGTTTCCAGAGTGAGGAAGTGGTGTGATGGTTTACAGAGGGAGGAATTCCCGAAACCTGGGAACTTTGAAAGCCCGAGGAAAACAGTACAAAGGACGCTGGAAAACCAAAGCGGTCTCTTGTGCTTCTGAAGGAACGCGGAGAAAGAGCGGTGCGGCTGGTTTGCAGGAGGCTCGTGCTGACCCCACGTTTATCTCTGCGTGCTGCCTTGGAAGTTCATTTTAAAGGAGTCAGTTGTATGTCAGCAAAGACGGGGCTGCTGTTTCCTAGCGACACAGTGTCAGGATGGCTAATCCTTTGCTCAGGCTGGGCATGAGAATGCTGTAGTCCTAGCCTCAGTGGGCACCGGGGTATCCTGTGCTCCCAAGAGCAGACTTATTAAAGGAGAGAATGCAGAGAAGAGGGTGCGTAAGGATGTCCGTGATGCAGTTTGCTCATTATATAATCCCATTTCCAGAAACCATACCTAGTCCAATTTGCCAAAAAGATTTCTTAAGAATAGGAGGTATAGAGTTACAATTTGAAATTATAGAAATAGAAGATGATTGACGGGATCTATTTGAGCGAAGGGACAGATGGAGCAAAGGGATGTGGATCCTGCTGAGAAAAGTGCAGAGGCCTTGGCATGCCTCTCTTTTCAAGGTCCATCAGATTCTTACAGAGGAAATGCCAGGTATACTTGGAAGTCACAGGAGCTGGTGTGTGCTAGCTGAGTCAGAAACACAGAGGATTCTGGGAAACCATGAAATGGAAAATCCTAACTCCAATTTAAGCCTCGTCTGTTGCTTTCCTACTTTAAGACATGTTTGGAATTACACAGAAGCCCTAGCATCCGGAGGTGGTCCAGGGGCGGCAGAGTGCTGGGTGCTTTGCGTCTCTGGTTATACTTCCGGATTTTGACTGGAGAGCCTCACTTGGGGGCCATGCTTATGTCTCATGGGTTCCTAATCTGTAACCAGATTTAATTTTGATGGTTTAAATGTGTCGGTGAGGTGCTGAGTCACGATCTCTTCCTCCAGAAGGCGTGACTCTCTGCCCAAGTGCAGCCTCCTGGGTGTGTCCTGCTGTGCCAGTTACCGCCACCAATGTTGGTTCATTTCGGCGAAGAGCAGGCATGGGTGTGGGTTCAGCTTGCACAGTTGCTAAGGCTTCTCGCCTCCTGAAGAGGAGGCACATGTGCTGCAACGTTTTTATTTTTGTTTCAATTTAGAGAAATTACTTCCATCACCAACCTTCTTTGGATTTAAAAAAGTTTTTTTTTTTTGAAATTAAAATACAATTACAGCACTCCCCTTCCCTTTCCTCCCTCTAAACCCTCCCACATACTCCCTGACCTGTTCTCGCTCATATTCATGGCCTCTTTTTATTTAATTGTTCTTCTCTCTATATATATGTATATACACAATACACATTTGTGTGTATATATATTTATATATATAAGTATACAAATACAACCTTCTTAGTCCTGTTTGTGTATGATTTCAGAACTGACCACTTGGTGTTGGATAGCCAAGTGGAGTACTCTTCCCTGGAAGACTGTCTCTCCAGTTCTTACTAATTCTTAGTTGCTGTAGTTCTTACTCCAGCATGTTGAGGCCCCATGAGCTTTTCCTCTTTTAAGTTAAATACCTGTTGGTGTTATGTGATGCAATGTCCCATACATTGGTGGTTAGTTCTGCTGTTATACACACCCGTCATCTGTCTTTGGGTACCGCGGCACAGGGCTATGTTGCAGTGATGAAGTGGCCTGCTGCCTTCTGTGTGGGACTTCAGTGTGATCCCGCAGGTAGTAGTCAACTCTGGATAAAGAACACTAGCCCTCACCTAAATACTAGCTACGAGACTTAAAAACAAAACAAAACAAAAGAAAAAAATCCCAAAATATCAAAATTTACCCAGGAGTTCAGATATGTAACCCAACCAAAGCCAAGTAAAAGTCTTGAGACAATTTTTTTTTTTTCCGTGACAGAATGGATTCAACAAAGCTTGGCTCCTCACGAATATAATCTGACGGTAACTAGTGGCACACACACTTGAACAGAAAGCTTTTAAGAATGCTTGGGCATCTCCCAGGAGCTTGAGAGTTAGGGAGCCCCAGTGAATCAGGACTAGCCCTCTTGACTTCTGGACTCCAGCTGGGGCGTCTCAGCTTCCTTCTGCCCTTCAATCAGGGGTTTTATACACAAGTGTCTTTGTAGTATAGCTCATTGCAAAAACATTGTAATGTGAACTGTGTAATTTCCAAAGACTCCTGCTGGGTTTACAGTAACTTGATAATCTACACATTTTCCTAAATTTTTTTGGGGGGTTTTCGAGACAGGGTTTCCTCTGTGTAACAGTTTAGCTGTCCTGGAACTTGCTCTGTAGACCAGGCTGGTCTCAAACTCACAGAGATCTGCCTGCCCACCTCCTGAGTGCTGGGATTAAAGGCATGTGCCACCACCATCTGACCTTCTTAAAAAGGTTTTAAATTACATTAATTTGTGTATGTGAATATATTATGCACACATACATGCCACACTGCGGCACATGTGTGGAGGTTAAAGGACAACTGTGTGAGCTGGTTCTCTCCTTCTGTCCCATGGGTCTCTGGAGTGGAATCCAGGTCATCAGGCTTGGTGGCAAGCTCCTTTATCCACTAAGTCACTCAGTTTATGCATTTTAAGTTCTCTGCTTAAGAGAGCGTTGGTTTTCCTCCGTGTCTGTGTGTGCCGAGAACATCCTTAGGCCTGTCACGCCGTGAATGGAAAATTTCACAACAGAAATTCTCACTAAGTGATTCCTGCAGTGTGGGTGCTGGCAGAGGCAGTTTCTGCTCATTTGTTATATTAGGCACAAAACAGGTACTTGCCAAGGATGTGACATTTGACTTAACTGACTTGAATGACATTAGTAGACAGCAGTTTTTAAGGTCCGTAAGTATGACTCTATGGTACGTCCTATGCAGCATCCCCCCAAAGATGGCCAGAAATAACAGTGGCTTAAGGGGGAGATTAAAGTCTCTGTAATAAGTACCCAAGTTAGGGCTGTGTGGCACTCCTCACCACTGGGAAGCTGGACTTTGTCTTCTTGCTTGCCTATCTTCAGCTGTGATCATCTCATGGACCAAGAAGCATGCAGGGGCTTCAATCATCACAGCTGTGCCCTAGCTTCTGGGAGGAAGGATGGTGAAGAAGATTGCTCTCCTCAGTGCTAGACAATGCCTTAGGAGTCACAGGTTCCTTCTCGCAACCGTTTGTCATTCAGAACTCAGTCACATGATCGCTCCGAGTTTCAAGGAGAATGGGAAGATGTCTTTATCCTAGAGCCAGGCATATGCCAGCTTTTCTGGAGAGGGCCAGAAAAGAAATATTCTTGGTGTGTGGGTCCCGTGATCTTTGGTGCTGTGATTCTGCTCTGCCACAGTGGTGTGAGAGCAACCCTTGATGGTACAGTCTCCCTATGGTCACTGAAGTTTGAGTTCCCTACGATTTTCATGTATCATAAAGTATTGAGGGTTTTTTTTTTGTGACTCAACAATGAAAAATCCAGTTTTTGCCTGTGGGCCGTATAAAAATGGATAGTGACATTTGGATGATCTGTCTGAATTTGCCAACCCCTACTCCAGCGTGCCTAGAAAGTCTGCCTAAGCACAAGGGCTCCAGAAAGAATCTTATACATTAACAAAAAGTCCGACCCATCCAGATGATACGGTGATCCTAAACACGGAGGCTTCTCGTAACAGAGCTGAGAAACATATGAAGCAAGATCTGACAGGATTGAGGCCGGAAGTAAAGAATTGCACTGTAACTTTTGAGATTTTAATCACCCGATTTCTCTAATAGAACAACCAGATAGAAAACTAGTAAGAGGACAGAGGACTAAGCCAGCCAGATCCGGGAGAGACAGAGTGACCCACCTGGGGAAGTAGCCACGCATTGTCATAAGGGCATGCATTCTTTCAGACTCTGCTGTCCTAAGATGAAAATTTAATAAGTTTGTAAACATCTAGATGATATAATGTATCTCTTCTGAGGACCATGGAATGAAAATATGAGTAGCAGAAGAAAAAAATGGCAAGATCACAAATATATAGAAATTGAATAATCAGTGTGTGTGTATGTGTGTGTGTGTGTGTGTGTGTGTGTGTGTGTGAGACCTTTACTTGTGCTAGGCAACTGCCCTACCATTGATCTCTATTCCCATATCAGCAATCTACTTGTAAACAACCAGCGGATCAAACTAGAAACTGTAAAGGAAATGCCATGCCCAGAGTAGACAACAAGGCTTAGGGATGCAGCACGAGGCACCCGGGAAGGAAATTCCGAGCTGCACACGCCTGTCTTGAGACGAGAAAGAGCTCAGATCAGTATATTCCAGAGCTCAGAAGGAACGTGCAAGCTCAGCTTAGAGTTAGAAGAGGAAAGGGAAGTAAATTCGGAGGCAAAGAGATGGTGCTGGAGGATTGGCTCAGCAAGTAAAGGCGCTGGTCCCCAGAGATGGTGCTGGAGGGATGGCTCAGCAGGTAGAGGCGCTGGTCCCCAGAGATGGTGCTGGAGGGATGGCTCAGCAGGTAGAGGCGCTGGTCCCCGAGCCTGATGACCTGAGGTGATCCCTGGGATCTGTGGTGAAAGGAGAGAAGGGACTGCTGGAGGTTGTCCTCTGACCTGCACCTGCATGCTGCCATGGCGTTGTGCACCCACCCACCCACCTGCCCGTGCTCCCGTGGGCATGCACAAAATAAATAGAAAATATAGTGACCAATTTAAACAAGGAGAAAATGATGGACCAAAATAAACAAAACCAAAGCTGTTTTTAGAAAAAAATTTAACTAAATCAACATATCTTTAGTGAGTACAATTGAGAGAAAAAGGAAAGTTTATTTAAATTACATTAGTAAAATACGGCAGCATTACCTGTTGTTGATAGATACAAGTAGGGTTGTAAGAGAACACTGTGAAGAGCGGCCTACCACCACACTAGAAAACCTAAAAGAGGTGGCCAAACACCCGGCGGTACATCTACATTGAATGTGAAAAGGATTGTTAAATCTGAAGAGCCTAGTAGTCATCAAGGCAATTAAATCAGTAATCAAAAACTTCTGAGCGAAGCAGGGCCTAGGATCTGATGGCAACTTTGGGTAAACTCCACGCATGTGATTTGAAGGAATTAATTTGATTTCCTCAAGCCCCTAACACTGAGAAGGAGGCCAGTGCATGTGTGTGTTGACAGGCACCCACTATGACAGTAGAAAATTATTTTTGACAAAGGTGTTGTTCTACTTTTATGTTCTATAAACAGACACATATATAACTTTAAATCTAGATTCACATATGATATCATGGGCTATTTGCCTTACTAGCATAAATGCATTAAATCTAGATTTGCATATGACATAACACATGGGCTATTTGCCTTACTAGCATGTACTCATTAAATCTAGGTTCACATACGATGTCATACACGGGCTATTTGCCTTACTAGCATGTACGCATTAAATCTAGGTTCACATACGATGTCATACATGGGCTATTTGCCTTACTAGCTGTTTCCACAGTAGCACTTCTCAGTGTGTGCCCAAAGGACTCCCAGCCAACACACCACAGAGACTCTGGAGTATCATGGCTATTGCCGTACCATTCATAAAAACCGAGCTATGCAGCCAGCCTTGCTGCTCAGTGACAGATGAATGGGTAAGGGAAGTGGTACATACACACAATGGAATTTTATTCGGCTGCAAAGAATGAAATCATGACTCAGAAAGGATGAAATCTTGAGAATAAAGGGGGCTGAGAAGACAGTGTAACACATGAGAGAAAACATCTATGAGCCACGTGAGATGAAGATTTAGTGTTCAGAGTACAGCCCTCACAACCCGACCACAAAAGGGCAGACGACCCAACTGAAATGAGCAAAGGCCGTGCATAGACATTCCTCCAAAGTGAGATCCTAGTGCACTGTGCGCGTGGCCACATGGCCATCAGCCACCAGGTAAATGGAGACAAAGACACAGCAGATGCTGTTCCACACCTCCTACAGTGGCTGCTGAAACAACAGAAACGACGTTTTGGCGAGGAGTCAGAGAATTGAGAAGTGTTGCCATTGGATCTGGTAAGAGGGATGCAACAGATATTTTAACACAATGCTCGTAGTGGCCTCAGTCACAGATCCAAAAGACAGGATCAACTCCAGTGCCCATTAGTGGAGGAGACCCCAAGCCATAAGCATAATTCAGTAAATAGGTGTCGAGGGATATTATTCCCCCAGAAAAGGAATGGCATTCTGGTACATGCTGTAGCGTGGATAAACCTTGAAGGCAGTATGCAAATGAAGGAAGCCAGACACAGAAGGACAAGCATTGAATGTTTTCAGCTATGAGAGGAACCTAGAATGGATATATATATAGTATAATAGAGATGACCAGAAACTGGGAAGAAGAATGAGAAATTCCTGTTGTTTGAGAATTTACAAATTCCTATTTATAAAGCAGCTTTATAAAATGATATCACGATTACACAACTCCACAAGTCAAGCTAATGACATTAAGATGACAGAATGGCCCTTGGTGTTTTTGTTTGGTGTGAGAGTCTTGTAAAGTCGAGGCTGGCCATTACTTAGCTCCTAAACTCTTGCCTCCACTTCATAAATGCTCGGATTACCACATGCGGCTTTGCTGGGATTACATGCATGCCTTACCACGTGTGGCTCTGCTGGGATTACATGCATGCCTTACCACATGCAGCTCTGCTGGGATTACACGCATGCTTTACCACATGCGACACTGCTCTCTGTATTTGCCACCACCACAGAAAGAAAGAAGAGGATGCCCAGGGCAACCTTCAGTATCGAGTTCCCAAAGTCTGCAGTTTGTTGATAAGGTCTGTCCTCTGAGTATTCAGTTGGACTAGCAGGGGTGACATGAACTCTGAAACAACCTGTTATTCCCGGGTTAAAAACTTCAGATGCGATGACAGCTATTCTTTGATTATTTGTTAGTTAGTGAACCTAAATGTCTCATTAATTTCCCAAATGCCTGCCTGCCCACCTCCCTCCATCTCTCCTTCTTCCCTCTCCTTCTTTTCTTCCTTCCTTCTCTCCCTCTTCTTCCTCCTCTTCTTCCTCATTCTCTTCCTCTTCTCCCTCTGCCCTTTAGGGTTTTTTTTTAAGGTAACATATAAAGCAGTGGGGTTTCATTATGGCATTTCACACGGTTTGTTTTTATTCACCCCCTTGGTCCACACGACTTCTCTGTACCCCTGTCCCCAGTACCCACTGGTTCCGCTTTTTCTCCCAATAACTTCCTGTATTCTCTTCTGACATATGTATACTGCATTCGCCTCTCTCTGGTTTTCTCTTATCCTTTCTTGTTCTTAGGATTTTTTTCTTCTTCTCTCATGGCCATATACACTCATGTATGTATGTATGTCTGTATGTATGTTTGTATGTCTGTATGTACATATGTGTGTATGCATGAAAAATAAAATATAGGGTCCACACAATAGAGGAAATAAGGTATTTATCTCCATAATTCTAGTTTATTTTGTTTAATGATCTCAAGATACTAATGTCATAATTTTGTTCTTCATAAAATACCACTGTGCCCATGTACTGCATTTTCATTGTCTATTCATCTGTTGATGATCATCTAGCCTTGTCTGTTTTCTAGTTACTGTGGCTAGTATAACAACAAGCATGGACATGCAAGCATCTCTGTGGTGTTTGGCCTTTGGGTCCTTTGGGTATTTACCCAAGAGCGCTATCGCTGGGTTATATTGTGATTTTCACCAGTGTGTGTTTCAAGGGACTCGTGCTCTGTAATCATCCCTATGCCTAGACCTGTGGGCGACTCCTTCTAAGACCCCAGCAGATGCTTGAAACTATATGCAGTGCTGGACCCATGTGTACTGTTTTTTTTTTTTTTTTCTGCACACATGCCTATAGTGGTCTAATAAACTAGGCGAATTGCCCCCACATGTGGGTGACCAACCACGGTGAATAATTTAGAACAGTATACGGTTATGCGAGGTTGTCTCTTTCTCAGATCTTCCCTTTGTCCTGCACGTGGCCTTCTGTGATGGGGAGATTGTAGGGTCAGCATGATGAAGATGAGTTGTGCCTTGTGATGTGGTGTTAGGGTACCACGTGACTTGGTGAGGAGATTCGTACTGTAGCAGTCTACCTGGTGTCAGGGTCAGGTGTACAGTGACGCCACCCGGGCAGGTGGCAGATGCACTGGACACGGGCATGAGTTGTGTTCTGGGCAGATAAGGGTGAGATTCTGTCAACTGTTCTTTCTGGCAATTTCTATTTAGTGTCTTCTGATTGGTTCTGACCGCAGGGAACTGAAACCATAAAAAAGGAAACCATCATGAAAGGGACACCAAGCTCCTCATTCACAGGTCCCTGTCTGTATTGTTCCCTCTCGGTACACTGGCCCCGGGGGTCCTGGTCCTGGTCCTGGTGGCTGGAGCATAGGGAACAGTGGCGATGCTGTTGGTGGCCAAGGGAGAGAGTTTGGTTTTGGTTTGTATGAGGTTGGTGAGGTTGAGGTCATAGGGTAACTCGGTCCGTAAGGCCAGGAAATGGCAGATGGAAAGCTAACGTCCTGGCATGTTTGTCTTCAAAGCTCTCTTTATTTGCCCATGCTTCCCTCCCGCCCTCACCCCGCTCCGAATTTCAAAATTTCTCCATCACCGGGAGTGAACAAACGTTTCCCGTGTTCCCTGGAATTTGCTTATGACCATGGGAGGAGGCACACGATACAGCAAAGCAGACAGGATTACCACTGACTGGCGGGTTCTGAGCCATGGCAGGTTTCCCAGAGGCCCATAGCAGGGCCGTAGGTGGTCACCTTTGGCCTTTGTGGTGATGCTGGGTGTTGTCAGTCTCTTTTTCTCCTTTCTTTGAAAGAGAAACCATAAATTAGTTTCTCTCTGGTGTGAGGTAGCACACATTTTCATTCCTCAAGCATGTTCACATTTAAATCCTGTGGGTCCAGTGTGGTCTGAACTCAGGTGGTGTCCATTGTAAATGTTGTTATACTGATGGTGTGTGTCTGGATGGAAACCTAGCCCTCTCTAAGGGAACCACGCAGGAGCCAGGCACAGAAAATGTAGTCTGGGACAGAATCAAGTGAATCTGGTTTCCCACCTTTGTCCGCGGAGTTGACTTATCTACATGAGTGTATCCGGGTCTCTGTCTTCTGTTCCCAGCATAAGCCTCTTATGTTCATATTATAATCTGTCATCTCTTGGACATGGAGATACATTCTGAGGAGATTTCATGTGTATAGCTCTGGAGTTACACACACTGGGCGACACAGGACACTGCACACCCGGCTGCAGACACATAGAACACGGGAGTTTCCTGAGGCTGCAGCTTGAGAGACAATGGTATTTGTATCTAAACCTTAAAACACACAAAAAGTACAGTCATGGCACAGCATAGAAGAAAAACATGTCACACCTTGGGATACCTACCTTTGCAGAATGCAGGTTGCTCTTGCTGAATGGATTTGGGGTACCTATCTTTGAAGAATGTAGGTTGCTCTTGGTGAATGAATTTGGGGTATCTATCTTTGCAGAATATAGGTTGCTCCTGGTGACTGAACTTGGGGTATCTATCTTTGCATAATGTAGTTTGCTTTTGGTGAATGAATTTGGGATACCTATCTTTGCAGAATGCAGCTTGCTTTTACCGAATGAACTTGGGGTACCTACCTTTGCAGAATGCAGGTTGATCTTTCTGAATGAACTTGGGGTGCCTATCTTTGCAGAATGTAGGTTGCTCTTGGTGAATGAATTTTGGGTGCCTGTTTTTGAAGAATGCAGGTTGCTCTTGGTGAATGAGTGATGGACTGATGTGACTGTTACTATGGAGTTTATAGGCACTTGACACATAGATGTATCTATTCATAAAAGACTTCCATCTTTAATAATAAATTAGCCTTAGCTTTCTGTAATTGTAAATGTCTTAAACAAATTGTGATAAAACAGCCTTGACTATAAACACATTGTTTATAGTTACATAATATATTTTTCATCTCCTTGTTCTATATTTTTTCTGTATTATTTTTGTTTTTAATTTAACTTTTTCTTAATAACTAAGATATACACCCTTCCACCAGTCTGGGTCACATAAGTTAGGGTCACCAGTGTCCCTGGCTCCCACCTCCATGTCCTGTCCCACAGGGGGCCTTCAAGCAGGACTGTAAGGAACATTTGCCTCCTGTTGACAGTCGTGTGTTATGAGTCTTTGCTGTGGGACGTGCCTAGGTTCCTCTTGAAGATGGACCAACTGTTCTTTCCAGAAATATACCAATTCCTGCTTTGCTTCTTCTTTTTTTTTTTCTGAATGGATTGGTTGGCAGCAGACAATACACCAGAAGTGTTCCTTTCTGTACTGAGATCTCACAGTGTTGAGTCCGTGATTCTCATTTACAAGGAACTTTTTGAGAACTGTAAAAATTCTGCCAAACTTATGTTTTTTTTTGGGGGGGGGGAGGGTCTTCTTTTTCTCTTCCCATGCTTTCCTTTTCTATCTCATCTGTGCATCCCTGTTCCAGTCCCATTGTTTCCTTGTGGGACCACGGTCACATATATGACACCTTGCTGGCAGAAGTGGCCTGCGTAGTGTACAATCATATATTACAATTCTGTTGATATCATCATATAAAGGTAGCATATTTAATATATACCATCAAAATATATTGCACTTCTAGACATATATTAGAAATTTTGGAAAATGCCATAGTTATTCATCCCCACTAAATGATAACTTATCTTCTGAATTCTTTTTGGAACATTCTTGTTTTGTTTCTGTCTTTGTTTAGTAGATTGAACCCAGAGCCTCATGCACAATAGCTAAGTGTCCCATCTTAAATACTATACCCTTGCTATTTAAGGAATGCTTTGTGCTGGTCGACACCATATCAAAACACATGGTAACCTGAGGGCAGCATATAGGGTCAGGTGATTTTTCACACCCTACACGCTAGCTCCTCTAGTCTGAGGAAGCCCAGCTCCCACACTAGTCTAGGGACCCTCAAATCATCTTTGCTTGTTGGCCTAGTTAGGGTCCCTATTACTGTGTTGAAGCACTGTGACCCAAAGCAACATGGGGGAGGACAGGGTTTATTTTGACCACAGTTCCATATAATAGTTCATCATCAAAGCAGTGAGGGCATGAACTCAAGCAGGGGCAGGAACCCAGAGGCAGGAGCTGATGCAGAGGTCATGGAGGAGTGCCGCTTACTGGCTTGCTCAGCCTGCTTTCTGTAGAACCCAGGACCACCAGCCTAGGGATGGCACCACCCATCTTGTGCTGGTCCCTCCCCCACCAATCACTAATTAAGAAAAGGCCCTACAGGATTGTGCACAGCCTGATCTTATGAAGGCATTTTCTCAACTGAGGTTCCCTCCTCTCTGATGACTCCGGTTTGTGTCAAGTTGATGTCAAAGTAGCCAACACACCTATCTTGCTTTCTATGGTCTTTACTGGTAACTTGTCCCTGGCAGAAGTGAAGTATGACGCAATCACACAGAGATGGTATCTGTGTGCTCTGTGAGTGGATTGGCTGTGAACAGTGTTGTTGTTGGTATGTGACATTGGGACCCAAAATGTATGTGTCACACGTGAAGTCTCTGTGTGTCTAGCCCATCGAGCGAGAACCAAACCAGTTTTGAGAATTGCCAGGAGCTCATGACAAAGCCATATGGAAAGTGATACTGTGCTAAGCAAAAAGAGACAGCCATAAGAAAGAGCACTTGACTGTGTTCAGATGAGTTATCTAAAGTAGGCTTCCATGCTCCTGGAAGCAGAATGGTGTGGTGGCTGCCAGGGGGATGGCATGAGGCTTCATCTGTACAAATAATAGGCTGCTCAACACTGTGCCTGTGGAGGCTCTGGTCAAATCCAGGAGGCCGGGGCTCAGGTTAGGACATAAACTGCATTTGTGGGATGCTGCCTTTCGCTGATGCCGATTTTGCCTTTTTCACTTTTAACATGCTATCCGTTGTTAACAATTGTTTCTTTTTAAGTTGATGCATATTTGATTATGGTTTGTAACGGTTCTGGTTAGATGGATAAAGGGGAGGATTTTTTTTTTTTTATTGTGAAGGGCTGCCTTCTTAATGGCTGTTCTGGGGAGGTTCTGGAGAGGGCTGTGCAGGGGCACTGCACAGTGAAGGTCTGCAGCATTGTGGCAAGTGTGCCGCTGGCGCCCTCTGCTGTCTGGAAGCATCCTTCTACTTGCCGCCAGTGCAGGGGTGCGGGGGAGAGGGGTGGGAGGGTGCAGACTCCCACCTGCTCTGCTTTCCATCCGTCATCACAGAAGCAAACTGTTCCTAATTTTTAAAGGATCTCTGCCTTCTGTTGGTTCAAAGACGGAAGTTTGTTTTCAGAAGGCTCTTGCCTTTGGCTATGAATTTGGGCACATTTGTTTGAAATTAATAAGAGAGAAAATGAGGACAAAATTGATCATTTTTTAAAATTAAAGTTTTACTTTATATTAAACGTTTACTTTTTCTTCATTTTATTTGTTCATTTTTTTGGTGACAGTACTGGGAACTGAACCTAGGGCATCATTCATTCTAGGCAAACACTTTCATACTGAGTTATAGCCCCAATTCTAATTTGTTTTTGTTCTTAATACCCAATCAATGGAACCAGACAGCCTTGTCAAGAGCATTATGCCATGTGAAGGAAATCTATTTATTTTTCTTCTTACCTGTTAAACATAGACATTTGCTTCTTGTAGGCTGGGGAACTAGATGTCTGACATTAGAGGATGGCAGGGCCATTGGCTTTTTCTCTTATGGCCCCAGTTAACCTTAATTATCTCACTAAAGGCCACGTACCCAAGATGGTGACTTGGCAGTTAGGGATTCACCACAGGGCTTTCTGGAGGACCTGGCTGAGCCCATATGGTTTCCACAGATGAGATGGCCTCCATGCTCGCTTGTGAAGAAAGGACCAGGTGTGTTCACCATCTCTGTGGAGTTTTGTTGCTCCAGCGGGGTTGTTCACAAAGCAACGGTGCATGCGCTAGAGCTCAGAATGGGTCATGGCTTCATTTTGGTTCCTTGTGTCTTTGTGCTAGGTGCTCTACCTCTGAGTGGTAACCAAGGGCTACATTGATAGTCTGTGTTGTTTTGGGAGTCACTTGAATTACCCTGACCAGTGAAAAGTTTCTTCTTCCTGATTCTTGTAGGAAACATTGTCAGCCCAAGAGGCTTAACTTTCTTTAACATGCACATACACGCAAGCCGCCAGGTGAGGGAAGACATTAAGACAGTCCTACCCAGCTGTAATACCAGTGAACCACGACAATGACCAGCATGGCAAAATTATTATAGTATAATAAGTGGTGCTCACATGCCAGTGGTAACCAATAGCTGTCTAACTGGACTTATGGCCCACGCAATAATGGAAGACAATCATGCCTGTTACTGAAAATCAAGCCAGCTTCCTGGGACTGGTGAGTCATGGATCATAGAAGAGAATCTATTACCACCATTTTGCTAGACCAGTATAATTGCTTACTACATTCTAAATCTTATTTTTATGCTCACAAATGAGTGTAGCTACCAACTCCTCATTCGTCAAAGTGCTTCTCTTCACAGTCTTCTCTTCATAGTGTGTGGAGACCAACACACACATGCACACACACACACATGCAGACACACATGAACATACACGCATGCACACGTGCACACATGAACGCACATACACTCACGACACGAACACACAGATGCACACATACACACATGTGCACATACACGCACACACACATATGCACGTGCACACACATACACACACAGTCACTATTGGACACAATACAGAGACCAACAGATTGTGAAAAGCCGAGCTCCAACAGATAACGTCTGCATTACAGTCCTGAAAAGAAGCAGAGATATGGCAGGAGCTGGTATACCAGGAAGACTGCAGTGGACAGTTGTCCTGGAAATGACTGCATAGACAAGACTGGAAAGATGGCATGTATCATTGGATACATTAACATAGGAGGGGGTAATTCTCATGGGTTCCACCCCTAGACAAGAACTGCTGAGTAAAGGAGAATGATCCTCTTCCAGGGAGGAACCCTGATACTGACTGTCCAATGCTGACTGGCCATCCCTGAAGCCATTTACATACAGACAACAAGGACAGACTCAGCAGTTATACTTATGTATTTATGCACACACATGTACATATATGTAGCAATAATAATCAAAGAAAAAGAGGCTGTAAACTTGAGGGTGTGTAAGGGGTACAAGGGAGGAGTTGGAGGGTAGCTGGGAGAGGTGGAGGAAGGACAGGGAGAGGGGAGAGTTGTATAATCCTATTTCAATTAAAAACATTTTAAAAATCGATTATAACAAATTGCAAATTGTGCAGACTCACATTTGCGCGGCTCTGATAGTAGGGATGGTGATGTTTTGCAGAGGGGTCCCTTGGGTCCCTCATTCCTTCCACCCAGCTTCTTTCTCTTAGTCCTGTGGTGGAAACAGGCTGGGCTACCCCTTCTCTGGGACAGTCTTTTTATAGCTGATTCTCACCCTTGTCTGGCCTTACCCCAGGTGTCTGATTTGATAGGCATTTTACTAGCTGTCAACAGTTGAAGGTATGACTTTATGTCTCATTGGGTCTATTTCTGGGTTTCCCACTTGTTCCATTGGTGGGAATATTTTTCTGTTTCTAAGGATTCATTCAGTGATAATTCAGCATCTTCCAAAGGAGGTCTGTAGAGGTAGACCGGCTGCCACGCTCATTTCCATGAACAGAAAATGATGTGCAGTATTTTTGAAGAGCCCAGTGTGCAGGTTGTGGCCATTGGGAGGGATGGACAGAGGCCTAGCCTAGGGCTGTAGTCGGGAGAGGGTGGGAATCACAGAGCTGAGGAACAGCTAACCCAGGATCCAGGCTAATTATGGAACGTGAAGAAGGTTCTTGTGACTTCTGTAGGAGGTCTCTGGAGAAATACGAACTGGAGCTTTCATTAAAACCAGCAGCTGGAACCTTAGGAGAGAATTGAAAAGACCCATTAGCGTCTATTCAGTATGGGATTTGGGGAGCAAATGCCTGGAATGATCCCTCACCAGGGGCAGAGGCAGCCTAGCACTAGGCAGAGCCTAGTGCAGCCTCCCCTCAGAGCCCAAAGCATCTGGCTCCACTCCCTGCTGTGTGAAACTCTGGGGACTTGGGGTGCTACAGCAAGCAGGCACTGAGCTTATAAGTATATTCAGAATTGAGAAAGTTCCAAGAATACCCATGGCAGCAATGGATTTGGACCTCTGTCCGAGAGGAATATGGCAGAGGTCTCTCTTTCTAGAATTTGGAAGTCATCCCGCTCTACAGGAAGACAGTAGGAAAACTGAGCTATGGAACAGTAAGGCGACCCTCAGCCTTTGTCACGTGGAATATGACAAAGAAAAGGGAGCTGTCTCATTTTGGTCCTTCAGAGGCGGGCTTCCTGGCGTCACAATTGAGGACTTCCCTTCCAAATGGTGCCGGATGGTGTGTGGGAGTTGCTGTGAGTGGGAGGGGATTCAAAGACCTGTCCTGTGTTCAGTGTGGAGCCTGCATCAGGCTGATCATTAGTGGTTTGATTCTGGTACCACCCCTGCCCCCAAATCAACTTCTGTGAATGAGAGGAGTTAAAAGGTGTGTGACATTACCTGCTTTAGATAGAGACCGATGAATGGCCAAGTACCGTTCTGCAGCAAAAGCCAAGAACTCTCCTGTGGGTCTGATTTAGTGCACCCTGAAGAGGTGCTTGGGGCTTGAGTCTGCGATCATCTCTTGAACACAGTGACCCATGGGCTTTCCATACCAGATACCTGGTTCAGAGCGAGCTAGCTCCCTTGTGCCTCCCGCTGCTCTCCTGCTAGCAGAAAGCCCCACTACCGAATTTGATCGTGGTGTGTGCGGTGAGTTTATTCATGATTTATGGTTGACATCCATCTGGAATGGCCTTCCCTACTGAAAGGAAGGAAGGAAGGAAGGAAGGAAGGAAGGAAGGAAGGAAGAAAGAAAGAAAGAAAGAAAGAAAGAAAGAAAGGAAGGAATGAATTGAGATACTCTGTGATGGCTGGTGACTCATTGAATTTAATAGGTAGGTTAGTTGATGAACTCTAGGGATCTACCTGTCCCCACTTCCCTGGTGCTGAGACAGCCCTTACTGCTACCACGTCTGTGTTTTAAAAACTGTGGGCTCTAGGGATTCCATCAGATCCTCCTGTTGCATGACCAGAACTGTACCCAAAATTGTGCTGGATACTGAAGGTGCGTGTTGCTTAGCACAGAACATGGTAATCTTCCTGTGCTTTGTCATGCTGCGGAGGCTAACAGTGTTTCCTGTGGATTCCGAGCCGCATCTGAATGTGACCCAGAGGTGTCTAATTCCCTCTTGGTGTTGTGGTCTCCTATTGGTGGTGACAATTTCCTTGCTAATTTGGCTCTTTGGTAACATTCAAGGGCTTGTGTCACCTGGACTGTAGGTGGGACAACCGTGGCTGGGCTCACACACAGCAAGTGCAAGATGATCTTTGTTTCTCTTTTCTGGGATCAGACATGACATTCCTAAGTCCACCTTAGAAATAACATGTTTTATAAAGCGGAAGGGCTCGCTCACCAGCTGGAGCACCCTGCTCTTCTGTGGATTGTCTTGTCCTGGCTCCCTGGCCAAAATAGGGGCTCTTGAAAATTCTGTCTTCAGCTATGCTCCATTTTGTGAAACTTTGTACGAAGAAATTAAGTATTATCAAGAGAGTATCAACAGCATAGCTGTGCTGTTTGGCAGATGTATGCGGGGGGGGGGGGGGGGGCATTCCCTCTGCTCCTCTTGTGCAGGGGTTGGGATTCAGCAGGAACCGCAAAATCAATTTATATTGGCAATTGTTTAAGTCTCCACCAACTCTAAACTTTACATCATGTTTATTTCGACTTTTTTGGCCACAATCACTTGCAAACACTACAGGGGATTTTTGAAAATGCTCAAAACTCAAAGGTCAAGTTCTTCATTCCAGTTGTAAAATACTTTTTTTTTTTTGGCCTGACTCTGAGGACCTGGCTGACAGCCAAATTAACATCCATTCTTTAGATCTCCCTCCAAGTGGATGGAAATGCCCTTAGAAGCCCTTACAGACTCAGTAACAGGCTTGGACCCTCCCTAGTTATCCAGAGCCCAGAGCCTACAGCAGCAGCATTTAAACCAGACCTACAAGCTGTTCTCAGACTCCAATTTATTGAGTATAGGGATAACAATGGCCCAAGATAAAAGCCTGCCAGTGCTGGTTAACTGTGAGGTTCAGACTCTTGACAGGGAGATGCCTCTCCCTGCTGCCCAGTGTGACACAGTGTTAGGATCTGTCCCAGTGTTGACTGAGACAGAATCACCTCCAGAAGTGCCCTTTGTTAGAAGCCACTTGGTTTCACCATGATGGAAGTGGGGCTGGGTTGTAGCCCAGTGAATTTATTTTTTAAATATAGGATTCTGGGTTCCATTTGCAGAATGCAAAAGGATACTTATGAAAGCATTACTGTTAGGCATAAAGTTAAAAGAGCAGATAAGAACAGACCAAAGCATGATGAGAATCCTTTCTGCAGAGAACACCACTGTCAAGAGCCTTGTGAGTGCCTGCAACCCTGGCACCTTCCGAAAAATAATTTTCCGCACTTGTCAACTTTAAGATCGCTGATTGCCAAAATTTAAGAAGTTAAAAATAAGCAGTTTAAGTCACATATGTTATTCAAGCCAATATATTTATGTCTTCTGTGTCCCTATAAAAAGGTAATAAAGTTTATTTCCTTTTTTTGTGCTAACTCTTCTTTTTGTGTATTCTTATTTTACTATTTTTAGTTTAAAATTTTTATTCTTTTGAGCATTTCATACATGAATATTGTATTTTTGGGCCACCTCCCCTTTCACCTCTTCCTTCTCTCTCTAATTGATGACCTCTTTAGTTATTATGGTACACACAAACCCTATTGAGTTCATTTAGTGGTGATCTTGTGTGTAGGACTGACCATCGGACCTCTTGGGACTGGATAACCTACCAGGGAGTCTCTCTCCCTCTGTCTCTGTCTCTGTCTCTCTCTCTCTCTCACACACACACACATCCTGTTTAGTTCATTTAGTGTTGCTCACATGGACGTATATTTAGGGCTGACCATCTGACCACATGGGACTGGATAACCTATCAGGGAACTCATCTTGGAGG
This sequence comes from Alexandromys fortis, assembly GCF_014885135.2. NCBI lineage: Eukaryota > Metazoa > Chordata > Mammalia > Rodentia > Cricetidae > Alexandromys > Alexandromys fortis. The sequence continues at coordinate 27,368,564 of NW_026067909.1, read as the reverse complement.
AAACAGATGCGCCTTTCTCACAGCCCTTGATTGCCTGTAATCTTCGTCTAGTGGGTGTGGCTTTGTGAAATTTTCCACATTCAGGTGTGCTTGTCCACTGGCGTTGTCATTATACAGGTCTTGTTGAAGCAACCACATGGAGATTTTACGGGCTCAGCTTCTCTGTTGTGTCTAGAAGACACCATCTAGCAGCAGGCACGCTGGTTCCTTTGTCTCTTACGATCACTCCATTCCCTCATCCTCGGTTTTCCCAGAGCCTTAGGTGTAGGGCTTGTGTTGTAGATGGATACCAATTCATCTGAACCCCCAACAGTCACTTCTTCTCTGCATTTGGATCAGTTGTGGATTTCTGTGACAGCCTCTGTCTGCTACAAAAAGAAGGCCCTTGGATGAGAGGTGAGCGCTACACTCCTCTGTGGGCATCAGGGCAAGTATTAGCTTATATTAGTTAGAATTTATAGATTTCTGTGTAGTTAGAAATGATATTGGATTAGGGAAATAGCAGTTGTAACTTTTCCTCTAGGACCCATGATCCCCTCCAGCCATGTGTAGTTGCCTAGGTTTCCAGTAGCAGACACATGTAGCATGAATTCTAACTGATCTTAAGAATATAAACCCGGAGTGAGCTACTGTAGGTGAAAGCTGAGAGTCCAGAGAAGCAGTGCAGCCAGCCACTAGACAGACCTTTTCCCTTTACTGAATCCTCAGACTGAAGATAAACCTGGAGTTGGCTACTGTAGGTGAAAGCTGAGAGACCAGAGAAGCAGTGCAGCCAGCCACTAGAGAGACCTTTTCCCTTTACTGAATCCTCAGACTGAAGGGGCGATCCTGTCTCTACGAATCCTTAGACTGTATGCTTAGACTGAATCCTCCCACTGCATCCTAGCTCCTGTCTCCTCTCCTACCTTATATTGTTCTCTCTGCCCAGCCATATCCCTTCCTGTTTCCACATCCCTAGTACTGGGATTAAAGGTGTGAGCCACCACCACCACCTGGCTCTGTTTCTCTTTTATAGTGGATCAATGTTGTGTAGCCCAGGGTGGTGAAGTCAGAGATCTGTCTGCCTCTATCTCTCTAGTGCTGGGTTTAAAGGTGTGTGCCACCTCTGCCTGGCCTCTGTGGCTCAGTAGTGGCTTAGCTCTGAGTCATAAGCCACATTTTTTGGGGGTAATTTCTGTCATGGTCCAGCCATGACATGTTTGTATGTTCCAGGGTGGGGGCATGTGGATTAGAGATGTTAGGTAGGAGGAACAGAGATACGAGAGAAATACAGAGACACAGGAGAGTACTGGGTGGGTAACTCAGTGAATACTGAATTTGCCCACATTTAATTTTCATACGCTTTTATACTTCAATACAAGGAGGGGGGAGAAGACAAAAGACTGCTTTAACATACACAAAAGACAACCAGAACAGTTATTTGCTTCAATACTTGAGACATAAAGCCATTATTTCCTGATAAAACATTTGATATTTTGGGCAGGATATGCAGTGAACACATCCTAGACCAAGCATTCTATAGGCAGTCACTCCCTATATCAAACCTCCTATTTAAAAATGGAGGATCAGGAGTAGGCTTGAATTCTCTGACCTTTGGTCAGGGTGGAGTGCAGCACACAACACCTGTCTGGGCTCTATGTGCTACCATACAGTTCGTGAACTTCGGGCAAGGGGCTGGAGGTTGAAACATACAAAGACACAGACAGACAGACAAGAGACACGGACCTCTAGTCACTGGTAAGAGGCCCCCTATTCAATAGCACCATGGAAGCTTATCTACCCAACAGTCAGGTGGGCCAACAGGTGAAAACCTTATCCTTTGATCGTCAAGGCCAAGGCAACCCGTGCTCGTGAAGCAGAGCTGGTAAACAACTTTGACACAGCTTTTAGTAACTCAAATCAGAAGGTAAGTAAAGATCTCTAGCAGGGAAGAGCAGCTGGAGGCCAGGACTCCAAATGGTCCCAACAGTGGAGCAGATCCACCTCTATGGGCTATCTTAATGTCTAAAACACCAAGTAACCACACTCTAGGTCAGGATATCGTATTTGTAGCCACACCTGTTGTCAACAACTTTGAAAGAGCAAAAATAAGCTCACACTCTCTGACCTCCAGTCAAAGTGGAACAGGCTCACATATGTGGGTCCCCACATCTCTGCACTCTGATTTTCAGGCAGGCTTTATTTGTTAGATTACAGCATACTGTCATCAGGTGAGACTAGAACACTTTATTTGCTGGTGACTTACTTTTGCCACAAAGAAAGTAACCCCATGTGGAGTTTCTTCAATGCCTGTTATCTTCTCTGAAGTAGATTGGTGCTGCCATGAGCAGACGTGTCTCATTGTCATAAAAAAGAACTTACGTTATTAAAACATCTCAAATGCCATATCCTGTAGATCTCCAGAGTGTATGAAGATGACCCAGCTATCTAAAATATATCTGTTTGACCTTGAAAATATACATATTGTGACTACAAGTTTGATTGTAATAGGTGACTAATTACTAACCTGTGTTTCCTTATTGTCCTAAACAGTTGGTAATAATAACTTTCAAGGCCTAGAAATTTGCATTACATTGTTCAATGAGTTGTATAGGTACAATATCTTGCATAACAATGTAATGCAAATTTCTAGGCTTTGAAAGTTATTATTACCCTCCCAGGTTTGCAGACTATACCACACTTCTCTCTCTTGGGCTAGTTCCAATCTAGGCTTCACTTTCCTTAGCTTTATTTGATGGCCTCGCTGGCCCTTCATCCTGGGACTCCTCTGCCACACAGACCTGGCCCCAACAGCTCTCAGGTAATAGTTTCTCAAGCATTTAGGCTGATGCAGGCAGGGTGACAAGCTGTCTGGTAAGAAAGGGATCAGACAACTTAAGGAATATTTATAAGGTGGGTCCCAGGAAGGGAGCAGGAGCAAAGACAAAGGAAGGGGATTGGGTTCATGCGACCCCACACTTGTGGGATGTTGATGTGCCATCGTGAAACGCACAGTGCTCAGCACGTGAACTATTGGATGCCGTGATCTTGGGCCTGGTGGGGTGCAGTGTGTGCTGGGAAGGAATCACTCTGCACAGTGTCGGGGTGTCACCCAGAAATACATGAGATGGAATCAGGTCTTTTATGTCCTCTTGGCTTAGTAATTTGAGATGCTTCAATCTGCTTGTGTGTGTTTTTAATTTTCCTGAAATATTTGTTATCAATAAGCAGTTTATTGCTTGGAGTAGTACCAAAGTACCACATTAATAAATGTGTTAGATCAACTAGATATTAAGGTTTCCTGTCTTCTTCATCAGTTATTGGAACCTTTATTGTTAATTGAAGTTGTCAATAAGAAGTTGTTGGACTGAATAGGAAGTTATTGAAGTTGTTAATAAGAGTTACCTCCTAATAATATTGATAGAAGGGAAAGAGCTTTAAGGAAAATAAGTACTGTTTTCTCAAGGTTAAAAAATATCGATGGGTTGCACATGCCTTTAATTGCAGCACTCAGCAGGTATAGGTGGGCGAATCTCTGAGTTCAAGGCTAGATTGGTCTATAGAGTGAGGGCACCCAGGGCTACACAGAGAAACCCCGCCTTGAATCCTCCCCCAAATTTAGTTGATTAAAAATGCAAACTATGAAGGAAAACCTGGAAACATTTGGACACATTCTACAGCCGTAAGTGTTGGGACTGGTCTCAGCATTCAGAGCCCTGCTAGTGAAGTGTTATTAGAAGGCCTGTCAGGGCTGAGAGGCTGAAGATGAAGAGATATGGAGCTTGAACACCGTCAGCACAAAGGAGAAGAAATCCATGTGATATGGCTGTGCTGGACACTCCGTGAAACGCGGAGGAATTCAGCTCAGAGCCACACAGACTTTCACATGGAATCCATCTCAGAGCCACACAGACTTTCACGTGGAATCCATCTCATGGCCATGAGATAGTTGCTATGGGAACCCTGGTTTCATTTCTTGACCTAAGTTTGTTAGAATTTTCTTCAACAACAATTATTTAACCCAAGGTTTGTGCTATAAATTTTGTTTCTTTTGTTAAAACAATAAGAAGTTTGGATACATTTAGGAGATAATACTGCTATTGTTCTGGTGACGGGAAGGCACTAGTTCTGCTTGGTGAATGTCACCGCTTCTAAGACCCAGAAGTAGCTGACAGACGGCACCCTGAATGTTTCCTGTTAGCCATGCAGGTTTTAGGCTTCCTGGAACTGATGACAGATGATATTAATAAATACCCTTATTCCACTAGACTGCCAATTATTTATGAATAGCTAAATATTATACTAAGGTACTGTATCACTTAATGAGTCAGTGTTTAAGGTCTTCTGTTCTCAATTATCTGACAGTCCCTATGCATCAATTAATTTTGAATATTTGCTAGAATATTTTATGATTTCTTGATAGAATAATGAGAACTGAGAAACAATTTGGGTTAAATTATTGTCATGGGCAATTTACATCAGCATATATGAAAGGAAATGGAGCCATGGACTCTGTGTGTGGATGATGTGCCAAGGCTCCCACTAGCCCTTCTCATCATGGTCAACCTGTGGCAACAAGGTAGTAAGGGTCCCTAAAAGCTCACACTCCAGCCATTTTTCATGTGGGATTCCTCTCTGTATGCTATGAGTATGTTTTATTACCATTGATTAATAAAGAAGCTGTTTCCACCAGTGACTTAGCAGAGTAAAGCCAGGTGGGAAATCTGTAAAGAGATATGGGAAGAGAGTAGGCAAAATCAAGGAGATGCCATATAGCTGCTGAAGGAGACAGACATTGGATCCTTAACAATAAGCTACAATCTCATGCAGATACACAGATGAATAGAAATGGGTTAATTTAAGATGTAAGAGTTAGTTAATAAGAAGCCTGAGCTAATAGGCCAAGCAGTATTGTAATTAATATAGTTTCTGTGTAATTATTTATGTCTGGGTGGCCGGAAAATAGTCTCCATTTATGAAATGGCGCCAATGTAGGCCAACTACATCCACGTAAAACCTGAGAGAGCTTGGGAAAGAATTCTAGACACAAAAGAACAGGATTAAGCCAGCTTCTTGGTACCAGCTTTTTCTCAGGTGGACTCTGTTTGCTAGAGGCAAGCAGAGGCATGATTGCTTTAAGAGAAGGCTTCCTGACTCAGCAGAGCAGCAGAACTTGTGCGGCTACTTTGAGGAGGCTTTCTGGTTTGTGCTAGTTGCACAAATGGCTCTGACTCTTATAGGAGGTCTTGAACTTAAATGGGGTCTGTGAGCAGCGTGTTACAAATTGCTTAATGGCAACATAGACCTGCTTCATCCTTGGAGTTGTGGTGGTGAGCTTGGCTCAGAGAGGTGGTTAACATGCTTCTGCCATGTTGGATTGGGTGAGCAAACAGGCAGTAGTGGAGTTTGTTCTAGCCAAGACTGCTTAGCTTAAAAAAAAAAAAAAAGGTACTTTGATCAGAAAATGATTCCAGCTACACAATAAAGACAGATTCAGACAAAAGTAAACCTCTTAGCAGGTCATAGTATGTTTTAAAAAATGTACATAGGCTTGGGAGAGAGGGGAAAAAGAGTATAGACAGTTATAAAAAGAAGTAAATAGTTTTAAAAAATAAAACAAAGTCTTTAAAGAGACAGTAAAATAATACAAAAGAGTACAGACAGTCATAGATTAAAGGAGTAAAGAAAAATAAGCCACGTAGATGAAAAATACACAAATAGTCTGGAATATATATATATGTACTTTCTTTGAATTTTTGGCTGTGAATGAGCTAAGTACAGAGAGGCATTTTATTGTATAGGCTGCTAAGCTAAACCAATACATACATACATATATACATACATACATATATATATATATATGGCATCTTGACTTCAAAATGTGAGTCTAAGGATATGTTACTTTGGCAAAGAGTTTCTGCTTTTGTTTCCATAGAGGATGGGAACCTGTGGATTCCTTCCAGGCTAATGTGGTTTGGTGGAACAAGACCTCTTGAAAGTCTCCCTGAACCCTAAAAATACTTTGCCCAACAAACAACAGGAAGCAGTTTGGTGAAAACTATGCCCAAATTTCCAAAATGTTTGTTTATAAATGCTTGTTTTCATTTAAAGGGGGATATGATATAGAGATGAATACTTTGCATTGGTATGGAGCTTGGTCTATTTATACAAATTTAAGGTCAATTTGTTACACTGTGCATATGTATTTCTGCTCTTGTTTAAGGTATTATGTTTATACAACTCATTTAAAATGTAATATATAATTAAAAATTACAGATCAATAGTCATTTATAGTAGTCAGGCTAGTAATCATGTTAGCTTTTCTAGGTATACAGAGATATATTTCAGTTAGATAGACAATCTGCAACACTTTAAAGACTACAGCATATGGCACTTAAAAATGTTTTAAGAACTTAGACTTTTCATGATAATGAGATACGTCTCCTGGCAGCACCGGTCTATTTCAAGAGAATGATGGGTATCGAGGAGGCCCCTTATGGAGTTTGCTAGCCATTTGGGCAAGAAACTGCTCTTGCCAGGACTGCTTGATGGTATGCTGTTTGAACTGGACATGCAGGACCCATAGAAAAGTGACTGCTGAACCTTCCAAAAGATGGGATGGTCCTTCAGGGTTCCTGCTTCACAGGAGAACCTGCCAGACAATCTGCAGGACACAGAAGAAAGTGACTGACAAACTGTCAGTACAGAACATTTTATTAGCAATTATCTGGTGGGTGACATTTGCCAAGTGATTGTTCATAATGTGCTAATCCCAAGAAGTCATCATCTTCCAGTCCCACTCCTGCTGCACAGTGTTTTGAGACACATGGATCTTACAGAGGCTCTGTCTCTATCTAGGTCCCCCTTCGGTATTTGCTTTCAGGTCAATTGATTAGAAATAAGGTATCCACCTCGATCACCACAGTGCCATGTTGTCACTCAGAGTATTTGTGCGGCCTCATAGGAGGTGGGGAGTGAAGAGAGGGTCTTGGGTCTGAAGCTCCTGAGGGAGTCTGTCCTTGCACCTAGAAACTATGTCCAATTCTCTAAAGTTCCAGGAAAGGAGCCACTTCTTGGAAATCACTTTACTGTGACAGAATCATCTGGCTGGTGTCACTTTTCACCAGTTACAAGGCTCCCAGTGACCCCTGACCTCCTGTGATGAGCCCTGTGTAAACAGTGTCAGCGCTGTCGCGGAGGGATTGATCAGACCTCCATTTGTTCGAACATGGTACAGAAGGTGATTTGCCTGGACTGCTGTTCCCTTGGAAACTTGTTTTAAGGAGAGCAAGGTTGAGGATGTTAAAGTAATACACCGACATTTCTTTCATTCATTTTAGCTTCGTCTTGTTTTCAGGTTTTAGAAGAAATCTGGCAGTGTTACATATGTGATGAATGCCTCGTGTGACTGTTGACTGAACCTTCGCAGCTGTGTGCAAAAGACAAATACAATATTCCCGGTGCCGTGGTCTAAGGGCTTTATTACTTGTCATAGCAGCTGTCTTTGGACCATGTAGCTTGTATGTCAGTGGAAAGTTGGGGTTTTTGTGAGGTCCACCCTCTTCTTCCTTAAGTGTTCACTGGGAAAATGATTGAGCTGAGCTCGAGTGTCTCCTTCCTTTCTTAGAGGAAGGAGTTAGACTTAGCTTGACCTCACTATGGCGGCCTCGGAGCAGATGTGTCAAAGAAAGGACAGCTTGCAATATAGTTTTGCTGCTCACAAGTTCTAGGCTGAGGAACATTTAGAACTTATTTTTGACCTCCAATTTCTTGCTGTCAGCTTAATTTAAAGAAAGCATCATAAAGTGGTCAGCCAATCACCAACATATATTTTGATTTCTCAGGGAATTCCAAGAGCGAAGTGTTGTTGCCCCTGGCACTGCCACTGAAGTACAAACATGCCCCAAATTCTGCCACTCTGGAGCTGAAAGGCCAGGATGTGGCACCCAGTGTCTGCTGGTCAGTTCTCTTACCTGGGCACACCTGGGACCACCTGGGACGAGTGTCTTAATGAGCTCTCTCGATTGGGTCGGCTTACGTGCATGTCTGTGGGGCACTGTCTTGATGAGGTAGGATAGCCCACCATGGATGTAGGTGACACCATTTCATGGGCTGGTCCTTGAACTGTATGTTTAATAGTCAAGAAAGCTTGTGGACCCTGAGAAGCAGGCGAACAAAGAGACAAGCAGGCAGTGTGGGCACTTAGCGTCTCTCTGCTCTTGACTGTGGATGTGGTGTGAGCGGCTGTCTCGAGCCCCTGCCTCTTTGATGTCCCTGCAAAGACAGGCTGTGACTTAGAATTGTAAAGCAGATTAATCCTTCCCTTCCCTGTGTTGTTCCTGTCAGGGTGTTTTATCATAGCAACAGAAATGAAAGTGGGATAGTTTTCTTCCACTCAAAAGCAGGGCTGTCCATGAAGGCATTAATGATCTGGGTCTAGTCTACATTTTATTTCTCTAACTCAACTTTTGTAATTATAGTTGATGCTTATTCTTTAAGATGTGTAACATTTGTATGAAAAGGTCACCTCTGAGAGTAAGTTAAAGATTATTTTTTCCTATTGTACACCACCTTTGTTACAGAAAGTTAAAAAATGTGTTCTTGCTATTGTCTCCCCTCTGTGTGTACAAGAGAGAGAGGGAGGGAGGGAGGGAGGGAGGGAGGGAGGGAGGGAGGGAGAGAGAGAGAGAGAGAGAGAGAGAGAGAGAGAGAGAGAGAGAGAGAGAGAGAATATAAATACGAACAAGAATAAGACTGGAGATTAAACCCCAAAGCTCAAGCATATGTTGGGTAGAACACAGCTCTGTGGGGTAAAGAGATGAAAGGAGAAAGAAAAAGAAAGTTTAGAGAGAGACCTGAACACCATTAAGTTTGGGGCCATGTATGAGTCCTATTTATGTTTTAAAAACGGAGGCGGCTTTTGATATAGTGTTTAGATCCCAGAGGATACCTTTTAAAGGATTATGTAACAGTTGCATCTCAAAATGTCAAGTGAATTTTATACAAGATTTCATATCTTTTAAACTTATGAAAAAGAATTAAACTTTTACCCTGAACTGGGTTATAAACAGATGTAATATTTCTCCTAGATCCTCAATAAAGCATGTGTTGGGCAAATGTCTGGGAAAGCTAGTGCCACCTGTATTCCTAAACACACACACACACACACACACACACACACACACACACACACACAGACAGAGACACAGAGAGAGGGAAGAATAGTGGAATAGTAACTCACAGGATTACAGTGTTTAGTTTGAAAACTCTCGGCCTCCTTGAGTGGACAGTAGATGGCTGTGCAGGATGATCGGGCCTTCTAGCCAGAGGTGGTGTTCAGTGTTCATGTGGTTTCAGTTCCTCTGTGGTATTGATGCTCTGAATGCTGACGGAAGCATTTTTCTAATTAGCTGTCATAGTGTCCTCAATGTAAGTTCAGTTTGTTGAGGAAGGCTTCTTAAAGACATTTCTTGCCAGCCACGGAGGTACATGTCCTCCTTAAGAACAGACAGACAGACAGACAGACAGACAGGCAGACAGAAACATACCAACAGTACCCTCCTTTGGTGATCTCTCCTTTTTACTGTTCTAGCCAAGGAAGGTGGGTTCTGCCTGGTCAAAGATTTCTTCATCTTCCTGATGCCTGCACAGGCTTCGTTGGCCATTTATAGCTTCTCTTTAAAGAAGTGATTTAAAACTTTTGCCCATTTTCGAAGGCTGTCTGTCGACTTCCAGTGAGGAGTGCTTCATGTTCTTTGTCCACATGATGCCCCTGGACGTTCCTTCACAGATACTCCCCAGTCTCGGGAGCTTGCTTTCATTTTCTCAACTGACGCTTGTGAAGAAGCAGCGACAGGTTGTGGTCACCTGAACCTTTAGTTAGAAAATACAGACTCCTTTAGCGGAAGCACCTGAGGACATTCTCTGTTTATGCAAAGCAGAAAATGCTTCTGCCTCTAGCGTTTTCGGAGCCTTTGGAAGTCATCCATTACATGCAAAGCAGAATTAGATGCAGCCTTGTACAGTCCAGGGCAAAGTCCTATGCTTGGCTGATGCCACTAGCTCCTTGGAAGTTGTGATCATGAGAACTGGAAAGATGAAGTCGGGTAACACCTTAGGTGCTCTGCAGAATCACAGTCTTCCTCCTGAGATCTCCCCCCACCCCATAGGGAGTAGGAAGATTCTCGCTTCACTCGGACTGCCGTGAAGGTCAAAGAATTGGCAGGGTGGGTTAGTGTGGCTTGTGCGATGAGAATTCTTTCTTCCACTTCTGCTTCCTAAAGCCAGCCCAGAAATTACTTGAGGAAAGAAAGGGAGGACCTTGGGGGAGTTTAGAATTGCAGGGAGGCTTAGGGAAGGACTTCAGGGGAAGAGGAAGGGGTGGAGACAAGGTAGGGCTGTCTGAGAGGGTAGAACCTTCAGGAATATTTCAAGATAAGAATAGGGAAGCCTTCCAGGGATGGGAGACAAAGTGTGTGACCTGCTGACACTGATGGCTGAGGAAGGGGTGACTATAAAAGGTTTTGTTTTTCTTTTTGGTTTTTCAAGTCAGGGTTTCTCGGTAGCTTTGGAACCTATCCTGGAACTAGCTCTGTAGACCAGGCTGCCCTCGAACTCAGAGATCTGCCTGCCTCTGCCTCCCAAATGAGATAGAAGGCATGTGCCTAGCAAATGAGAAGTTTTTAAAGTTTAAATATCCAAAACTTAGGTTCCAGTTCTTGGGCACGTTGTGGTCTGCAAGTGCGATGGCTTCCACAGGCTCATGTATTCCTCTGCCTAGACCCAGGACTTAAGGACGTTGGTGGGTGGGACCTTTAGGAGGTGGAGACTCACTGGAGGAAGCAGCTGATTGGAGCTTCACAGCCTGCTCCACTTCCTCTCTTTGTTGTTTCCTGACCGAAGTCACAGTGTGACCAGCCTCACGCTTCTGCCTTCCGACTGCCATATCCTGCTATGTGTTTCTTCACGTTGCTTTTTGTAATGAGGAAAGCAACTAGTACAGTTGTGCAGCACTATCTTTTGGCACGCTTCTTTATTGTTTTCATTTATGGAGAGTATTTCATAAGAAGCTGGAACATAAATATCAGAGTGCATTGACACCTGTGTGAAGAGCTACAGAGAGAAAGACGAGATCACTGACTTAGGTGTCGCCTTGTTCTCTCCTGCATAACATCGGACAGACAAGTGACCAGAGGTGCTGAGGGGAACTCTGTCTCTGATCACCTGATCTGATCCCTTCCTCCTGGGGGTCACCCCCACCTTCTCTTGACACTTCCGTTTTTCAGTGTTGGGCCTTGAACATGGGACTGCACTTCTTAGTTGATGTGGTTTTGAATTATTCTTTTTATTATTCTTTTTTAAATTAATTTATTTCGCATACTGGTCACAGTTTCTCCTCCCCCCTCTCCTCCCAGTCCCTTTCCCCACCCACCTCTGTTCCCACCACCAACCTTTGTTATTTTTAACATTACAGTTCTGCTGATTTGTACTTTATCTTTTATACCTATTTTTTTTAAAGGAATATGAGCACATATGGAAAGTTAGGAACTTTTGGAATACAAAGGGAAAAGCAGTCTTGATCTTTGTGGGGTGCGGTCCCCATCTAACTTTTGGTACCCTCTGGCTTTTTGTCTTATTTTATAGTTTAGAACATACAGCCTTGTGCTGTGCACTAAAATTAATCACGAGTGCCCTTTTGCTGATGACTGTAATAAAAAATGATTTCCCTCCTTCACAGGGTGGTGGTTGTAGCGATAAGGGAAATGGCTCTTCATCACATTAAAGACATTTCCCTTTAATATCAGTTTACAAATTATTCAGAAGATAAGGAATGATGTTGGGTTTCTTAGGTGCTTGTCCAGGACTGTTCGAATGGGTTTTTCTTTACATTCTGAACAAAATGATAGCTAATGTCAACTGGATGCTCTTATTCTATAGCGATGACGTCATTTTAATCCACTGCCAGGTTGTTTGCTCTTGTTTTATTGACAGCATTTGCATCTTGTGGTGATGTAGAATGTGTTTAAGTTCATCAGCTTGTGATCCCGTTTTCCTTGTCTGTGTCCTGCCTTGACAAGCATTCCCTGCCCCGTGCGGGAACGCGAGCTGCTTGCAGCATGTGCGTGTGCGACTGGCTTCTGCTGAGGTCGCAGTGACTTGGGTTTGGTTATATCTTACTGTCCCCACTACTTCTCAACACTGGCTCATCTCCCGTGTCTTCCTGCTTAACTTTGATTTTTCTCTCTGTTTCTCTGATGTCTGTCTTCCAGAGTTTCTTTGTTAACATCTGTGGGTGGGTAAGCATTCAGAATCCTTGGATGTCTAAAAATATGTGATTCTCACATGAAATCTAATTTTACTGAGCGTTGGAATCTCAACTCACAGCCATTTCCCTCAAAGCTGCGGCCACCCAGCTGAGGGGATGGTGATGGTTTCTCCAAGTCACTCTGTCCTTCCTTGCGGGTAGCCCGCCCCTCCCACCCTTCAGCCTGGCTATAAGGCCCTTGTGCCTCTTTGCTCATTGATGCTGTGTGGTCCTTTGTGGACTCCTCACGTACACTCTTCCCTCTTTAGTTCTGGGAAGTTTTCTCCTCTAGTTCTCCCTGATTGTCCCCCGGAAACTGTCGGATGGGTCTTAGACATTCTGGCATTTTCTCTTACTTTTGTCACATATTTGTTTTTTGTGGGATTTTAAAAATCAAAACCTTGGGTGAGACCTCTACACTTCCCATGTTCTCATGGGGCCTGTTTTTCCGGTTTCACTTTCCACTCTTAACCGTTTCATCCAGAGTCCAGGGTAGCAGCAGCAGCACTGTGGTCCTCTCAGCCGGGTGTTGTCTTGTTGTGTTTGCAGTCTGTTGGTAAGCCTTCTTCACAGAGGGCTTTCCTCCACGGTTGGATGGCCGTGTTGCTTCATTCCCACGACCTCTTGTTGGCCTGACGGTAGATAATGTTTGCAAGGTTTCAGTGACCTGTCCTGTGAGGTGACCTTCCTATCTCTAAGGGGCAGGAGGGGCCAGCTAGTGGACGTCGTTGCTGCCTTATGTTGATTGCTTCTCTTGGCCTGGAGAGAAACTGGCAGATTGTGACTCTTAGCCTGTGCATCCAAGGGGACCCAGTGATTTAATGGTTGATGCTCTTTCCCCACTCTCTCCGGTGATCCTGACAACAATGTGGTTTCTCCAGGCTTAGCATCAATGCTGAATTTCTGTGTGAGTTCTAAAGGGCAGAATTCTGAACTGTAGTTCTTTGGCAAAGATGGGATTGGGTTCCTGAGAGCTTGTATCATTTCTACTACAGTCAACATATAGGGTTATTTTTGCTTAAGATTCTTGGCCTAATATCTCCAAGTTTTCTTAGCTTCAGGTAAGATTTGGCATGCTCAGGATGGTATAGTCCGCCACAGATGCCCGGTCTGAAGTATCTGTAGTTGACTCGTTAGCTTTGAACTCAGAACCAGAGCACCACCATTCATGCTGAGTGACGCTTCTCCATCACTTTCTGCCCATGTGGCTGTGATGTTGCTGCAACTTGGGGACATGAGACACACCTAGGCACCACCCTCAGCTGTCTTAAACTGTACCACCACTAGCAGGAAGCACAGAGAACAGTGGGGTGGCCCTGAGTGGGCCAGAAGGGACACTGATTTCTAGAAACGGAGCTGAAGCAGGAAGGTGAGTGTCACCTTGTTCTGCCTCAGCTGGGAAACACTCGTCAGGGACCTCAAGGCTTCTACCGTGTGTCTGTGCTTTTGACTAGGGGGAGATTTGATTTGCGTTAGAAGTAACTTTATCAAGTCAGAAGGGAAACCACAGATGACAAGGCCAGAACCTGTCAGTTTGCTCAAGGACTTCATATCTTCTGTTCTAAGCTCCTCTGTCTTTCCGAACGTCTTCTCCCGGGAAATGGTTTGAGCCAGAGCCTGCCATCTGTCCCATTTTGTGCCTGCTTCACAGGGAGCCCTTGAGATTCCCATACGTTTAGCTACTGTCCTCTTCCCATCCTTTCTTTCCTATTCCTCCCTCCCTCCTTGTTCTTTAGAAAGTGCCTTCTGTAATGTCAGGACATGTGGGGCTGGAGAAGAGGCAGAGGCCTTCCACATCAGCTCTTCATCATCTCTTCAGCTGCTTACTTCGTTCTGAGACTCTGGACCTTTCTCTGATTGCTGTTGATCTAGGTGGGCTCCTGTCTACGGTTCAACTGATCCTCCTCCTCCTCCCGTCAGCATGTTCTTTTAAAGCTAATGCTGATCATGTTGTTACTCACCTGACATCTTCCTCCAGCCCAGTTCTAGTACCCTTGGTCCCCTTGCTGGACAGCAGCTGTGCTTCCCTGGTACCTGCCTACCCTCCAAACCTCCTGTTACACCAGGGATAGATGTACGACAATTGTGGAGCCACATTTCTTCCCTGGGGAGCCATTCGTATCCAATGCCATGGTCCTTGCAACTTGCTTGCTTGGCAAACACGTGCCAAGATATGTTGGAGTATCACAGTGGCTATGAACCTTGCCAGTTCTCAGACTCTGCCTGTGGATTCCAGCTTAGGAACAGGAATTTGTTGCAGCATGAACATGTGACATCACTTTCTTTCAAGTTTTTGTCAGAACAACTTAGTATAAAGTGAACAGATAGTAAATGTCAATCCACTGAGTTTTAGCAGTTGTATATAACCATGCAATCAACACTCACAATGAGCTGCAGATATCCCGGCACCCAGCAAGATGTCTGATGGCCAATCCTGATAAATTCTCCACACGGTGGTTCCAGAGCTCATGGCTTTCTGACTCTCATTGTAGTTCGCTTTCCTTGCACTGACAGAATGGCTGAGGTAAACAACTTGGCTCATGGCTTCACAAGTTTTGACCCGAGATAGCTTACATTCTTCTTTGGGCTTGCACCGGGGCAGTGTGTCATGTTGGGGGAGCAGGCAGTAAATCTGAGTGCCTCACTTCGTGGGGCCAGCGCTTGCTTGCTTCACGAACCTGTGAAATCCCATTAGGCTGTGAATCCATGAGTGGGTTCCATCCATGAGGTGAGCGTTCTTGTGATGCAGTTACTTACAAAGATGCTCCCAGAGCCAGGTGGACAACACAGGTGCCTTTGGGAACTCTTCAGGTAACAACTGGATTGGGAACTGTCACACAGTCTCGCGTATTGTTTGAAAAAAATGATTTCTTACACTAAGTTTGTGACTTTTCTTAAATCCAGTGCAATGTTTCTGAAGTTGATTGACATGCTCGCGTGCATCAGGGTCGCTTTTATTTTGTTGTTGGTTAATGTCCAGTGAGCGAACTCAATAAAGCACTGGATTTTTCTCTAGTTGATGTGTTCCTGGCCGCACTAATTTTTGGCTTCTGTGAGTAACATTGTCTGAATGCTTGCTCAAGTCTTTTGTGGACGTGGAACTCTTCCTTGGTAAATACAAAGGAGTGGGATTTCTGTGCCACAGATGCGTGCAGAGTCAAAGTCACACCTTTTCACGAGACTGGCAAGCATGACAGCAGCTGTCTTTCTGTTCCTGTTGTTGATGCAGAGGACTGTCCGGAGCTCTCAGTAAACTCCCTCAGCCTCTTTCCCTGATAAGCACGCGGTTGCCCCCAGCATATTCAGCGAGTGCCATGTGAAGCATGACTTTGTGGTTACCTTGTGTCCTCTGCCGAAGGGGGAGGAGGAGTTGGCAGCGCGGCAGGGGCAGTGGCGTATTGTTGAGGGAGTCCACATAGTTGGTGAGCAGAAAGAAGATCCACTGGGATCCGAGGCTCGGAAGCCAGCTTTGCTCCAGTTTGCTTAGGGCTGGCTGCGCATACCTGAGTGCCAGCACGGCACCGGGGCAGAGTCTGCAAAGGTGCATTTGCTAATGATACATATCAGATAATCGATACTGACTGTGAACTCACTTGAATTATTAAAAGGAGTTAAATATTTCAAGTGGCTGCTGTAATTACGGTGATTGGATGAGCACCCCCACTTGCCTTAATTAAAGCTATTGTGATCTCAGACAGAGAACCTCGCTAGCAGCCTTCATGGCAGGCCCACTTCCTAGGGAAAACCACCTCCCGCTGCTGTTGGTGTCCTTTGCTGGGCCCTAGCCACAGGAATGTCAAGTAGATTTGGAGGGGCAGGTGTGTGGCATTTGGGTTGGAGGCTCTTCAGGACCTCTGTACCCAGGAACATTTTCCACATAGCGGTTTTTCAGAAAGTGCCAGATTTAGCTACAAATTAAAGATGCCCAGGATTGTGTTTTCCAAAGAAAGGAAGGCCTGTGTGGAGATGCTCACTGAAGAAGCTCTATGGTGTTTGCTCACGATTGCCTGATTTGGGAAATCGGGGCTGCATCAGTAGTATGCTTTTAGACAATTGGAAAAGCCAAGGACACATGGTTGTGACTAGGGGACACAGGTATGGCTTATAGTTCTTGCAGTGGATTGGCCTTCATCTGCAGTGGAGATTGTCAACCCTAGCTGGGTAGGGCCCAAGTCCTGCTGCCTTTGCAACTGAGGCTGACAGAACAGGAAGCCTTGTTGCTGAATGAAAACTCTGTGTTGGGGGGGTGTCTTTGTGTATCCGTGTTCACGTATGTGTATGTACTTGTCTGCTTGTGTATCTGTGTACATGTGTGTTCTACATGTGGTGCTGTGTTTGGGAATGGCATTTGTCAGAAGGAGTTTGGAGTCCACACTGCTGCCCCCCCCCCATGTGATGCTCTTCTCAGGCTGGCCTTTCCGCTGACCCCAGCCAGAGTGCTGCCTGCTCTTCCTACCCGGTGGCCTCCCAAACTGCTGCCACCTGTCTGCAGCGTGGTGTCGTTTGAAGGTGTCCTCTCTCTAGTCTTACTGCTCTCAGGAGTCCCTTTGATAATGGTCTTCCCTGTGGGTATGTCCGTAGACAAGGGGCAAGAGGCAGTATCTGGTACCTCCTCTTCTGGGCGCTTCCTTCTCATGTTACAGAATTCTAGGCATGGCTTGTTTACAGCTCCAGAGGGCAGCGGAACCTGGGAGAATGGGACCTGAAAATGAGGCCGGCTAAAGTCTCAAGCTGTAGTTGATTTTAAAACTCAGAGCCTCTGTCAGTTTAAACTCTGAGGGTTAGGAAGAGTCACATGAGTAACGTTCCCGTGAGTTCAAGCTGTGTTCCATCACAGGGACAAGCTACACGTGACAAAAATCCGTGCTTCTCCGTAGAGCCACACAAACAAATAACAACACCCAGTTGTGATGAATGAGCCGAAGTGAACTCACTCCTATCCGCCTCACCCGGAAGGGACACGGAAAACACGCCATGAACAGTTCTCTGTGTTTGAAGAATCTGAGGTCACAAGGCTCTTGTTTTCTTGGAGTTTCTCACAAGCCCTCAGAATTCCTTTTGCAGGACTCCATTCCTTGGACCATGTTCTGACAAAGTATGATCCTCCTGCCTCGGCATCTTGAATGTTGGGATTATAGGCATGTGGCATCATGTCTGGTACATCAAAAGCTCCAAAGCAGTAGTTATTATTATCGTTACCAATAAGCTTTATGGTACACATCTGGCATTTACAGTGCAATATATGATTCTAAGTAGCTAAAGGCTACTGTAGGCAAGCAGGGTAGTGTAGCCATCTGTTCATGCACAACGGCTAAAATCTACCTGCTAGCAGTCTGACAAGGTACACAGTTACTGGGTAAAGATGAGACAGCCTCTAAGGCTGCCATTTGCTCAGCTGCTCCTATGGGGGATGTATCGGTCCTGAGAACCTGGGACCCTTTAGCTGCTGGGACCCCAGGCGAAATTGTGTTATCAGGGATGTGCCCTCTGGAAGGACTTTACAATATCCGCAGCCAGAGAATTGTTTTCCTTGTGGTTAGTCTCCAGTTTCTTCTTTCCTAAAGCTGATCCCACAAAATCCATTTGACACCTGTTTTCTCAGGACATCAGCCTTCCCCAGAAACATAACTGCTTGGGCCAGTGGGACTGCATTGTCACTTAGCCAGAGAAATATACCATCCCTTGGACTTTGCCTTCCTTACACCAAATTTACGAGCATAATGAATGAGCACATTAATTCTGTGCTGTGTTATTGATTAAAAATTAACATTTTCTAGCACCAGGAAGGAAATGCAAGCTGGGAACTTAGGGGTTTCATGAGGAATTTGACACTAGATTGTGGCTACAAAAGACCGGCCTACTAAATCCATTCACCCCTCATCCTCAGTGAGATGAAGCTGCACTTGGGTTGCTAGGGTGGAAAGAGGCACGTGTTGAGAATTTAAACAGCAGCACGTGGGATACTGGCTCAGAATGGAGGCCAGCATTCTCTCCACGTGACGGTGATGATCAGGCAAGCTCACAGAGGTCTGTGGGAAGGCCACGTGTATGTTTGATACTAACCCTGCTCCTGGGGTCAGAGTTTCTCAAGGTCGGCTTTAGCTCCACAGCGGTTTTGATTTAGAGGAGCCCTGTCTTCTTTACTCCTTGGTGCTTTGGTGTTAATCCTTTTATCTTATCTGAAGGAGAAGCTAATGTAGGTGGGCACTCTGCGGCTCAAAGAATCACACATTTGTTAGCCTTTCTGTCTGTTAGCATTGAGTGTGTTCTGGTGAGCTGAGCCGGCTCTGTAGGCCCAGGCTGACCTCTGATTCTCCTCCTACGCCTCAAAGTCTTGTCCATGACAGGAGATATGGTTGACGTTTTGCAACTTGTTCTGTTATTTCCAATTTGTGCTCATTTGAGGAAATCAGTGCTGGCTTCAGCAGCTTGCACTTTGACTAGGAAAATGTCGACAGACGAACTTGAGAAGAAATAAATTTAATCATTTCTTCTCCCTTCCCCAAGAATGTCTGGAAATTTCTTAGACATTTTTTAAAGTTCAAATAGTATCCAGAAAAAGCCCTGGTTGTTCGACACAGATTTATACCAGGTCATCTTCCTCTATGGAGAAGTCCAGCTTCTGGCTGAGCAGTTTTTGATCCCAGTGATTTGTCCCCAGCAAATGATGACTGCCTAGCAGGAGATTTCCCCCCCCCCCCTCTCTCTCTCTCTCTCCCTCCCTCCCCCCATTTTAGGATGTGTAGAATAGCGAAGGGTAGGACACCCATAGCAGAGATTTGAGAAGGCTTACTCCATCCAGCTCCGCTCTGTCACCTGCTTGCCCATACTCCTCCTGTGTCTCTCCTTTCCTCCAGGGGAGCTCTCCCTCAGAGGTGCTGGGCCAGCTGTGTCTGTCTGTGCTAAGGGCCGTCTGTGGGGCTCGGGTTCTCTGTTGTACTCTTAGCTGTCTTCCTGTACCTTCCCTGTTCTCTGCAGCCCACACCCATGATGACTTCCTACTCACAGTGAAATCATGTTTCAGCATGTCCTTTCGTGTGCCTGGCTTTGAATTCCTGCACCACCTGTGTAGGTTTTGGTTCAAGGTATCCCTGTACCCACTTATAACCATCACTGCCAAATGTGCTGTGGGTCATCCTGTTGTAACCTTGTTTGGTTATGATCTGGCCTGGGGGCATAGCCAATATTTATAATCGTGTTTCTATGGGAAATAAAGCTACACTAAAGATTTCAGCACGGTCTTTTAGTTTCTGTTGGATTTACTCTGCTACCTCTTCTCTTGCAAGGAAGAAAATGGTAGAACACAATGGCTTGCTAATTTGTTTATCACAGGACACTTGTCAAGACCATTTGGAAACTCCGTGGAAAGCTGGGTTTGGTAATTGATATTTTACAACCCAGGGAAAGTGCAACCTTGACTGGGTTCGAGCTGAAGTTTGTTCAGTCACTTAGGATTTATTTGGGTGGATGTGATGGAGTCCCAGTTAATTTTGGTTAGTGGGGGTTCTAGCCTCACAGCTACTCCTATACCCTTGACTGAAGCCCAGTCCTCCTCTATTCTGGGAAGGTTGTCCTCTTTGACCTTGCATACAGCTTTGCAGCTTTGGAAGGGATGCATATGGAGAGGTGACGGACAAAGGGGATACTACCCTAGCCAGCTGGATAGCTGAGTCAACCCTGGCAAATGATAGGGTGACTAACAATTGATAGGTCAGGTATCGTGGCCAGCTTGCTCTTACACCCTCATTTTGGTGTAAATGCAGATGGTGTTTGTAGGTGTAGGGCCTGAAGGCTTGAGTGATATGTTGAGGGTGTGGGTTCTTGATGGGTTTGTGATGATGTGGGTAGAGGAAGCCCATGATGGGTTTGTGATGACGTGGGTAGAGGAAGCCCATGATAGGTTTGTGATGACGTGTTGGGTAGAGGAAGCTCCCTCACTGAACAACATTTGTTTTATTACCACGCTTTTGCTAATGGCAGGGCAGAATATAGCTAGGCAGGAAAACTAAACTGAAGGCAGGAAAAAGAAGGCAGAGTCAGGCAGTCGCCGTGTAGCTGCCCAAGAAGCAAGATGTGAGATAACAAAGCCTTGTGGTAAAATATAAAATAGAAATAGGTTAATCTAAGATGTAAGAGCTAGCTAGGAATATGCCTGAGCTATTGGCCTGTGTTTTAACTAATATAGTTTTTGTGTGATTATTTGGCCTGGAAATGAAAGCTCAGTCCCCATTTACAGGTCCTTGTCCTCCTCTCGGTATGGCACTCCATCGTAGCCTGTGGCTTTCACTCGAGTGACTGTCACATGGGAGCCTGTGGCAGCTGCTGCTTTCAATGTCTTCAGTGTTGCCCAAATTTCCCAGTATAAGCTACCATGTGATGTGAATAGCTTAGAGAGTCCCTGTGGATGAAGGCCGGGCCACACCAAATATCTAGTTCTGGGTCATATGAACATGACAAATCCTCCAAGAGTGTGGTGGTGGTGGGGTGATTCTTCAAGGGTGGTTGGAGCAGACCACAGGAGGAGGGTTTGACTCTGCAGGTGGTGGCTATTGGTGGGGTGACATCCAGGCAATCTTACCTGTGTGGTTATTTATCAGGGTCTTTGCTCTAAGTTTTGGAGTGTAGGGCGGCATGTCAGAGCTCAGCAGCATTCCTCTGGTGTGATGCAGAGAAAGCATGATTGATTGAGCGCTTTCTCTCAATGATTAAGTGAAGCTGTAGAGTTTCCCACTTTCCTACACAGTCCTCAATGCAACATCAATCTTCATGCTTAAGAGGTTACAGATATTAGAGAACAATACCTGAAAGAACAAATACTAAGTTATCACCTGGACATGCAGGAGCAAGATTGACAGCAACGGGAAAAAATGGTACTTAGCCATCATCATGGAGGGGATTGTGGTAGTATCATGCTCTCTGCCGAGGATGCCCCGACTGTGGTCTCTTGCCTTCTGTGAGAAACTTCAGAAAGTTCTCTTTTTGTCTTTTCTTTATTAGGTGTGTGTGTGTGTGTGTGTGTGTGTGTTTGAATGAGAGAGAGAGAGAAGAAGGAAGGAGAGGGAAGGGGAAGGAGAGAGGGAGAGACTGACTTCAGCATATGAAGAGGTGTGGAGGTCAGAGGGGTCAGAGGACAACCTTAAGGAATAGGTTCTCTACTTCTACCATGGCTTCTAGGGGTTGAACTCAAAGTCCTTTTATGCCCTGGGCCATCTTGCTGGTCCTCAAACATTTGCTGATGAAAAGATGTTTACTGTATAAAGCCTTTGTGTGGTTGCCTCTGCTCTGTATTGAAGGGAGACATAGATAAATCCCTGTTCATTCTCATCTCCTTTATCCCTCCCATTTGTTTTATGTCTGTTAGAAGCGTGCACTCTGTTCAGTCTTTATCCTGACGACCCGTTTATTGTTAAAAGTGGGGTATTGAAGTCACCCACCATCCCTGTGTTAAATGTAATCTGTAGCTTTGCATGTACTGGTGTTTGATTCATGAAATGAGCAGTACCTCTGTTTGGGATATGTGCTTAAGACATCCCCTTGGTGGATTGTGGTCTTAGCATGAAATCTCATCAGATATCAGAATGGCTATGCCTGCTTGTTTCCTAGTTCTGTTTGGTTGGAATACGTTGTCTTCTCTTTCACGCTAAAGTGGTGCCAGCTATTCAGAAAGGTGAGCCTACAGGGGACATTTTTCATTTGAATCGCCACATTCAACTCCCTGTTCTCTGTTGACTCATGGCCATATTGTGATGAAAAACAATGCATTTTCTTCAACTTTAAAAGTCTCCATAGACATCGCCAGTCAACATTGTTTAAAAGTCCAAAGACCAAAGTCTCTACTGAGACTCAAAGCAATCCTTCAACTGTGATTCCTCTTGAAAACAAATAAACAAACCAAATTATAACCAACATACAATGGCACATAATATGTATTCCTGTTTCAACAGGGAGGAACAGGGGCAGTGAGAATATACTGGATCAGACAGAGCAAGACCGAATCCCAGCAAATACCAAACCCTGTTGCCCCATGTTTGGTGGCTGAGATTTTGGCTTCATAGAGTTTAGATGGCTCTACCATCCCTAACTCCATAAAAATCCCAACCTGTATATAATACAGAGCTTCTGTATTGGAATCTCCCACAGCCTGTGCCATTGACTCCATGTCTTCTCACCCCCTACCCCTCAGGGAAAACTGTACACAGGCAGCAGCAACAAGCCAGCAAAAACTACATATCTTCACCTTCATTTCCATAGCTCAATCCTGTCTTCAATTCCTCAAATTTTTTCTAAGTATTTCACTTGGAAATTTGATTTTGTTCAAATTTATATTATACTGAAATGCTATTTATTATCTTTTTGGTCATTAGTTAAACTATTTGGCAAAATATAGTACAGCCAATCTGGTATGTACCATTACACATCTATGCTAATGGCAGTGCAGTGCTTCTGAAATAGGGGTGAACATGAAGTGGTAGATGGTCAATCTCTCATAATTGGATTTCACACAAGGCTCTTTGCTGCCTCTTGTTTTTGAAGCATGTGGTCTATAAATGCAAACTTCACTGTACTCTAAATTGTTTTTCTATAATCTTTATCTATGGCACATGACATCCTGTAATTTTTCCTAACCTTTGTTTGCTAAGTTTTATTGGTATTTTCAATAGGCTAATCAACTGCAAAAGGGGCATAATTGAGTTTTCTTGTCCAATTTGTTTATCAATGGCTTTTAAATCTGTGGACAGAAGAGGAAGAAAAGTGGTTCCCAGCAACCTGTGAATCAATGTTCTCATGTCACTGCGTGGGTTTTCATACTGTGCCAACAGGTGCCCAACTCAGTTCCCAGTAGTTCCCATCTTTGGGGATGTCATTGTGTTAGGGACACATGTTTAAATGTCACCGATGAGGTGATCTTTGTTCTTCTTAACAGTTAGGGGTATTGTATTTGTGAGCGTTGTCTATGGCTGTCTGACCTGTCAAAGCAGGTATGCATGAAGCAAGTAGAAGGCCCTGTGCCATCCTCCAGACATCCACCCTGCTTCCTTGGGAACATCCTTATTACTGTTGGGTCGTCCACAGCTGTGCCATTATCTCCATACTACCTGGGACTTTGGAGGAAGCTGGCTGCATGGCTTGCCGTGGGGTTTATACTAGGTGCAAATCTTTGACATGGGACAGACAAGGTCTCTTTGTATCCCCAAGGCAATTTCTGATGAAATTGGAAGATACTTTGGAAGACAAAAAAAAAAAAAAAAGTAAAAAGAAAAAAAAGAAAAGAAAGAAAGAAATCATTGAGAATCCTGGTCAGTCCTCCTGGTACCTAGAGGGTGTGATTAACACCCAGCAGAGGACAGTCTGTGGGAAGAGATGGGAGCAACCCCGCAGCATCCCGGAGTGACTGGATCAGACCACCCTGGGCTTTGACTTGGACGGTTATGGAGTCAGTTAATCAACTTAACATTCATGAAGAGATTGAGTTACTGTCACTTGCGGTTCCTGTGGATCTGGAAGGACCTCAGGGAGTGGTTTCTCCAGATGTCTGCCATTGCCTTTGTCAGGCAGAGTTCCCCAAAGGGTTGTGCTGAGTGAAATGCACATCTGTCTCCCTATGTCTGTTGAGAGAACAGAGGTGAGAGGGAGCCTCATCATGGAGGTGGCTCTGGGGTCACAGATGCCGGAGTCTCACATCTGGATGGAGGCTCTCAGGAGACCAGTGAGCTGCTGATGCGGCAGTTGGGTGCACTTGCTGACTCTCCATGACCTTGGTTCATCCCATATGAGGACATGAGAGGCCTGAAGTTAGTAGCAGTTGCCCCAGGAAGCCTCTGCCCCAGTCTCCAGGGATTTGGCATTGATTATTCTCATGGGAAACAGGGTTTTCAGTAGAGGAAGCTATAGGTTTGACAGTACAGGGCAGAGAAGTCTCTTTGTCACTAGAGACATCAGAGAATGAATTGGAGAATGATTCTCTTGCTCATAATTAGATGCTCAGCATATTCTTGGTGCGATCGATATCTACAGAATGGCATGCCACAAATTAATCAGACAGCCAGCAAGTGGAATTAAGTTGGCTAGAGAGTCTTGCATCGATTGTATGGCAAAGTTGGATTAACAGATTAGCAATCACCTATCAGGAAGAACTGGATTGCAAAGTCAGACCGACGTCGTGAGTGCCGGCTTTGGAGTAGAGGACTACTGAATTCAGGACAAACTAGTGACCATGTTAATTAGTGACTACTACCTTTAGTGAAATTGTTATTTAAACTATATTGATTCAGTTTAATGATGATTTTATGTATGTGTGTATATGCTTGCAAAGCCATTAGAGATATTCTTACTCCCAAAAGATGGGAGTATCACACAAAACTAGAAGTTCTAAGGTGACGCCTGGGAAAACCGTGCTGATTTGAGTCACTAAAGATGTAACTTTCTGTCATACCCAGCTTCCAAGAATCCTCAGACTGGATTAGACCAACAGATCAAAATCGCTAGAGATTTTTACCAGGGTCTTAAGATAATCTGTAGGGATTATTTTGCAAGAAATTTGAAAGTCAAGTGAAATGGTTGGTTTTCTCATTCACTGTAAGTGATGAGCACCGGCTATAGTCAGGTAACTGCCATAGGCCAGAGATGCAAGTTTTTGTAGGCCTGCTTTTAAAACCACTATCTTGTGATTCATACATTCTACCTGAGATTTTATGAACTGATAATTGTATGTTATTTAAACTTTCCTCAAGTGACAAACATTACTTACTTTTAGTTACTTCAAAACTGGGTAAATTTAGGAGAAAAAGGTCATCTCACATAAGATTGTAGGTAATATTTTAAAAAATACAAGCTAATCCCATCTATCTGGATGTGGCATACGAGTAGTAGGCTTTGCTTTATAAATGAAGTATTGCTTCAATAGTAAGATCTTGGTTGTAATAATGCATGAAGTGAGCACGTTAGGGAAAACTGACTATATTGTTAGATAATGGAAGGCCTTGATATAGTATAATAGCCATTTCTGATAATATTCCAAATGAATACAAATGGCATAAATGGATGTAGCATCTGGAAGATTCTAGAAAATGCCCCCGACACGGACAGGAGTCTAGTCCAGGAGGGAGCTTAGCTGTGGAGCGCCTGAGGAACCTAGCACTGCTCCTGCAAACCCGTGTGATCCATTACATGTGTCATTAGAAAAACATATGAGGTCAGGTGTTTTCAGTCGAGTGGGAGATGGAAGTCTACATAAGATCTAATAGGAGGTAGGAACTTTGATAAATACAGAATCACTAGATAAATATCCCCAAAGGTACTACACATGCTAAGGTAGAGGGGAACTGGGTCCCATGTCAGAAACCTCAGTAGCCCCACAATGTGCCTTGGGCTGACAGAGGAGCACCGTGTGTGAACTGTGGCCAATGCCTGGTACAGAAAGGGCTTTAAATGGCAGATTCATTGTGAGCTCGTTACTTCTGAGAGGTGTTTGTCTGTCCGTATGTTTAAAATGTGTGCGTATGTGTTGGTTCTTTTCCTGTGTGGAATAACAGTGAAAGTGGGTAAGAGGTGACTTGATTAAGGGATAATAAAACTGACCCATGAGAAAAACTTGGCAAGATTGTTCCACAAAAAGTTTTTAAAAGTTTGAATTGTGGGTTCAGTGCTAGGAGGAACGTGAATGCTGCAGGTAGTGAGTAAATCTTTGGATGTTTTTGTATGAGTGGTACTTTCTAATTAAGAAAATACAGATTATTCAGTAAAATTTCTGGGATAATTGGTTGTCTACTGGAGAGAAGTAATTAACATCCAACTGACAACTTAAAAATTTAAGTATGTTGCATATATAATAACTAAAAATAGTTATAGAAATTTTAAAAGAAAATTTAGGAGCTTTACATGTAGCTCAGCAGCTAAGAGCGTGTTCTAGAGGAGTTGAGTTCAATTCTCAGCACTGATGTCCACACCAAGGCCTTCTCCAGGGGATCTGGCACCTCTTGCTTACAAGGTGCTGTGCTGACATGCATACACATACCCACAGACAGACGCACGCAAATAGCATACATGACCAGAGATGAAGTAAATAATAACAAGAAAATGTATTACAATGTGATTTTTAAATTTTATTGAGAATTAAAATTTAGCATTTGATGGCCCCAAATGCCATCAAAGACATAATTCAGAATTGACAGATTTAGACACCCAAATAAGCATTATGCCTTTCTGGTTATTGGTAAAAATGTCACTAAGGAAGTCAGAAGACCAACCATAAACTTAAGGAAAACATTTGCATGGGGCTAAGGAGATAGTTCATTGGATGAAATGTTTTTTATACAAGCACAATGACTAGAATTTGGATCTACATCCCTTATGTAAATGCTGGTGGACATGACAACCTGCCTGTAAGACCATTGTAATCCCAATATATAATTCCAGCACCCAGCAGAGATGGGGGAATCTCCAGAGCAAGCTGGCTTGCTGGACTAGCTGAGTTCTGGATTTAAGTGAGAGACCCTGGGTCAGCATATAAGGTAGAGAACAATATATCTGAATGCACACCACACACACACACACACAAACACACGCATGCACGCGCGCGCGCACACACACAAAGGTAAATATTTGTAACTGATAGTGTTGTTGAGTGGTCTGATATATATATATATGTATAAAGATATATATATATGTAAATATCCTACACAGTAATTAAAACTGTAAACTCTGAAAGAAAACCAAAGGAACACAGTTTGCACAAAAAGACTCTTGCTCAACAATCAAGTAAGTGACTCCCAGACCCCATGAAAACAACAGGACACTTTCTGTTTCCACTAGAGGTAAACAGCAGAGATTTATAGTATGTGACTGTGAACTGAGACTAATGTTGGTGGATACTATGTAAGTAATGTACGTGTCCTTTTACTTCACAGTAGTGTTTCTAGAGACTCTTCTGGGTAAACGAGGCTGGAAAGCATAGAAAAGTTTTGCATAGTTCTTAGCAATTGGGATAACTGTACACAGCATAATCACCAAGCATATGGGACTTACAGGGTCAGTTTTGATGCATGCTCTCACTTTCTTTCTTTCTGTTTGTGTGCACGTGCATGCACATGGGTGTGTGCATGTTTATATCAGTGTAAACATGCATGATGCGTATATGAAGGTCAGACACAGCCTCATTTTTTGGTCCTCTTCTTCTGCCTAACTGACCCATGACCCTCCAGGCATTTGTCTGTCTCTGTTTCTCATCTCTCTCTAGGAGTTTTAGAATTACAGACACAGGATACCATGCCCAGCTTTGTGATTTCTGGGAAATCCTAGCTCTAGTCCTCACACTGGTGCAGTAAGTGCTTTTCTCACTGAGCCATTTCCCTAGCCCCACCGTGATCCTTTAGTACCAGAAATAAACCACCAAGTAGTTCTGTATTCACAGTTGTGGAGCAAGGAGGATGGGGCAAGTAAATGTCCATCCTAAAAGTTCCGATGGCTGACGTCTAGGCTTGGATTTGCGTGGATAGAGAGCCGAGAGAGGTGGGGAGGAATGAATTAAACTGACTGAGTTTGCATATTGTTATGTAATGAATATGCCCCTAATGTACTTCTTTAAAAATCCATATCCTCTGCTTATTAGCATTGTGCATTTACAAGTATTCACTTGGCACTTAGTAACCCATTATCAAATTGGTGTTGGCCTATGATTTAGGCAACAAAAATAGTTTTCAGAAGACATTGTACACTACACAGCGTTCATAAACTGCAGGAGAATAATGTGTCATAATTGTGACTTTTAGGACTCACATAAAGTAGAAGAGTGTTTATGAGCCTACCCATTCAATATGAAACAGAGAATTTCATATGGAGCCAGAGTTTCTCTGTCATTTGGTTCGTATTTGGTAAAATGGTGATTTCATATGTTCGTATGCAAGGGGTGTAAAAAGTAAGGAGTTCTGGAATCTCTCAAACACATGGGTCAGCACTTGCTTCACAATTAGAGCAACCTTCAGCGTTGTCTGGGGCTGTAGTCCTTTTATATGTCTAATACGTGGTGTTACTTCCGTCTCTCAGTGTGACTGGCTTGGGGGTTGATTCGCCAATGCTGGTTTCATCACCAAGCTATAGAAGGAGTTACAAATCTTGATTTAAAGTGTAGTTTTTCTTTTTCTCTTTGGCTTAATATTTTGGAGTTGTTAAACCCATTTATCATTTCACATCCTGCTTTAAAATTGAGATATTTTTCACAGCTGTGCATGCTGCGTGTACTTAGCGCAGCACTCGCGATTGCGGTTCTTAATCTATTTAATTATTACTGAGTTGCTTATTTTTAATGTTTACTCCATGCTATTTTTCCCCTGTGGGGAGGTTGTTTACCCTTTTTTATCATTTTTCCCCATTTCTATCCATTCCTCATCTTAGGATTCCCCACCATCTGAGGCCCGGCCATAGTCCTACGTGATTTCCCAGCAGCTTGCGAACCCCAGCCCGCGCCCTGCCAGCCATAATGGGGACGGCTCAGGTACCGTGCGATCTCACTCTTTTTCTTTCCTTCCTGTGTTTGTTCATTCCCAAGCATTTCCTCACTGCCTGCTATGACAGGGCCTCTGTCCCAGGAGGGGGGTAAAGGATGATGGACCGAGCAAGGTCCAGCTGCTAAAGGAGCCTAGGATGCTAGCGAGGAGCTGGTGAACCAAGGATGTCTGTGTTGACATCATAGCATGTCCCCAAACCTCCAGGTGCTTCGGGCAGTGTTTTCTAGTCAAATAGATGTGCATTTCTGACATTTTCAGAAACTCAGTGGGGTTTTTTTTTGTGTGTGATAATTAAGTAAGGGCCAAGGGAATGTTGACATTGGTTGGTGAGGCCCCTCCACAGCATCTGCTACTGTGTGTTGCCTGCTGGCCTGTGGGTTGGTCCATTCAGGGGAGCTGAGTATGTAGAAATGACAGGGAGCTAAATACGGGTTCCTACCGGTTTTACAAAGGCTGTTCTGTGGTATCTGGTGGCTGTGGCTGTGCTGGTGTGTGTGTGTGTGTGTGTGTGTATGTGTGTGCGTGTGCGTGTGTGTAAGGTAGGTGGAGTTCTGCATCCATAGAGATGGGTTTTGGTCCAGCAGGAAGACAGCTCTCAAACCATAGCAGCCTTTCTGCTACTGCTGACTTTAATGCCCCATCTTGGGGCAACCCAAGGAACCCCTAGGAACATGACCCGCTTCTCAGACGTCTGGAATGTAGTTGAGGGCAGAGTTGTAGTTTTTGTGGCTCCTCAGTGCCAGAGAGGAGATCAGAGAGCCAGCGAGTCTCCACAGGAGAGGCGTTTCCTTTCGCTTGACAAGGGGAAGTGGTGATTAGGCATAATGTAATCTTATTTCTTGCTCCAGAAGAGATTTAGACGGATGAGAAATGTCTCCCCTTTGGATGGATCCTTGTTGCCACTGCTATCCTGACTGATAATCTCTTTCCTTTTCTCTGGTGGCAGACATTCTTGACTCAGGAATCAAACATTTTCCTTACTGATTTCACAGTCTGAGGAGCTGGGGTTGACCTCTGGCTGTAAGTCAGTCTCCACAGCCAGAGCACTTTGGCTGGGCCCCTCAGCTGGGATCTTGGAAGGTTTGCAAAGAGGCTTGGAAGCTGTGTGAGGCAGGCTCTGTCTGTCTGTCTCTGTCTCTGCTTGTGCGTCCCTCTCTCCCTCCCATCTTATGCTGCCAAGACCAACCATAGCTTTTCAGTAAGGCTTCCCAATACTAAACACAATTCAGCAGCTGGTTTAGCCAGGAAAGAAACTCATTAAAAAGAAACTGGCATTCCAGGCATCACTCACAACACCAGATAAAGTAGCTCGGCATGGAGCTTAGTCCTGGGCTCATTTCCTGTGGCAAAGGCGTGTGGGAGACAGGACAGTCAATGCTTGCCTCCAGCTGCCGCAAAGGCTGGAAAAAACCTTTCTGTTGTTCACGTTCATTTCTCATTAATACCCTGTGAGGGGTTTACAGGCGGCATGGGGGGCCCTCAGTGGTATAGAGATGAAGAAAATAAATAAAAAAGAAGAGGCTTAGGGGGGTTGGCTTAGAAGAGCAGGGCAGTCACTAGGCACATGACCTCGAGATCACTGAAAGCTGTGCATCTCCTGACTCCCCCCTCTTTCTTGCTCAGACTTTCAAGTGACTTCTTTGTCTTCAAGATGGCTCCCCAATGGTACTAATTCTAGTCTAAATCCTGGTAAAGGGTTGGGAGGAGGGGCAGGCTCGTGTTCCTTTTCCTGATTTGCAGCATGGGCTCTGCAGTCCCAGGACTTGGTGCAGATGAGAGCATTGCCGGTGATCCCACTGGGAAACAGGGTGCACCTGGGCTTCGTTTTCATGGACGAATAGAGGTGTGATACAGCATACAGATGCCGAGAGAGCTATGGTTGTTGAGGTCTTTGCTGCTGTGGCATTGCTGGTCTCTGTGTGTGTGTTTTAAAGGGAGGTGGTGAGCTTTGATGGTAAAAGCATTTTTGTTGCTGCTGGTGTTTAGTTTTTGAGCCCCTGGGGTCCTGTGGTTCCTGTAGCTAGACCTCCGCTCCACGCTAGTCGGATTTACTGCACTGTCCAGAATCTCCCAGGGCTTTTCCTCCCTAGAAAGTCAGGCTCTGAAGCAGTCGAGCGTCAGGGTAGCGCAGTAGAGGCAGGAATCTGAAGATTCTGTCTGTCTCTTGGTTCCTTCATCCCTTCTTCCTGTTGTAGGAGAAATAGCCCCATTCTATAGGGTTTTAGGACCAGTTCTTAGCATTCCATAGTAAGCTGAGTGGGGAAGGAGCTGCTTCTCTAAGTACCACTGAATGGCCTGGTGGGACATGCCCCTGCTGCAGCATCTTGGAATGGCCCATTGTAGGATTCCCAGCTAATGTTGTCCTGCTTCCTGGCCTCATTTAGGATGGAGATGTCCTGTTAGAGCCACAAGTGATCATAAAGATGTGGGGTGAGTATCTGGTTTATACATGTGGATCAGGTTTTGGTATTACGGGACTTTTCTGACAGCAAGCGGTCCCCCTGGCATCCCTGTCCCCTCAAGATTCTACCCTCTAGCTGGGCTGGGAAGACCAGGGGTGGGGAGTCATTGCCTGGCCTCTGATACACACTGTAAGGAGTTGCCCAGAATTTTCCCTGGTTCTGTCCTTACTGTCTGTGTGGCATCTGTGATGTCATGGGTCTTCTCTCCCTGCCCTTCATCATTCTGTGGATTACTGACTATTCGTCTTCCCAATGAATCAGCTCTTACACCACTGACTTTCCTTGTTGATTTTATATTCTCTGCCCAGCTGATGTTGGCGCTGGTCTTTATTTATTCCTTTCTTCTACTTTCCTTTGGTTTTAATTCATTCTTCATTTTAAAAAATTCCAAAGGTTAAAAATTCAGTAATTGATTTGGATCTTGGTGTCTTTTCCAAAGAGGCCCCAAGTTCTGTAGACTTATCTTTGGTTTTCTACTTTGTTGGGTGTTAGATATTTTTGTATTTCCATAAATACTTTAGAGAGGTGGCAAAGCTGCTTGGAAACAGTCTCATCTCTTTGCATTTTGTGGGGTAGAATCTGCTGAAGCCCTTCTCGTTCCCTGTGATGCTGCTGGTCCTCACCCCCTCAGCCTCCATCCAGGCTCTGGGCTGTGGGCTTCACTTAGCTACTGCTGTTCCATCTGTTTTCTGGTCTCAGGGTGACCCTCCTGCTTACTGGATGATATATTCTTGTTTTCCAGCCGTGTTTGGGACCTGTCCTTACTCATTAAAGCCTCACTCATTGCATGGATGTAAGGAAGGAGAGGAAGCCAAGATGGATGCTCCATTGCCCTGTGTCCAGCCTACCTTTCTTATTAAATGTTTTCTTAGAAAGACCCAGTCTTTCTGTTCTCTCTCATTAGAGGGGATATGTTTTAGAACTGTGACAGGATGGCTCCAGGTCTTCTATAAGGAAGCAGTTCACTTATTGTGGCTGGGATTCTTAAACAGAAGTAGTTTATTTTTATTATTTATTTATTTATTTATTTATTTATTTATTTATTTATTTATTTATTTATTTTTCCTCTCCAGGTAGCACTGGTATGTGTTTGGAGACATTTGTGCTTAGCACTCCGGAGAGAGTTCACTACTAGTGTCCTGTAAGGAGAGGTCAGGGATGCCAAGGGCAGCCTGTGGCGCACAGGATGGCCCCAAAGTAGAGAGTTAGCAGGACCAGAATGTGAAAGACATAACCTCTGATTCTCAGATGTTCCCCGGGTCTACAC
Organism: Alexandromys fortis; assembly: GCF_014885135.2. Taxonomy (NCBI): domain Eukaryota; kingdom Metazoa; phylum Chordata; class Mammalia; order Rodentia; family Cricetidae; genus Alexandromys; species Alexandromys fortis. Next base: position 27,336,050 of record NW_026067909.1, on the reverse strand, counting down.
AAGGACAATGAGGAAATAATGTAACCCTGACAGAGAATTGTTTATATTCAGTGTTGGTGTTCTCTTCCCCTGGAAATGACAGTGTCACAAGTTTGCCTGCAGGGTCACTTAAATTAATTATAATGACAATGTACATTTGATATGGAAGGGGGTCTTTGAATTATCCTCTGAGGCAGGTCAACACATTTGTGAGCTCATACTGCAGTCCCCCACCAGTGATGTCATAGTCACATCCTGTGGGGGATGGGATAGTGAGCAAGCCCCACTGTGCAGGTCCCAGCGGGATTTTGTCTCATTTAGAGGAAGATATTACAGGAGCAATTCTCAGCGTCACATGCAGGCCAAATCACAAATACTCCCGAGGAGTGAAATACAACTTATTTTGTAAATGTGTTGTCTAGTCTTCATGGTAAATACACATAGAGTCAGATTGATCAGAGATTACCTAGAATGTAAATGTAGTGTCTAGTCTTCATGGTAAATACACATAGAGTCAGATTGATCAGAGATTACCTAGAAGAGAAACTGAGCAGGACTCATTTATTATTCCAGATGTGCCAATGTACTGGATTCGAGTCCAAAAAAGCAATGTCTAGAATATAGCTTTGTTTGTTTCTGTTGGTTGAAAAAAACTATTGTTGTTGTTTTGTCTTTTTTTTTTTTTTTTTGGTTAGGGTTTAGAGAAAGTCCTCTGGTTCTTAAAATTTGTTTAACTTTGGCAAACTTGGTTGTTTCCTTTGTTGATCTCATATCCAATTTGGCAGCACTGGTTAAGCAGGGGAAACTGGCAATGCCTTGCCCGTGCATTTTCTAATGGAAACCTGCAGGCTCAGCTGTAGTGAGTACACTGGCAGGTGTTTCTGGTAGCTAAGTGGGGGTGTGGAGGATACAGGCACGACCAGGACTTGGTCAGCATGTGGAAATGCAGATTCTGAGGTAGGTCCCTCGGCATTTCCTGTTCGATGACAGCAGAGTTTACACCGCCATGTTCTCGCACATCTTCTTGTTGATGAGCCGTGACCTCAGCTCCCACTCTTTGCTTCCCTCAGATTTATATTGTCTTACCACAGGGATCTCTGGGTGCTGGGACAGCAGCACCATGACTTTGGCATCAAACAGTTCCAGCTCTTTCACTTGTACCAAGTCAGGAAGTCCATGTCCCTCTGAAAAAGACAATGGACATGCCAGTTGCAGAAGTGTCTTCCGTCAGGCCGACCCACGCTTTCCTTGCAGAATTGTAGAAGTCACTGTGAATCCACACACTAATTGTTACTTACGAGCATGGTCTGGAGAGATGGCTCAGTGGCTAAGAGGATGCAACTCTTCCAGAGGACCTGGGCTCAGCTCCTGGTTCCTATGTCAGGTTGCTTGGCATCATGTGTAACCTTAGTTCTAGGGAATCTCACACCTCTTCTGGCCTCAGAGGGGACCCACATGCACGTGGCAGACACTCACATAGACACACATAGACACATAAAAAGAAATGACATAAACCTTTAAACAAAACAAACAAAATCTAAACAAAAAATCTAGTGTCTCACCATAGAAAAGTGACCCAACAAGAGAAGCTCAGTGGTGTTATTTTTGACATTTTGGCCACTTTTCATTTATATATTTCATATATATATAACCCCAGTTATAGATGTGCACCGTCAACACCTGACTTTTACAGGGGTGCTGGAGATCCCAAACCAGGTCTTCCGGCTTGCACAGCACGTAAGTTACTGATGGAGCCATCTCACTAGTCACCCTTGTCCATTTGTTTGTTTTTTGAGACAGACTGTATTGTGTCCCAGGCTGCCTTCAAAATTTCTTTTTTTTTTAATTTTTTTTATTGAGAATAAGAAAAAAAATGTTTCCGCGTCCT
>NW_026067909.1:27329120-27334020 GCF_014885135.2 Alexandromys fortis | reverse complement strand
GAACATGAAGTAGGATCAGAACCCCTTGCCATTGACCTTGGCTTCTCATCAGTCCTCATTGTTCGCCATGATCAGAGAGTCCGGTTTTATCCCATGCTTTTTCAGTCACAGTCCAGCTGGCCTTGGTGAGCTCCCAATAGATCAGCCCCCACTGTCTCAGTGGGTGGGTGCAGCCCCCCGTGGTCCTGACATCCTTGCTCGTGTTCTCCGTCCATCTGCTCCTCATTGGGACCTTGGGAGCTCAGTCCAGTGCTCCAGTGTGGGTCTCTGTCTCTATCTCCATCCATCACCAGATGAAGGTTCTATGGTGATATGAAAGATATTCGTCAGTATTGCTATGGGATAGAGTCATTTCAGGTTCCCTATCCTCAGCTTCCCAAGTGACTAACTGGGGACATCGCCTTGGGCTCCTGGAAGCCCCTCTAGGTTCAAGTCTCTTGCCAACCCTAAGGTGGCTCCCTTAACTAAGAGAAGGGGAGGATTGGGGGAACTTGGGGAAACAGGAAGATTGCCTTCAAAATTTCTATATCACCAAGGATGACCTTAAACTTCTCATCTTCCTGCCTCGACCTCCCTAGAGCTGAGATTACAGGCAAGCACCACCATGCTTGGTTTATGCGATGCTGGAGATGAAAACCAGGATCTTGTGCATGCTAGGCAAGCATTCTGGCAGCTGAGGTACATCCCAGCCCCGAGTAACTCTTCCTGACAACAAAATCAAAATGTCTTAATGCTTCTGTCTGTGTGCTGCTGTGTGGACCTACTACAGGCGTGTGCAAAGCCCCATGGGAATGTCTGAGTCTGGCGTAAAGGAGCCTCATAAATTCCCCCTCCTTTGGCTATGGAAGGATTTTAGAAAGTATGACTTTTTTTTTTTTTTTTTTTTTTTTGGTTTTTCGAGACAGAATTTCTGTAGCTTTGGTGCCCGTCCTGGAACTAGCTCTTGTAGACCAGGCTGGCCTCGAACTCCCAGGGATCCGCCAGCCTCTGCCTCCTGAGTGCTGGGATTAAAGGCGTGCGCCACCACCGCCTGGCGTATATGACATTTAAAAAAAAAAAGATTTCAAGTGTGAATTTCCATATAGTTTCCAGAAAGATGTGCCTTGTTGTCATTGCCCTTCATCCAAGGCTGAATGTAGCCTTCCTCCCAGGTTCTGCTTGTGACCTCTGTCCATCTGTGACCTGTGTAAGGCTCCATCACCCCATTTTCTAAACTGCAAGGTGACACTTCCTGTTGTTCCTCTTCTTCAGCATGTGAGTTGTACAGTGGGGTCTTCTAGCTTGTTTCAATAGTACTAGGATTTTTTTCCTTTTCCGATCATAATTGGATTTCCACTTTATCATTTGCATACATAATAAATAAGTCTTATAAGTCACGTCTAGAAATCTGTTTGCAACATCTGACTTTGATGCTTTATTTTAAAAGCCTTTCTTTGTAAAACAAACACCAGAAATGCACATTCGGATTTCACACTTTTGTTCATTTTTCTATCTGCAGGCATTTCATGTTTATATATAGATGGGAAGTAGGGTCTCTGCTGATTCTTCCACCAATTTGGTTGGCCATCTAGCATCACATCATTGATTAGGGACAGAGCTGTGACATTTTCTGCTTTGCTAATTGAGCCTATACTCTCTCTCATCCTGTTTCCTTTCATTGATTCTTTTGGGTAAACATTTTTTCCCCTCTTTTCCTAGCACCGGTGGAGGTAGTATCAGCCACTACATTCATCCAGACTTTAGATTCACATAGCTGCAGGTACAGCTGGTCAGTTCCTTGGGAAACACCTTGATTTTCTAGTCACAGGCCTAGGGTGACATGCCTTGCCGGAGTATGGTGGCCGGTGCCTCAGTGGTTCCTGTGAGACTTGTGCAGGGATCTGTCACAGACCAGGGAGGCTTGGACATGACCTCATCCTGAGAGGACCCTCGGGGGAGGGTAAGTGAACTCTCCACTCAGACCTTGCTGGGATGCTCCCATGAGCCTCTGGTGCTGTCAGTCCACTGTGCTGTTGTCTCTGTTTGCAGTTCAGGCCAGCGTGGGACAAGTGGGATGAAGTCAAAGTGTCTGTGGGGCTGTTTCCTCCTAACAGGCTTTGCTTTGTGCTTTTGCCTCCTCTAGGACATCCTATCTGCAAACCTCAGGGACTGTCTATGCCCCTTCGTGTTCCCTTGAGGGACGCTCTAGACTGAGTCACCTCTATCCTGGGATCCTTCACCACACCTGCGAAGTCTTTGTCATGTGACTCCACAGGTTTCTAGGCTCCAGGCACTTGGATAATAATAATGGATTATAATGCGTCTTTGCTGTCATTATTCTGCTTCCACAGTTCCTCCCTCCCATCTAAATCCACATTTAGCTTTCATCTTTGGAGATTTTGTTTTCACTGTGGATTTGAGCAAAATTTCTACATTTCTTGGGTGAACAGTTACTTTTGATCTTTTTTTTTTTCCATATTTCAGAAGAAACAGGCAGGGTTAGCTCTTCTGGACTTTCAAAGCAGTGGGAAGATAAGCATTATTCATGGCGCCCAGTGTCCCTGCCTTGTTCCTGGGTCTGTATGTTTGCTCCTGGTACAATGGGTACACCATCTCACTGGCCATCTACAGACATGAGAATGTCTCCTGTTAAAAATTAGTCAGTAGCTAATGAATAGGACCCCCGAGGGCAGACCCGGAAGCCCAGTGGGACCACATACTCAGCAGCTTGGGATTGGCAGGTGTGAGTGCCAGCTGAAGGCAGGATGGCGTTAAATCATTTTGCAGCTCTGTCTCGGGAGAAGGCAGTCTGGAGCGAAGGGCAGGCAAGGCAGTTCACAGAAGACACTTGTGTCTCCTCCCTCGGGGTCTGTGTACACCACCCCGACAGAGTGCATTAGTTTCAACGTGGGCTGCCAGTGTAAAAGGTGAATTCTGGGGACAAGACAAGCTGGAAGTCAGCCAGCAGTCCTGGGAGGTGTGTGGTGGGGTGGGTGGAGCTAGTAGGGGCTGACGTGGCCAGCACATGATTGTGTATATATTTTATTGACGAGAATAAGCAATTTTAGTTTAAAGAATTGTAAATTTCATTTCACTGTTGTGCTCCGCTTACTTGAGTTTTTACTCATGCTTCTATAGTGTTAGCTACTTACGATTTTGCATCTTAAAAACAGCTACAAATAAGAAATTGAAAGTATTTGTTTACTTGCAACTCTTTTTATACTAAAGGCAAAAAAGAGAGATTTTTATATTGAAGGTGAAAAAGCCTTGACCAGATCAATATAAGAAAAGGAAACAGCCTGAGCTGCAGGGCTTGGGTGCATTCCCACTTTGACTGGACTCTCCTAAGGGTGTGGCTGGGAATGCTGGTTCTTCCTGCCTGTAAGGCCAGCTTTCTGCACCAGTTTCCAGCTGCTGCAAAAGGAAGCTCCTTGGATACAGGGCGAGAGCCATGGCTGTGAATAGAAGGCTGTGCAGTTAGGATGCAAGGAATTAGAATTGTTTTAGGGAAAGTGGCAGTAGTGTGTTCTCTAAGATCCATGACCTCACTAGCCGAAAGCTCATACATGTATACAGTCTGTTGTGGTCATATTGACCCACTGGCCCCCTTGGGCTTCCCCTAAGCCCCCTCCTCACCAGGTATTGAAACAACTGAATCTAAAATTTAAGAACGAGACTTTGTGGACTCCGGCATGACTTCATGTTCATGCCATGTGTCTGTGCACACACAGGTCTGTGCATGTCTGAGTGTGTTGCATGTGTGTGGTCCTGTGGTGCTTTCTCATTGGATGGTGCTTATTTCCACTCAGATTATGAGCTCAGCTGGATTCAAACAGAAATAAGGAATGAAGCATAGTCTGAACTATTATCTGCCTTTTAAATCATTTGCATTTACATAGGCAAGTTTATCTTTCAGCAGTTAGAACATTACCTGCTTTTTTTTTTTCAGCTAGTATTTTCTCTGAAATCTCCAAAGTTAACCCCACCATTTGAAATGCTCTCTTTTAGAGACGTATGGAATCAGACCTGGGAAGTCCAACACGCTGCCATGAGTACTGGGGCAGTCACTGATCCCATATCCACCTGCTGGTGTCACACATCTCCCAAGCTTGCTCATCTCTTATCTTTCCTATGTCAAGCAAGCAACTACCTCTTAAAATGTTAGTGTTTCGGAGCAGTTTTGCAGTAAAAATTCCCTCTGGGGTCTCTCTAAAATAGGGCCAGGTGTTTTCTGGTCTCCCAGGCTAAAAGCCCAGAGACTCCCACTTGCAGTCTCGTATGGTATTACGGACTTCACAGGACAGGTTCTTCTGGTGAACCCCAGGTCTTTTGTGTGTTTAGAAACAGGCTCATAGTGTTGAATGTTCCCGCCGAGCCCCCTGAGTTGTGGGATGACCGATGTGCACAGTCGTGTGCATAGCAAGGTCAGGTTTGCTTGTCAACTCGGAATTACGATGCGTTCTTTTGTGTAAGGTCAACTCCTCAGGTTTTTTTTCCATACATAGAGAATGATGGTGTAATTAGCTTGTGTTTCTGACTGCGGTGACATCTTTTAATTGATTCATAACTCACATCGCCATGTTCACAGGGCCACGGGTCAGTTGGTCTCAGGTACATGACATCTTTTTTTCCAGGTTCCTTTTTGGTGCTTGCCCTAGCAGTTTTTATTGTTGAATTTATCAAACATGGGTATTTTCTATTAGGTCAGAGGCATATGTTTCTGCATGAGAACTTTTGTCTTCTGAGGCTGTTGTCTCTACTGAGTGAGGAGGTCGTACACAGCAAAGCCAGTAGCTGGGTTGAAACCCATTTGCTTTTTTTTTTTCTTAATTGACTTTATTGAGCTATGTAATCTTTTTCTGCCCCCCTCCCTTCTCTCCTCCCCTTCCCTCCTATTCTATCCCATGGTCCTCATGCTCTG
>NW_026067909.1:27304122-27328078 GCF_014885135.2 Alexandromys fortis | reverse complement strand
AGGGGGATAAGAGTGGGGGGAGGGGAGAAGGGTGGGAGGAGGGGGAGGGAAATGGGAGGCTGGGAGGAGGCCGAAACTTTATTTTTTCCTTTTCTCAATAAAAAAAAATCAGGTTTTTGTAGGTTTGTGGATTGATATCTGGGTCTTTGATTTGATTCCATTGGTCCTTCTGTCTGTTTTTATGCCAAATATCAGGCTATTTTTAATACTGTAGCTCTGTAGTAGAGTTTGAAATCAGGGATTGTGATGCCTTCAGAAGTACCTTTATTGTGCAGGATTATTTTGGTTATCATGGGTTTTTTGCTTTTCCATATGAAGTTGAGTATTGTTCTTTCGAGGTCTGTGAAGAATTTTTCTGGGCATTGCATTGAGTCTGTAGATTGCTTTTGGTAAGATTGCCATTTTTACTATGTTAATTCTGTCTACCCAAGAGCATAGGAGATTTCTCCATTTTTCTGGTGTCTTCTTCAATTTCTTTCTTCAAAGATTTAAGGTTTTTGTCATCCAGTTCTACCACTTGTTTTGTTAGAGTTACTTCAAGATATTTTATGTTATTTATGGCTATTTTGAAGGGTGATATTTCTTTGATTTGTCAATTTATCATATGTGTAAAGGAACTCTTCTGATTTTTTCAAGTTAATCTTGGATCTTGCTAATTTACTGAAGGTGTTTATGAATTGTAGAAGTTATGAAAGGTAGAATTTTTGGGGTTGCTAAACTATCATATCATCAGCAAATAGTGAGAGTTTGACTTCTTTTCTGATTTGTATTCCCTTGATCTCCTTTTGTTGTCTTATTGCTCTAGCTAGAACCTCAAGTACTATATGAATAAATTTTCTGATTTCAGTGGGATCACTGTGAGTTTCTCTCCATTTTGTTTGATGTTGGCTGTTGGCTTTCTGTATATTGTTCATTATTATGTTTAGGTATGTTTCTTGTATCCCTGTTCTCTCCAAGACCTTTATGATGAAGGGATGTTGTATTTTGTCAAAGGCTTTTTCATCACCTAATGAGATGATCATGTTGTTTTTTTTTCTCCAGTTTGTTTATATGGTGGATTACATTGACAGATTTTCGTATGTTGAACCGTCCCTGCATCTCCCTGCTTCTGTGGGATGAAGCCAACTTGATCATGGTGGATAATTTTTCTGATGTGTTCTTGGATTCAGTTTACCAGTGTTTTATTGAGTATTTTTGCATCAATGTTCATGAGTGAGATTGGTCTGTAATTCTCTTTCTTAGTAATGTCTTTGTGTGGATTGGGTATAATGGTAATTGTAGCTTCATAGAAAGAGTTTGGCAATGTTCCTTACGTTTTGAGGAGTATTGGTATTAGATTTTCTTTGAAAATCTTGTAGAATTCTGAGCTGAAACCATCTGGTCCTGGGCTTTTTTTTTTTTTTTTTTTTTTTTTTTTTTNTTTTTTTGGTTGGGAGATTTTTGATGACTGTTTCAATTTCTTCAGCAGTTATAAGTCTGTTTAATTTGCTTATCTGGTCTTGATTTAATTTTGTAAGTGATATTTATCCAGAAAGTTGTCCATTTACTTAAAGTTTTCCAATTTTGTGAAGTACAGGTTTTTAAAATATGGTCTGATGGGCCTCTGTATTTCCTCTGTGTCTGTTGTTATGGCTCCCCTTTCATTTCTGATTTTATTAATTGGATATTCTCTCTGTCTTTTGGTTAGTTTGGATAAAGGTTTGTCTATTTTGTTGATTTTTCTTGAAGAACCAACTCTTTGTCCCCTTCATTCTTTGTGTTGTTTTCTTTCTTTTTATTTTGTTGATTTCAGCTCTCAATTTGATTTATTTCCTGCCGTTTAGTCCTCCTGAGCGAGTTTGCTTCTTTTTGTTCTAGAGTTTTTAGGTGTTCTGTTAATTCACTAGTATGGGATTTTTCCAGCTTCTTTATGTAGGCATTTAGTGCTATGAATTTTCCTATTAACACTGCTTTCATTGTGTTCCATTAATTTGGGTATGTTGTGTGGTCATTTTCATTGAATTTTAGAAAGCCTTTTATGATTCAAGTGAGCATTTTTTTAATATCTATGTGTTTGTGGGTTTTACTGAAATTAGTATTGCTGTTGAATTCTAATTTTAAGCCATGGTGATCCAATAAGATACACAGGGTTATTTCAATTTTTTTTTGTATCTGTGGAGGTTTGCTTTGTTACCTAGTATGTGATCAGTTTTTGAGAAGGTTCCATGAGGTGCTGAGAAGAAGGTATTTTTTTGTTTGGATGGAATGCTCTATAGATGTCGGTTAAGTCCATTTGAGTCATAACGTCTGTTAGTTTCCTTATTTCTCTGTTAAATTTCTTTCTGACAGACCTAACCAGTGGAGAAAATGGGGTGTGGAAGTCTCCCAATATTAGTGTGTGATTGTTAGTTCCTGTTATCTTAGATTTTGTTGTTGGTGATGTTATTGTCTGTGTGTTTTCTTCCTTGTTATTTGCTGCTGTGAGATTATCTGTTGTCTGTGTTTTTGTGGATGTAGCCAACTTCCTTGGGTTGGAGTTTTCCTTCTAGTACTTTGTGTAGGGTTGGGTTTGTGGCTAGGTATTGCTTAAATCTGGTTCTGTCATGGAATATCTTGTTTTCTCTGTCTATAGTGAGTGAAAGTTTTGCTGGATATAGTAGTCTGGGCTGGCATCCATGGGCTCTTAATGGCTGTAAAATACTTGACCAGGACCTTCTGGCTTTCATTGTTTCCATTGAGAAGTCAAGTGTAATTTTGATAGGTCTTCCTTTATATGTTGCTTGGCCTTTTTCCTTTATAGCTCTTAATATTCTTTCTTTATTCTGTATGTTTAGTGTTTTGATTAATATGTGGTGAGGTGACCGTTTTTGTTTTGATTCAGTCAGTCTATTTGGTGTTCTGTAAGCTTCTTGTACCTTATAGGCATATCTTTCTTTAGATTGCAAAAGTTTTTGTTTATGATTTTGTTGAATATATTTTCTGTGCTTTTGAGTTGGATTTCTCTTTCTTCTATCCCTATTATTTTTAGGTTTGGTCTTTTCTTGGTGTTCCATATTTCCTGGATATTTTGTGTTGAGATTTTGTTAGATTTAATGTTTTCTTTGACCAATGTGTCTATTTTCTCTATTGTATCTTTAGCGCTTGAGATTCTCTCTTCCATCTCTTATATTCTGCTGTTCCTGATCGTTTTCTCATAATTTCTCTCTCCTAGTGAGAGCTTGCATATTTTGTGTGAATAAGAGCCTCAGGTCCCTGAGGAAAGAACCCATCAGCCTGGTAGCTACACACGTCAGACTTTTTTGAGCAATGAATACTTGTCCTTAGTGGTGCTTAAAGATTTTTTTTTTTCAACTCTGATGAGAAATCATGAAGGAACAGGAAGCCTGGCTAACTGAAGGGTGGACCTACTCAGGTTGGATCCCATGAACATAATTCCCTCTTGTACCAGTCTTCTGGAGCCCCAGTCTGAAATTGTAGCCTGTTGGGCTGGGTTGGTAGCTCACATTTGTAATCCTAACACTCAGGATGTGATAAGAGAATTGCTGTGAGGTATGAGCCTTAGCTGCAGAATAGTTTGAAACAGTACCAACCAACCAACCAACCAACCAACCAACCAACCAACCAACCAACCACATAACATGATGTATTATGAAGAAACGCTGTCCTCAGGCTGCAAAGCTGCAAGGCCAGCACTGAGGTATGGCAGGGCTTCTCCTTTGAGCCCTACTTCTTGGCCCCATATCCCCTTGGGTACTCATTGAGTTCTTCTGAAGTTTCACATCTGGGTCCTGATTTTTACCCCATGAGGAGCACTCACTGTGTTTGACTGTCAGAGTGGCAGCCTATGGATATCCTTTCTGGAGATGGACCTCTGAGCAGGTTCTAGATGAGGAGGGCTTGTGAGACACCATGGAGTGGGAAGGCTTGCAGGAAGTGACAGAATACAGTGTTGTAGGGGGCTCTGGAATGGAGGACTTGGGAGGTATAAGGCCCAGAGATGGGAAAGGTGACGTATCTAAGTACTTCTTCTATTCAGAAGCAAAGTGCCACGACGATGAACAAATGTGTGACAGGGAGGTGGGAGAGATAGGAGGATGAAGTGGTGGAAGTGGTAGGCCTGATGTGGAGAGAGATTGTAGACATGATGGTGGTGACAGGCATGAGAGAGTGCTGAGGTGGACAATGGGGTATGTCATTGCCCCGTCCGGTCAGAGGGGTAGTGTGTAGCAACCTGAAGCTTCTGCAGATTCAGACTGAGCCCCCTAAACACAACGCTCCCCCACCCCCAGACATACCATCAGCTGTGGAATCGCCCTGGCTTGGGCAGCAGTGGAGGCCCGAAATGAGGAACAATTCACTTTCTGGATTGAAACTCCTCAGAGGACCACTGTGGCCCATGATGTCACCAGAGGGCATGTGAATGTTCACAGTCTGTACCACTGACTGAAGACACTTTGATGTCCGTGGGCCGTGCCGTTGCTGCGGGTCATAGTGATGTAAGTGGCCTGTGCTGCCACCAGAGGCCATGGCAATGTCTGGATGTCTGGTTCTGTGCTGCTGCTGAGGACCAGCCACATCTGAGTCCGTGGCCCTATTGCACTTGGGGTCTGTGTAGATGTTTGTGGTCTGTGTTACCACTGAAGTCCATGCAGATGTCTGTGGTCTGTGCTGCAGCCCGAAGCCATGTTGATGTCCACGGACCATGATGCCACTGGGAGCCATATTGATGTGAATGACCCACCCGGCCACCTGAGTCCATAGTGACATCTGTGGTCCTACTATAGCCTGGGGCTGTGTTTGTGGTCTGTGCTGTCAGAAGAAGCCATGTGGAAACCATTGATCTGTGCTCCCGCTGGCTAAGCAATGAAGAGCGATGAAGCTACTTTTGCAGTGGTATTGATGACTGCGGATGCACAGTTCAGAAAAAGGGACATGGAGGGCTTCTGTGACAACCTCTACTCCCACCTAAAGCTCCCTCCCCACCTAAAAAAAAGCAATAGCCTAAACAGGGAGACATTGAGGAGAACTCTTAAAAAAAGTGAGAGAGAGAAAACTAAAAACAAAACGAAGGTCCAAAGGCTCTGCTTCCTTTACTTGTTGCCATGGTATCCAGCTGTTCTAGAGACAACAAGGGAGTGGGGCAGAGGCCCTCAGAGCCTGAGATGCATGCTATTTGGTTTTTAGAAAAAGCACATTGCTCCCTGTCTAGAAGGCTGATGGATACATAACACTGGAGAAAACCCTGTCTTTCACTGATGCTGTTTGTGGAGACCTTGTTCCTCTGGTGATGGATTTTTCCATGATGTCCTGATGATGCTTCAGGGAATGATTCCTGGTGGCCATGCTGGGCCAGGCCTGTGTGCTGTGTGCTGTGTGCTGTGTGATGTGTGCTGTGTGCTGTGTGCTGTGTGCTGTGTGCTGGCCTCACCTTAAGGTTAGGGCATTGGAGGTGTCCAGGGCTGACAGAGGAAAGCTTCTATAACGTAGGTTGTTCTTTCTGGTTTCTTGGACACATTCTTTATCGCCACTTCATCGTAGTAAGCAATAGTTTGCAATTTGGTTTCACTTGGTTACTAGACTTGAATCTGTTGTTTACTCCATGCCTGTCTTCTGATTTGTAGGCAGAGTCGTTATCACATTGCTGATGTATACAAACTCAGTGAGTATTTATTGAATGAATGTTAATTGAGTTACTCTGACGTGCATACTTGTAGGAAATGATGGAAACCGAAGTAAATGCTTATGTCTGCATAAATGTGTTGTGAACATATTTTTAAAAGTCCAGTCATATTCATGTTCTTCTTTTGCTGTTTCTCTTCTTCATTTTGTTGCTTCTTTTCTTCTTCTTCCTGCCCTTCTCCCTTCCTCCTTCTTTTCTTTTTGTTCCCCTCTAACTAAAGTATATCTCTTAAAATTAAAGTTTTCTATTGGTTATAGCTATTATTTTAACTTGTTGACATGTTAAAAAATGAGACATGACCAGAATCGCCCCCACTTCAATATGAATGGTCCTTAGCCCCTATGCTGTGTAGGAATCTTGGGGTGAGAAATAAAAGTAATTTCCAGTGTTCCATTTGTACAAAGCTGATCTGCTTGTCCTGGGGTTTTCATCCAGCATCAGTTTTCATTTTCTAAAACACTTCCTTAAGCATCATAGGGCATGGCCAGGCCTGTGAACTACCACTGTGTGTTAACAGATAGAAGTGTGTACATCATAGGGCAAAGCCAGGCCTGTGAGCCGGCACTGTGCATTAACAGAAATGTGTGTCTTTAGGGGTTTTGTTCAATCTATAGGACATGTGCTTGATTAGCAGACCCAGAGTGTAGTGTTTGGCCCATCCCGAGCCCAGGAAAAGGAGCCAGGATCTGTTACCCCTTGGCTTTCCCTGAAATAATGTCTTGTCTGTGCAGTAGGCCTATGACCTCAACCTGGTCCCTTATGGCTGAGACGAGCTGGCTGTGAAAGATTTTCCTTGCTGGGAGGAAAAGGCTTCTTTTTTTGTGCCTTTCTTGGGGGAAGCAGATAGATGTGAGTGGGTCAGTGACAACCACAGCCCCAGCACCCATGTGGCAAGAGTGATGCTGTCAACACTGGTATCTTCAGGGCTAGGAACAACTTCTAGGCCACTTGGAGTGCGATTCCCTTAGTAATCAGATGCTCCCAAACACTCACTGGTGAGTTCATATAGTAGTTTGCTAAGTCAGAAAGTTTGTATTCCATTATGGAGTCACCCACAACCCATTGAGAGGGCTGTTATTTAGGCTCGAATGGTCAGTGAGGAGGACCTGGGTGCACTGTTGGTGGGATATAAATTAGTACAGTGATCATAGAAACATTATGGAACTTTCTATAAAACAAAACAAAAATGGAAATAACATATGATCCAGCAGTTCCATTGTCAGGAATATCCAGATGAGACAGAATCCATGCAGGGAAGAGACATCTGTACTTCCATGGTTGTTCATTTGTAGCACCATTCATACCAGCCACGTCATGGAGTCGACCCATGTTCCTCAACTACAGATGAATGGCTAAAAGATGCACATGGGATGAAATCCTGCCACTTGGCTCAGCCATGGGCTAGAGGACACTGTTAGGTGAACTGAGCCAGGCACAAAATGCCAAATGGTTGCACTCTTGGTGAGATCTAATAAAGTTGGTCCCACGGGAGCGTAGGGAGGGACTCGCGCTGCCAGGTTGGGAGAAGGGAGATGTTGGTCAAGGGACTCAGAGTTTGAGATGTGAGATGGAGGAGTTCTGAGATCTAAAGCATGGCACAGGGTGATGGCTGAGAGGTAAACCTGGCAGCTCACACCCTAGTCACTAGTTACACCGCAGCTTGCTTCTTCCCTGTGGCTTTGTGCTCATCAGCGCGAGTAGTTTTAAGCCTAGTAAAACTGAGATCCTTAGATGGCGTCAATCCTAAGTACTGAGAATGAGAGACAACGATGGGAATGGAATGGTAGAGGAGATAAATGGGTAGAGTGTGTATTAAGCATCATTTTAAGGAAAGTGCTTTTTAAATATTTGTTTTATGTGTATATGTGTGTCTGTGTGTGACATACACAAGTGCGGGTGCCTTCAGAGATAAGAAGAGGGTGTTGGATCCCTCAGAGCTGGAGTTTTATGTAAACAGAGACTGTGGTTTTGTTTCTCAACTACCCAGACCCAAATAATCATACAGAAACTATATTAATTACAAAACTGTTTAGCCAATTGCTCAGGCATTTTTCTAGATAGCTCTTACATCTTAAATTAACACTTTCTATTAATCTATTTATTGCAATGAGGCTGTGGCTTGCAGGTAATGTTCTGGCATCTTTCTTCTTTGGTGACTACATGGCATTCTCTTTTGACTCTGCTCTCTCTCTCTCTCTCTCTCTCTCTCTCTCTCTCTCTCTCTCTCCCCCCCCCCCCCCCCCCCCCCCCCCCCCCCCAGATTTCCTACCTGGCTTTACTCTGCTAAGCCACTGGACAAAAAGTCATAACCAGTAAAAGCAACACATATACAGAAGGACATCGCACATTATCTTGTAGATGGTTGTCTACACAGTGTGGCTTCTAGGAACCAAACTCAGGTTCTCTGAGAGAGCAGCAAGTGCTCCTCATGCCAAAGCCAAGTCTCTAGCCCCTGGGAAGTACTTTTGTGATTACATCTTGGTCCAGGGACGTTTGATGCTTCATCCCAACCAGAGGACCCCCCCTCACTCTGCCCAGAAAGCTGTTGTATAACATGTCATGGTGCTGTTTCATGTCTCTCCATGGTTTCTTCACCCCAGAGTGTAGCCCCAGGGTCTGATACGCAAATAATTCTTTCCACTGAAGCATCTTTTAAAGGAAAACATTTAATGGGGTGGCTCACTTACAGCTCAGAGGTTTAGTCCTTTATAATCATAGAAGGAAGCAAGACAGCTTGTAGGCAGATGTGGTGCTGGAGCTGAGAGTCCTACATCTTGATCCAAAGGCAACAGGAAGTTATCTGTCTCTCTGGGCATTGCCTGAGCATACATGAGAACTCAGAGTCCACCTACAAATTGACACATTTCCTCCCACAAGACCCCACCAACTCCAACAAGTTCACATCTGCTAATAGTGCCACTCCCTTTCGGGATTGTGTTTTTTCAAACCACCACATATGTCAAAATATGTTATGAGGTATACAGTTGGTCACTGATTATCCTACATCATTGCAGCTCTTCCATTTAGATGAAAATGTTGCTTTGGATACACATGTGATGTGCTTAATGTTTGTTGTATTCTCTTCTGTCAGGCATTTTAACATTAGCTTCATCAAAACATATTCACAAAACTAGAGATGTTGGGGCTACATCTTCTACCCGTGTACTTGTATTCAGGAGGTTGACATATGAGGATTTTGAATTCAGATATATAGCCTTGACTAATTACTGAAATACAAGCCAGACTGGATAACAAGCATCTCATGAAAATTTGTGAATATATGTGAATAAAACGAGGAACAACAAGCAACTACCCTTTCAGACACCTTTACTTGAAAAGTATGATCCTACTTTGCCCCATATTCAGTTAAACAGTGGACCACTTAGATGATGGACATCCCAACACACACACACATATATATATATATGTTGCAGCAGGAAAATATGTATCAGTAAGTAAAAGCACAATTGAAGATGAACAAATGTCACTGAAGGAATATAAGGACCATAAAATAAACTTCATTAAGTATATTTTCTACACATATGGCACACTTCAATATCTACCTGAAATGTTACAAAATGGATTCCATAATGCAGTGATCTCGACACCATGGTGCTTAGTGAACTTGGTCAATAATTTACTTACTTCAAGGCTATGACAAAAATGAGATCAAACAAGTTTTTTTCCCTTGAAACTGAAGACAGCTGTGATGTTTAAAGTCTTTTCCAAAATTATATGGATAGGGTTCTTCCCTTTATGAGTTCTTATCTTTTTCCTGGTGTCAAGTTGATATATTAAGTCTTTAAAATAATTACAGGGCTAGAGACATGGCTGAGCAGTAAAGACAAGTTCATTTCATACCAAGGTCAGGATTTTGAAAACTTCCTGTAACACCTGCTACAAGAAATTTACAGGGTCTAACATTCTTGGGAACTGACATTCATATACATGTATTCAGAGACAAGAGAAATTTGCAAAGACTTTACCACATTGCTTACATTCCTAGGGTTTCTCTCCAGCATGAATTTTTTCATGATCTTGAAGATCATACAAAGTCTTTCCCACATTCATTACACTTGTAGGGTTTCTCTCCGGTATGTGTTCTTTTATGTTTTAAAGATGACTGTGACATACAAAGGCTTTACCACATTGATTGCATTTATAGGATTTTTCTCTGGTATCTATTCTTTTATGACTTTGGAGATTACTGTGGCATGCAAAGGCTTTACCACATTGATTGCATTCATAGGGTTTCTCTCCAGTATGTGTTCTTCTTTTTTTGAGATTATTCCATGTAGAGACTTTACCACAGTCATCACACTTGTAGGATTTTTCAGTATATGTTATTTTATGTCTTCAAAGACTACTCTGATGTCTGAAGGATTTATCATTTTGTTTACATTCACAGTGTTTCTCTATATTATTTTAATATAATGAAATAAATGAGTTATTTCATTACATTGAAGATGATTGTGATGTGCAAAGGCTTTACCACAATGAGTATATTCACACGATTTCTTCCCAGTATGATATTCTATATGCATAGAACATTGAGGTTTCTGAGGTTGTCAGCATCACATCTTTGTAGATATTCTTCTGGGAAGGATCTAGCAAAGCTCACTCTTTCCAAGTGAAGTCAACAGAAACATCATAGATCACACTGCATTCATGGTGTGGCTGCTGAACTTGCCCATTGTAGCAGAGCCCACAATACAGCACAGGGACTAACTTCTGACTTGCGCAGTGGAGGAGCCCCTTTGAACCTTTAAGCACGTGACAACAGCCCTCTGTCTTGCTTTTCTTCCTCTAGCCTTTGGCCAACACACGTATAGTCTTGTATCTGTTGTATTTGCCTTTACGTGATTCCACTGTACTTCTCTGTCTTTCTGTCATGTATGTTGTTCACTATGTTCAGAAACACACACTGGCTACCACACATCCTATCGGGCATGTCTGAATTGTGGGAGGCATTACTCACACTGTGATGAGGGCTGGATGGTCAATGTGCTTATACTCACTCATCCCCTGGCATCAAGGTAAATCCGTTTTGCCTGTGCTTTATAACTTGAAAGTTAAGATTGTATGATGAGATGTGCCTTCACCTACTTCATCATCAGATGGAAACAGTTCACACAGGGAAGCCAGCATTCTTCCCTTATATTAACATATATCAAATAATAATTCCCAACCATCCAAAAGATTACCAGTACATTGAAATATCCTAGCTTGGCGTGGTGGCACATGCTTACAGTAGCAGTACTCAGGCTGAAATGGGAGGCTTGTGAAGTTAGGACTAACCTCAGCTATGGAACTCAGACCCGATCTCAGAGTAGATTGTGAGACACTCATGTTTCGGTGTAGCAGCTGTGTTTGGAACCACATTCTAGTTTTTAAGCACAGTGACCCTCAGAGGGTTCTGTGTCATCAACCAGTGTGACCTCTTCTCTTGCCCCTGAGTCTTTTTGACAGCGTTGGCTGTCTGTGTCACATTATTATGCCGTTTTCTGTCCTGTGCCTGAAGAGCCCTGTTTTATTCATGGACATAGCACTTCAAGGGCACATATGATCATTGCTAGAGAGTGGTTTTTTTCTCTAGATATTCCTGGAGGGAATAGCTAGGGCTTGCAACTGTTCAGATACCAACAGGTCTTTCTTTGAGTGCTTGGTAACTTGTGTGTTTGCTGTGTGTCCCAGAGCTTATCATTCTGACATGGTTTCTCTGGTACATGGCATAGCCCTCCAGTACATAATCAGACAGATTTCAGCCAGCTTTTCTTCAGCCGTGTTTGCTGCCACTTTTACTCGTCCCCTCTTTCCATTTGCAGCTTTAGAGATACCTATAATCTGCTTTTCTGTCTTTCTCGCCTGTCTTTATATTTACCACTTTCTTGTGATGGCAATAATATCTTTCCCATTTAATCACTGTTCATATATTTTGCTAAAGTACTATTCATATATGCAAGTATTTCTAAAATATGTATGAAGTATTGTGTCTTAATTAGGGTTTCTATTGCTGTGATGAAACACCATGACCAAAAAAGCAAGTTGGGGAGGAAAGGGTTTATCCAGCTTACACTTCTACATTACTGTTTATCATCAAATAAGTCAGGATAGGAGCTCAAGAATGACAGGAGCCTGGAGGCAAGAACTGTTGCAGAGGCCACAGAGGAGCGCTACTTACTGGCTTGCTTCTCGTGACTTGCTCAGCCTGCTTTTGTATAGAACCCAGAACCACCAGCCCAGGGATAGCACCACCCACCATGGGCTGGTTACTAATTAATAAAATGCCCTACAGCTACATCTTATGGAGGCTTTTTTTTTTCAGTTGAGGCACCCTCTTCTCTGATGACTCCAGCTTGTGTCAAGTTGACATCAAATTAGCCAGCTTGTATGGCAAAGGATGTAATTTAAGAAAGATATGAGGTTTCATGACTTTGTCAAAGCTTTTTCTGGCCCTTTATTAAACCTTTGAGCCTCTTACTGGTAACTTCTTGCCTTAAAAGATTAGATATACTAAAAGCATTTTTATTCAATGAATAAATTAATTGGACAGTGTTTGGTTCCATATAAATGGAATCATACTGCTCTCCTCTGGCTTGGTGTGTTCAGTGCTTCGCTCCCAAGACACACCCATGAGTTTCGCTCATCGGGATTCCAGCTGAATACAATCATTCCCCACTATCTGCTCCATGAACTTCCAAATGTTCCCAGTGCCATCACACTCAGTGCTACCGTGAGCATTCTTCTCTCTGCCGCTCTGTTTCTTTGTCTCTCTGTCTCTGTCTGTCTCTTTGTCCCTGTCTAGTTCTCTCTGTTTCTGTCTCTGTCTGTCTCTCTGTATCTCCCTGTCTTGATATCTCTGTATCTCGGTATCTGTGTGTGTGTGTGTGTGTGTGTGTGTGTGTGTGTGTGAGAGAGAGAGAGAGAGAGAGAGAGAGAGAGAGAGAGAGAGAGAGAGAGAGAGAGAGAGAGAATATGAATTTCTGGCTATTTTTAGTGGACCTTTTTACTTTATTTGACTAGATTATTTTTTAAGACGTGAAGTTACTACAAACAAAACTGGGTAATGAAAGGAGTGGCAGAGGAGACTCAGCTACTGGGGATAGTATCGAGGGCCAGTTGAGTGGTCTAGGAAATAGTGACAGGTTCACCATTATGATTACCTGTTTGCTTCCTTTATTCGAGAACTCATTTTCTCATTGTCTTCACTGTATCTTTCAAATGTCTCTTTAAAAAGCAATGTCAATGTACGGATCCATTATATGTGGTCCTGTGTTGCGTAAGGACATTTTCATTCAGGTAAACACTATGCTTATACTCCCTCCTCCATAGTCCCCTTTGTTCTCCTACACAGTTATCACTTCTATGGTCATGTCCAGTGCACACACATGTAAGGTAGCCATATATAAAATTGAGGAACTGCAATGAGAAAAACGTATTTGTCTTAATTAGCTCTATCTGAGCATCTCTAGTTTCATCTATTTTCCTGCTAACACCACAGCTTCTTTCTTCCCTGTGGCTGAAACAGAATCTCATTGTGCCTGTCAACCACCTTTTCTTTATCCGTTGCCCTGTTACTGGACACTTAGGCTGGCTCCAATATTTATTGTGACTAGTGTTCTGATAAATATTGATGGGCAAATATCACTGTGATATGTTGACTTAGAATCCTTTGCCTGGAGCTGATTTGAACTGTGGTGATTGCTGGACACTTGTCTATTTTTTTACTTGACTGTCCTTTTTGCTGCTGACTTTTAGGAGTCCTTAATGTTTGGGGTTCAAGTCATGCATCATTTATATGAGCCATGATAAACATTTTTTACACCTTTTTATCCTTCCACGAACAGAGGTACCTAGCTAGAAATTGCTTGCTGATTTTTTTTTAATGTTGTGGTCAGAGGATAGCTCTTGTTGGGAAGCACCTGGCTTCTGAAAGGACTCTGATTAAACTTTGGAGGATGGATGGGTTCAGTGAGGATCCAAAGGTGTCAGTGGTCTGAGGAGGAGGGTGCTTCGTGCTGGGGCTAGTGACACTTCTGAATTTCTCTTGCTGACTTCTAGGGAGGGAAGCAAAGTGACAATCTAGTCCTGCTTTTTCCTGTCCCTTATCCCTAGCTGGGCCGTCCAGCTAGAGCTGGAGGCAAGGAGAGGGATGCTCCCCAAGAACAGCTTCCAGGGTGTGGGCTGGAGCAGACCAGGCTCCAGGATTTCCTGCCTGTCTCTGAATCCAGACACGGCTCTGTTCGTTGTACATGTGGGATCTAGTCCTTAGGTTGTTTGCTCTAGAACTACTGGAAAGAGGACTTGTTTGTGGGCACATATGCTCCGGATTCTCATCCACAGAGAACATTGTTTGTGTGTGGTTTACCAGGTCTGGAAGCCCTCTCCTCTTCCTAGGTACCGAGTCCCCCAAAGGCATCGGGAGTGGGGGCTAAGTTCCCACAACTGCTCTTGCTTCCATAATGGTGATTCTACAGTGTTCTCTTTCGGTTTGTTACTCTTGGGATTGTCAGTGGATCTTCTAATCTAAATTTGCATTTGGGGGCTGTCGCTCTACTTGAGCCAGTTTAATAGTGATACATCTTATCCCGCTTGCTTTTAATCCATTTTCTTTCAATATGTTATCCTCTAAGTTTGCTTTTACTTTGTTAGCGTTTACTCCTAAATTTTATCCAGATACATGGAGTGGAATGTGCAGTGGTGCTTTGCCGGCTGTGGAATCATTTTTGTTCAGTTGGATTTTAAAGATAAATACTTTTATTATATATATCCATATATTTATATGTATTTCAGCTGAATTTTTTAAAGAGGCACTTCAAATGTGGCAGAATTTGTCACTGAAATCACATTGGCCTGGTGTTTTGGACTATGTATAAGATCTATAGATGTTAGAACTATAGGATTCTCAGACTGTTTTTTAGAGTGTCGGGGGCAGCTGGTCTTCACATCATTTTAAATTTGTTTTCATTCTATCACTGTTGTTTTGTACTAAGACCTCCTAGGTTTTAATTAAAACTAAGCAATCTTGTAGCGGCAGATTAATAGGGCATTATTTACACGCTTCCCCTTCTGCCTGTGTACGGCTGGCCGGAATTTCACCGTCATCTTGCTGTTGGTTCCTCTCTGTTGTGTACATTTTTCTACTTAATTTGTTTTTTATCTTTATTACATCTTCCCTTCACTTGTTTTTTGATTGTCCATGATTACTTTTCTGGATTTTTAGGTTGGATGCTTAGTTTTGCTTGTTTATTCATTATCTTGTTATTGTAGCTGAATGGGAGTATTGCATAAGGTACGTTATTGTTTGGATGATCTCTGCTGTTCAGATATAGTGTCTGTGTTTGCTGCGAGTTTGGACTTGTTCTTCAGAGTGCAGTACTTTGTATCTTTTCCTGCATGTCACATAGTCTCTCTCTCACATGCACACACTCCCATATATTCACATACAAATGCATGCATGTACACGTGTGCATACACACATGCACATACACATACACACATGTACACATGTGCATACACACATTCACATACATGCATATGTGCATGCATGCACAGACACATACACACACAGGCAAGCACACATGCATGTGCATGCATACACACATACTCTCACATACTCACATACAGACTTGCAGTTGTAACTCTCCCTTGCACATACAGATTCATACAGAGCCACACTCATAGACTCACAGATTCACATGACACTCACATAGCCTCATTCACATGCAAACCCATGTGCACACACATATATTTGTACTTACATACACAGCCACATATAGTCCCAGATATGTGTTCACACAGCTTAAATCTAGATTCTATATATAAGTATCACGTATTTTATTAAAATGATGATGGCCAGATCCAACCTTTTCTCCCCCTGTAATTATCTGTAGTTCATTTTCTTTATTGCTGGATAAAGCTCTATTGAGTATATGTATTACTCATATTTTTTGGATCCATTAATCTGTTGATGGATATCTAGTCTGGTTCCATTTCTGAACTATCAAGAACAATTCAGAGAGCTGGAGAGATAACTCAGAGCATTGCCTGTTCTTCCAGAGGTCCTGCGTTCAGTTCCCAGCAACCATATGGTGGCTCACAACCATCTGTAATGATGTGTGGTGGCCTCTTGTGTCATGCAGGCAGAATACTGTACACACACACACACTTACACATATGTATACGAACAATTCAGCCTTAAGCATAGATGTGAACGTTTCTCTGTGATATGCTGACGTAGGGTATTCGGGGTGTTTACCCAGGAGTTGGTAAAGCTGTTCATATTGTAGTTGAACTCCATTTGCTTTGAGGAACTTCCATAGTGATTCCCTCAGTGCCTGCTCCAGTTACTGTTTGCACCAGCAGTGAATAAGGGTCCCTCTCCCCTGCATGTTTACCAGCGTCCGTCCTAGATCTTTGCTGCTTTGCCGTATTGGGCGTGGTGGATTCCTCTGTACCTCTCCTTCACTTTTCTGTTCTTTTCATGCAATTGATTATTTCCTGTGCTCCTGTGATTGAGGCCACTTCATTTTCTCTTCTGTATATATTATTCCTTGGAGCATTTCTGCAGTGCTGGCTTGATTGTCACGAATTGCTTTAGTTTGTGTGTGCTGGGTGGCGTTCTGAAAGATAACCTTTAGGATTCAGCAATGGTGGTTGACAGTTATTTACGTTCAGGGCTTGACATATGTCATTCCAGGCTTTCCTGGACTTTAGAGACATTATTCAGATATGTTTGCCTTTGTAGTTAAGTTCATATTTCCCCTTACAGTTTTTTTAATTGAAATAAAATTTTTCTCTTATACAATACATCCCAACTGGTTTCTCCTCCCTCCACTCCTTCTAGCTCCTCCCACCTTCATTTAGTTAACAGCCGATATCCACTTATAAGTGAGTACATATCATATTTGCCTTTCTGGGTCTGGGTTACCTCACCCAGGATGATTTTTTTTTTAGTTTTCTCCATTTTCCTGAAAAATTCATGGTCATTTTTTAACACTCGAGTAATACCATTGTGTAAATGTTCCACATTTTCTTAATTTTTCAGTTGAGGGGCATCGAGGTTGTTTCAAGTTCGGGGCTATTATGAGTAGAGCTGCAATGACCATGGTTGAGCAAGTGTCCTTGTGGTTGGATGGAGCACCCAGGAGTGGCATACCTAGGTCCTGAGGTAGATGGATCCTCAGTTTTCTGAGGATCTGCCATGTTGATTTCTGTTGCAGCTATATAAATTTGTACTCTCACCCCTTACAGCTTTTGATATTTAGTTTTGTATTTTTGACATCCTGACCTATATGATGTAGAGGGGTTCTAAATACCCCTGGGCATTAGATACCTATTTCTTTCTTTATATTTGGAATTTTCTTATTCTGTAACTTCATTGACTAGATTCTCTAGAACATATTTTTGTCAGCATTTTTTCTCTGCCATAGATCCTTAAATTTAATCTCTTGAACTGATTTCACAGTTCTTGGCATTTTCGGTCATGTTTGGTCTTGCCTATTTACCCTTCTCATTATTTTCTTCTGAATGTATTACCTTAGCCAGGTTTTGATATTCTTTCTACCGCTGATCTTATTTGTTTCTTTAATTAGAACAATATTTTTTAAAAAAATGTTTTTGTTCATTCTTTGTGGTCTTCACATGATGAACTTTGATTACATTCACTCCTACCCACTCAACTTTGTATCCTCTCTGTTTGTTTGTTTGTTTTTTAACACCCATTGAGTCCAGTTTGTTCTGTCCATATTCTTGGCTGTGTGGCTTTCCACTGCAGAGTGGTTGAACTACCATGGCTTATACTCTTGAAGAAAATTGGCCTTCCTTTTTTATCAGCTATGAACTGCTAATAGCTCCTTATATATAGGGGTACAACTTTGTGCTGGAATTCTCTCTGGTGTGGGCATGTACAAGTTTTGTTCTTACACTCTGAGTTCTATGCCACTCTGTTGTATATGGAGGATACTGCTCCTTAGAGTCATCTATGCCCTCTGGTTTATTTTGTTTGTTTGCTTGTTTATTATTTTTTTCAGAGATAGGGTTTCTCTCTGTAACAGCCCTAGCTGTCCTGGAACTAGCTCAGCAGGAAAAGAAGCTAAACTTGGGTGTGGGGTGTGGGATGGGAGCTGGGAGAGCTATTGCTTTTCCTAAACTCAGGTGGCTCCATTTGGGTTCTGATTCTTAGAGCTGGAATTCCAATCCCAGCTCTGGCCTGGCCTGGCCTGGTAAAAGGCATCAGGCAAATGGCTTTTTCATAAACTTGTGTCCCATGTTGGGTACCAAATGAAGCACAAAATTAATTAAAGCTCAGAGACTGAAATTGGGGTTCAGCCTGAAAACCCAAAAAGCAAAGCAGCCAGCCACTGGCTCTTACCTCAACTTCAGTCTGTAATGGCGATCCTGCCTCCAGAAATCTCAGAATGAGACTGTGTGTGAGAGCTGTCTCTTTCCATTTTATAATCCTCTCTAGTTCTGGGATTAAAGGCATGCACCACTGGGATTAAAGGCATGTGCCACCTGGTTTCTATGGCAACTAATGTGGCTACAGGGTTTAAAGGTTCACATCATTGTGGCTACTGGGATTAAAGATGCATGCTACATTACCTGGTCTGTGAGACTGACCAGTGGGGCTGTTTTACTCTCAGGTCTTCAGGCAGTCTTTATTTATTAAAATAAAATCGAAATTCTACTACATATTTCTTGAGCATATATGCGACTTCAAAGCCCACCTCTACAATGACACACTTCCTCCAACAAGACCACACCTCTGAATAGAGCCACTCCTTTTGGGGGCCATTTTCTTTCAGACCACCACAAAGGGTAGCTTCATCTTAAATGTGTGTGTGTGTGTGTGTGTGTGTGTACATGTGTGTATTAGGCAGCTTCTATAGTAGTAGGTTCCATATGCCTTTAAAAATTGTGTTTGGTGTTACTTATTCCTCCCTGTGTCCCCCTCCTCCCTCCCCTCCCCTAAATCCACCACCCCAGTTTAATCTTACCTTCCTGTTCTTTATTCCCCTTTAACCCTTTCTACTCCTGCATTTTAATCCTTCTCCCTCGAGAGCCCAGCCCCTTATTAATTTCCTGACCCCCCTGGGTATCCCAAATGGCACACAAGTATCCGAAGCTCCAAAGCTAACACCCACAAATGAGAGAACATGGAATGTTCCTCTTTGTGAGTTTGGGTTACTACTCATTCAGGAGCGATTGCTTCTAGCTCCATTCACTTACCTGTGAGTTTCAGAATTTTCTTTTTCTTAACACAGTATTTCTGTTATATAAATATGCCATATTTTCAATATCCGTTCACTAGTTGATGGACATCTAGGTTGTTTCCATTTCCTGGCTGTTGTGTACAGTCCCATTAACAATAGCCCTGAAAATTTTCTTGGATGAAATCTAACCAAGGTAATGAGTGGCATATACAATGAGAGTGTTAAAGGGTAAGAGGCAGCGGAGATGGAAGACACCAAGGAAATAGGGTCCTCTGAATCGACATGATGGAAGCCCCTGTGAGCTCCTAGAGGCTGGGGCAGCATGGGCAGGGCCTGCCTGGGTCTGCAGCAAGGGGTGGGGAGGTCCTAGAGCTGAAAGGGGGGGAGTAAACACATGCCCACATGCCTCCTTTCCTAGCCTGGATGCTGTCTCCAATTTATATCCACTTTCAAAGGAAAATTTAGTTTTCTCCAAGGGTATCCTATTGGAGAAGCAATTTACTCTTTTTTTTTTTTTCAAGACAGGGTTTCTCTATAGCTTTGGAGCCTGTCCTGGAACTAGCTCTTGTAGACCAGGTTAGCCTCGAACTCACAGAGATCTGCCTGCCTCTGCCTCCCGAGTGCTGGGATTAGAGGCATGCGCCACCACCACTCAGTTTAGCAATTTACTCTTAAGGGCAGGCTGCATGCCCAGCAGTAGATGCCAGCAGAATGTGAGCTCATGGCATCTTTGGAGGTTCCTTGTCTCAAAATGTCACATCACACATTTTCCTTTTCTATATTAAAATAATAAATATCTGTCTGTCTGTCTGTCTGTCTGTCTGTCTGTCTGTCTATCTTTCCTTTCCTTTTGAGAGACATTATGGCTTCCAGTTTTGTATTTTCATGGGATTCTTGAGTGTGTGAATGAGTGGACGTTTGTTTCTTGTGCCTTCTCTTGGCCTCTTTTCATTCTCTTTGCTTTATCCACTTCTGATGTATTCGGTTTCATTTTAATTTTATCCCTTAGAGGCCTGTTTGTTTTCTAATGAGAGACGGAAAGGGGGTGGACCTGGAGGGGAGGGGAGGAGGAGAGAGAGGGCAAACCGTCATCAGGGTATATAATGTGAGGAAAAAGTCTGTTTTCAATAAAAGGAAAAAAAATAGAATGCAACTTTTAAGACACTGGAAAAAGAGATTGAAGAAGATACCACAAGATGGAAAGACCTCCCCGTGCATGATTGACAGATTGAAGATACCACAAGATGGAAAGACCTCCCTGTGCATGGATCGACAGGTTTAATATTGTGAAAACAGCCATTATACAAACAATCAGCAGACCCGGTACACTCCCCACCAAAATTCTGCCACAATTCTTCACAGAAATTGAACAAAATCCTGTTAAATTTCATACAGAAGACCCAGGGGACACAAAGGATCTTATCATTTGATGGCGAGCCTCCCCTGTCCTTTTGATTGATTGTCTCGTTGCCAATATTCCCTTCTTGTTCTCTTTCAGAACTTCTGGTTCCTTGCTGAATTCTTCTCTTTAAAAAATTATCTTCCATTTGCTTGCCTTTTAGTTGATTTTTAAAACTTTCTCATCCAGGTCTTGAGTTGATTTTCCTCCTTTGCTCCTCTGCGTATGGGAGCCTTCCGTGTGGTCATGGGTCCGTTTAATAAGTCACACATTCCTGGACCTTTCTGCTCTCCTCTCCTCTCTGGTTTCTGTGGGTCTCTGTGTGTGTTTTGCTATCTGTTAGGATGGATGTGTTTCCTGTTTTATTTTACTCTCTTTTTCTTTTGTTTGTTTTATGTGATGCATTTCTGAAGAATTATCTCCGCTTGAGTACATGCTCTGTGTTATTGTTGCAGGGGGATTGGCTGCAGTGACATACAGTTTGAGGTCAGACCCAGAGTATCTTTGCACTGCAGGTGTGTTTGTTTATTTTTTTAGTATCAGGGTGTTTGTTTACACACTGTTAGAATTTGAGCATTTTCTTGTAAATTGAGTATCTGTGCTCTCTCAGATGTGCTTGGTGTAGCCTCAGTCTACTCTTCATACACTGATATTCATTTATTGAAAATTATCCAGGTACTTTCTGATCTTGTAAAGACTTTACTTTCTAACACGTTAGTCTATTTAAACAATCTAAAAGTTGTCCTATCCTTAATGTTTGTCTGTAATATAAGGTTTAATTAGTGTGTCTTGCCTGCTATCCTGCTGAAGAGAATGTTCATTAATTATTCATGGATTCTTTCATTTGTAAGAGATTTGTTTGAGATGAGGACTGATTACTCAATTTCTCTTTAATTTAATACTCAGTTTTTAATGCACTTATTAAATAATTGATTTTTATTTTATCATTAAGCAGTCAACCTTTGCCATGTATTATATACATGGTTAATAAGTGGATTATGAATTTCACAGAGAAAACTTCTGCAAACGTTTGACTACCAATTAAAACACTTAGCAGTTTGTTAACATTTAAATCGTTCTCAAGGAATAGATTCTTTTAAGCATTGTATTCTGAACTTAAAAAAATAGATGAAAGTAATATAGCGCCTTTAATGCTGATAGAGAACGTAGAGGAGGGATTGCGTTATCTGCCGCTTTCTTAGGTCTGTGCCCAGGGCCTGGGACTCATCCTGGCACCTGCAGAGTAGTGGAAGATAACGTCACTGAGGTTGTGGTGGTTAGTGACGCAAAGGAGCTGCTAGATATGGGGCGCAGCTTCCTAACTCAAGAGACATGGGGTAGTTAGAGGGCGCCTGCCGGAAGAAGACGGAGGTTTTAGAACGGAGGTGGGAACGTGCGTGTCTGCGCATGCCTGCGTGGGAACGTTCGTGTCTTCACATGCCTGCGTGGGAACGTTCGTGTCCGCACATGTCTGCGTGGTCCTCTGTGTCCCCTGGATTCCTGAGCTGCCCTGGAGAGGGTCCTATGCCCTTTCCCGCCTCCACGGGGAGTTCATGGCTTTGTCAGGAGTTTACGCTTACGGAGGAGAAGCTCCACCTAGGTTCCTTTCTGCCATGGCATCTAAACTGTGTTCAGCTTGGGAAGTCTTCTTAGCAGCTCTGGGTTCCAGAGCAGCTCTGCGGAATAGCGATGCGTAAAGATGTGAAATGCCACTCCGTTGGTCAGACATCAGATTTTTCTTTTAATTTCTAAGTTCTCCTGTTTTACAGCCTGTCAGAATTTTGGAGCTGGGGGACTCTTGTGCATTGTTCACAATGTGGAGATTTAAGTTTCCCAAGGAAGTATGTTGTCTCCCCGGACTTACCTGCAGGGTGGGTGGTGACCAGCTTGGGTGAAGAACCTATTGTATTGGATCTGGGGACTCAGACACAGCTATTGCCATGAATCCATCTACATAGCCAAGATGGTGTTCACTATGTAAGAGTTTCATGTTCTTGCGTATACTCAGATGCTTGGATATATTTATTTTTTCTGCAGGGAGGGGTGGTGGTGATGATTTGCATGTGCTGTGTTTATTATAATGTTTTGATATCATCTGCTAACATGACCAGAATTATTTTTTAACACTGTTGGGGATGGAGAGATGGCTCAGTGATTAAGAGCACTGACTGCTCTTCCAGAGGACTGGGGTTCAATTCCAAGCACCTGTTAGGGTTCCTCACAGCAGTCTGTAACTCTGGTTCCAGAGAATCTGCTGCCCTCTTCTGGCCTCCACAGGCACTGCATGCACCCTGCACAGACACACCTGTAGGCAAGTATTCACACACTTAAAATAATAATAATAAAATTGAAAAGCTCCATTGAAACAGGATATCACTTGCGGGATTAATTGTACCTGGAAGTTTCTCTCCCACCCACCAGTTCCTGAATAAACACTGAGTGGTTTATTTTAATTTTAAAAGTTTGGCTGATGTCTCAGGCTTGTTACTAACTAGCTCTTTTAAATGATCCCATTTCTATTATTTTATATATTACCATGATGCTGGTGGCTTGTTACCTCACCCCTTGTTTCTCTGGCAGCTGTTAGTGTCCCCCTCGGCTCCTCTTCTTTCTCCCTGTATTCAGTTTGGCTTTTCTGCCCAGCTGTATTTTGTCCTGCCATAGGCCTAAGCAGCTTCTTTATTAAGCAATTATAATAAAATGTATTCACAGCCTACATCAGTTTATCTTCTAAGAACTAGGGCTAGAGTTGGTGTGGCTAGCGCTTACCTCTGTAACCAGTCTTCTTCTGTCCTGCCAGCCAGCTCCCAAATAACCACAAGGAGACTTATTATTATTTATAAAAGCTCAGCCTTAGCTTAGGCTTGTTTCTAACCTGCTCTTATAACTTAAACTAAAACAAATTACACACACACACACACACACACACACAATATACATACATATTGGTCTTTCAAAACAGGTTTTCTCTGTAGCTTTGGTGTTTGTCCTGGAACTAGCTCTTGTAGACCAGACTGGCCTTGAACTCACAGAGATCCGCCTGCCTCTGTCTCCTGAGTGCTGGGATTAAAGGCGTGTGCCACCACTGCCTGGCTAAAACCCATATTTTTTAATCTCCATTCTTCCACAAGCTCATTACCTCATCTCTATTTTACGCCCGACCTGGTTATTCCACACCTGACTGGCAACTCTGTCTTTCTTCTTCCCAGCGCTCTCTCTGTGCAGAAGTCCCACCTGTACCTCCTGCCTAGCCATTGGCCGTTTAGCTTTGTATTAATCCAGTCACAGTGACACATCTTCACACAGTGCAAAGGAGTATTCCACAATATACTTCTCTGTAGTTGTGTGCCGGGGTGTCGATTTAGAGCCTCCTTCTGTGACAGCTGGTGTCTGTCGTCTTTCTGCCACTCATTGTTAACACTGATTGGTGTTTTCATTGTGCATATTTATGGGGTATCCTGTATGTGTACAGGATGAAGTGCTGGCTGGGCTGGCCCCCGCTCTGGTCAGATGTGTGTGATGCCTGGACCTGCGGATGCTTTCTGTTCTCGTGTGACTCCCACTGTTTCAAAAGATATTTCCATCTCTCAAACATTTATTCACAGTTTCTGCTTTCCAAGATAGAAATAAGAAGGTAATTTTAATTTCTGAACAGACATGTTACCAGAAGGAAGAATTACCCAT
>NW_026067909.1:27238349-27304030 GCF_014885135.2 Alexandromys fortis | reverse complement strand
TGTGTGTGTGTGTGTGTGTCAAGATCAGTAAGTGAACATTTGGTTCTGTTTTTCCTCAGAATTCCAGTTGTGTATTTATTAAAGTGCCTCCTCTTCTTCTCACTGGGATTCTGTGAGAAACTCACGCTATTGTAATAATTGGCTCCTCCTCAGGTGGCCTGGCTGTTGCTGCCCTTCATCTTCAATGTGTTACCTGCCCCCCAAAGTGTCCCCTCCCTGCTCTGGGACAACTTTGTTCTCCATGCTGCCTGACCTCGCAGCTGGTCCTGGCTTTTGGTAACAACTGGGTGTTTTGTGTCTGCCTTTGTTTCTTCTTCCCTCTTTTAACATCCAGCAAGGGAAAGAAGGCTGGTGCCCTGGTTAGGGACACTGCTGAATGGACTGCGTGGAAGGTGGGAGGAGGGCACAGATTCATCCGGCTTTTGCTATCATGGGCCTGTGCTTTGGTCTTCTTCTGGTGTGTGTTATCTTCTCCCCAAAGCTTTCCTCCTGGAGTTCCTACAGTAACTTCCTAACACTTTGACAATCTGACTCTGCAGCAGGGAGATGACCAGCCTGGGGTTGGTGTAGCCACCCCTGAAGCAGCGGCAGTGTCACGTGACTCAACATCCCCGCACAATGTCTCTAGGATCTGGGTGGCTTGGTGATATGGGATAAGATATTTGTTAGCCTGCTATGTCTGCCGCTACGGAAGGAACAAGTTATACTTCTAATAGGAATCACTCTTCAGTGTGAAATTTTTACTTCAAATGACTTGAAGATTATTGTCGTTGTTGTGTGTGTGTGATGTGCATGTGGGCATGTGTGCCTAATGCCACAGAGCTCATGTGGAGGTCGGAAGATAGCTCTGTAGGGTTTGATCTCTCCTTCCACCTGCACATGGGTTCTGAGGACCAGAACGCCAGCTCTTTCAGGCGTGTGTGGCAAGTGCTTTTTACCCTCTGGACCATCTCACTGGCCCCTGGAAATCTCGTTTTAAAGTTATACCATTTTCTTTTTATTAACCTACCAAGCTGTGGTCCTTCGCATAAATATTTAAGCGTTTCATATGACTATATTGGCATGGCGTGGCTGGTATCTTAACAGTTCAGGTTGGTGTCTGAGTGTGTATCCTTGCAGGTGATGTGTGTGGAGAGTGGCGTTGTGGCTTGAATAATCCAGTCGGATGCTACCATGCTGTGCTCTATCTGGGTGACAGAATCAGAGTCCAGAAGGATCAACATAGACATCGTTGACCTTTGTGTACTTTGTAATTGCTTTACAATAGTGTTAAAATTTAATTAAGATTATTTTACATTTATTTATGAGAGAGAGAGAGAGAGAAAGAGAGAGAGAGAGAGAGAGAGAGAGAGAGAGAGAGACTATGAATAAGGATACATTTGTGTATGGTGAGCAGGTGGCGGGCAGAGGACAGCCGAGCATGTTCTGGGAATTGAACTCAGGTTGTCAGGCTTGGCAGAAGGTGTCTTTACCCATTAAGCCATCTCACTGGCCGGATAATGTGAAATTAATCTGACTACTTTTAGCTTCCCTCTGAAAATATGCCATGTGTTTAATTCGCTGTAATTCTTACGGTGGCACTGGAGACCAAGATGAAGGTGATTTCCCTCCCGAACAGCCCAGAGATGAGCTAATGCAATCACATCACAGCTCTCCTCCTACAATACCCCTGGCCCTACGTTTTCATCCGTACAGTAGCCAGGATTCACGAGAGTCTTGCAGAAGCGTCTGGCAGAGCCGTGCCCTCTGCCCTGGGAGGCAGGCAGCTGGCAGAAGGTTTCCCTCTGCGCTCCTGAGATTTACGTGTCGGAAACAGGCCTTCTCGTTTGTTGACCTTTGCTTCCTTCCTGGGCAGATATGTCCCTCCCGGAGCTGACCGCTGGAGAGGCTCTGAAAATGTTTCTTTTATTGTGTCAAAGCCCAGGGGTTTTCCCTTGCATTTCGTATTTCCAGTCCTATTTTAATTTTATGAATTCATAGCTTCCACCTTAATAAAGAAAATGTCAGTGGATGAGAAGTTGTCACACTGCTGTGGCTTCCAGCTATGAGACACTTGTAAATATGTTAATTAAAAGTAATCCCCGTGCTCCAAGCCGGCCCTCCACAGAGATACCTGCACACCTCTGTTCATTACACTCCACAGACAGTCAAGCCAAGGAGGCAGCCTGAGTGCCCATCAAGTAGCATTTATTTATGTGCAAAATGGAAGTTTACTCCACGGTCTTTAAAGAGATTAAGAAAACGATATTGTACATAATATAGCTGTGTAGAATATCAGAATAATCTACTGACAAACTAAACTAGTGGCCACGGTGGCTGGGCACTGAATCAGCAGACCGTCTACAAGGGTTATGTGGAGGAGCAGACATTCTGAGTGGCAGGAGGGTTTGAGATCCCATTCACAATACAGGCTGGAGCTAAGACACACACTGTTAAGTGAAAGACACACAAAGGCTAGTGGAGAACTCAACAGGATGTCGTCTAGATGGCAAGGACATACAGGCTTGTGGAGACACACATTGTACTGGTACCGTGGAAACTGAGTGCCAAGCCACCGGTCTTCTTTGACGGAGCCCTCCATCCAAATGGAGCAGGCCCCAAAACTCCTGACATGTTTTGGGACCTAGAACCAGGGACTTGAACTTGAACTTGGACCTGAACTCAACAGTGCTTGTTAAATAAAGCCCAGAAGTTTCCTGAGTCCACAGTCTGAGTTAGGTCTCAGTTTTGTGAGTCTCAGTTTTCACTGGATGCTGAAGCTATGGAGGCTGCTGGCCCTATGCCTCACCCTGAGAACATCGCACTGGGGACTTGTTGGTGTTCCTACCTCACCCTGAGAACATCATACTGGGGACTTGTTGGTGTCCCTGCCTCACCTTGAAAACCATTGCACTGGGGACTTGTGTGGTGTCCCTGCCTCACCCTGAGAACATCACACTGGGGACTTGTGTGGTGTCCCTGCCTCACCCTGAGAACATCACACTGGGGACTTGTGTGGTGTCCCTGCCTCACCCTGAGAACATCGCACTGGGGACTTGTGTGGTGTCTCCAGAACCATGGGATGATTCTCTGAAGCTCATAGCCAGTAGCTTTGTAAACAGCTGGCCAGAGGAAGGAGTGGGCTGCCTCGCTTCCCACAATGCTGCAGCTGTGTATCTATTATACATTTAAACTAAATATGGCCTATGGGCATGCAGCTCTAATGTCATGCCTGGAAGCTTCCACAGTATCTGTAGAAGCGTAAGTTGTCTCCTGTCTGCAGAAACATGCTCAGGAATGGCTAGAAGCTAACTCCTGTTTCAGGTCAGTTCCAGGAGAGGAATAAAGCAGTGGGGTTGAGGAGACGGAAGATTGTATGTCTACAAAATACCTGGTGTCTTAGGGAAACAAACTTCATTTAGACTTAGTGAATATAAGAAGTCAGTTTAGGAGAATTTTCAGTCTTAAGTGTGTACATGGAATATTTTGAAGCAAACAGAAACAGTATTTCATGACTAACTCTAAGACTTAACTATTGGGGAATATTGTTTTCAGGTGTGTGATTTTTGTTTACGCTGCATTTGTTTAACTCTATGGCGCTATGTTACTGGGTCTATCTAAAACACCTGATGGTCCTAATAAAGGGATGAACGGCCAATAGTGAGGCAGGAGCGAGGACAGGCGGGGCTGGCGGGCAGAGAGTAAATAGAAGGAGAACGCTGGGAGGAGAGGGGGAAAAGAAGCAAGGAGAGAACAAGGAGGGGAGGACGTCAAGGGCCAGCCACTCTGCAAGTCACGGAAAAAGAATTAAAGAAAGGCTATACAGAAATAGAGAAAGACAAAAGCCCACAGGCAAAAGGTAGTTGGGGTAGCATAGGTTAAGAACAGCTGGCAAGAAACAAGCCAAACTAAGGCTGGGCACTCATAAGTATTAATAAGCCTCCGGTGTGTGATTTATTCAGGAGCTGGGTGGTAGCCCCCTTAAAAGATCAAAAGCGTAAAATATCACACAATAAATACACACCATGTGTGGGTGTGAGCTTATGTCGGGACACAGATACCGTTTGTCCTTTGTGTGGATGCAAACCAGTCGTTGACTGCAGGTCAGGGCTCAGCTGGGTCATGACCTTTCCCAGGTATAGGGCAGGTATAGCTGAGCAGGTCTGAATCCTCAGAACTTAGAGGTTTTAATCATAGGGGGAAAAGGGGTGAGGGGACATAGCCTGAGTGCGGCCCACCAAAGGTCCTCGTGGAAAATGATGGCAGGATGAGAACGAGATGCAGCTTCCAAGGTCAGTTTGGAAGAGGAAGATGTATCAGGTGACCAGGTATGGGCACAGCTGTGAGCACCACAGGAGCTGACCCACACAGAGTCAATCAGGTGCAGCTGGAGGGCGACTGTCCCCTGCCTCCTACCTGACCCCCACCAGCAGCTACTCTGGGGGTCACTTCCCTGTGGCTGTGGCCATTTAACTTTCCACTCATTCATCAGAATGGGAAAGGGGTCAAGGGAAATCAGGCAATGCGTTCCTTGATGGAAGTTGCCAAGATGAGACTGAACCAGTTCTCTGCTGGTACACAGGAAGGGCTGCGCTGTCTGCAGCTCCTGTCACCCCAAATACAGCTGTTCTTCAGTCACACACAGCTCCCTCTGCCTGCCATACACACACAGTCAGCTGCCTTTGCCTGTCACACACACACACACACACACACACACACACACACACACACAGTCACACAGTCAGCTCCCTCTGCCTGTCACACACACTGTCACACAGTCACACAGTCAGCTCTCCTCTGCCTGTCATACACACAGTCACACAGTCAGCTCCTCTCTGTCATCTTCATTTGCTGTGACAGTTTCAGGTTCTCATCCTTGGACCACTGAGGTCTCCTGTCAGATGCCTTCTGCACAGCTCAGATGAGACTCCAGCCTTCCCTCCCTTCTATGCACAGATTTCCTCAGATTCATTGCGGTTTGTCTGGTACCATTTTATCATCTGTCTGCTGAACTCTGGCAGGCTCAGCAGCGATACTGTATGCAGGCAGGCAGGCAGGCAGGCAGGCAGTCCTACCTCCTCGTTCTCATCAGCAGCAATCAGGCATGTGAGTGCAGCCATCCACGAGTGTGGGATAAACGAGCGCACGAAAGAAGACACACTATCATCCTTATAGTTTTGCCAAGAAGCAAAGAGGGCAATGACTTCAATGTGAAGTGACAGGCTGGAGGCTGGGGAGAATAAGGCAGTGTTCTGTCATCGCTTGCTCTCATCATCCACGAGCAGAACACAGGGCTGGCACTGTGTGAGGACGCCAGTGCCTCCTGCTCTCCACCCCCTTGTGCAGTCACCTAGTGCCTGACAAAGCATTCACGCTACCAGCATGGCGAAGGAGATGGAGGGCTGGTGACTCCTGGAGGGTCTTTGGAGAGCAAGGCTGTTTCACAGCAGCAGCAGCAAACAGACAGGCGGGGCCATTTGATGGCATCGGTGGACCGGACCCACCAGCAATGAGTCACTAGTAATCGGAGTGATTTTCTGTGACACACTTCTCTGAAAAGCTGTTGCCAGTGCTGTCGCAGAAATTGGTGAGAGCTTGTAGAACAAAAAGACCAGCACCCGAGAAGGACTCGCTCTTCCTTGTTTCTTCAGTGTGGAAGCAACAGATCGCCTTTCCCTTCAGATCTGGGAGAATTCTCACGGCCTCTGCCAAGTGGTTGGTTGGGAGTGTGCCCTACCCATTGCCTCGGTCACATTCTTCTCACCCTGGCCCTCCTGAAGCGAGCTGTACCCTGTGTCTCACCCTGGCCCTTCTGGAGCGAGCTGTACCCTGTGTTTCACCCTGACCCTCCTGGAGCGAGCTGTACCCTGTGTTTTACCCTGACCCTCCTGGAGCAGGCTGTACCCTGTGTTTCACCCTGGCCCTCCTGGAGCAGGCTGTACCCTGTGTCTCACCCTGGCCCTCCTGGAGCAGGCTGTACTCTGTGTATGTCTCCCCAGCAGAATTTCCGGTGCTCTCTGGACTGACTGCGTCCCACCAGGGGAAAAGAGGCAGAGACGCAATAGTAGTGGCAGATGGACTGCTTTGCTCTGCCTTAACCAAAGCCCAGCGTGCTGCAGCATCTGTGCAGTACCTACCTATCTGTTGCAGGGGAAAAATGACACAAAGTGGAAGGAAAAAACAATCCGATTTCTTGCTAAGGAACTAAAGCCATAGTGTTGATATTCCCAAGACCACACTGTGCCTTGTTGGGATTTGGTGCCTTTTGTAGTCTTTATGATTAAGCAGCCAAGGTGCTCACATGGCGTTAGTTAAGATAATCAGTGCAAGGATTGTTTGCTGAAGGGTAATACTCTGCTTTCAATTTCCATTACAGCTTCCAAGGCTGAAGGGTGTCAATTTGCTTATTCACTGCAAGCAGACAGTTGATTAAGCTGGCGGGAGAAAGATGGGACAATTTTCTGAAGCTTGAGTAGAATCAAGCTGGTAATTCATTAAAATTTACAGCCCGAGAACTCTGCCAGACACTTAAAGAAGAACTAATAGCGGTGTTCCTCAGATTGCCCCATAAAACAGTTTCTGTGGATACAGTATTACCCAAACCAGATGAAGTCATGATGGCAAGAACTAAGGATTGATGACCTTGATGGGGTAGATGCAAAAATCATCAATAAAATGCTTGCAGATTGGTTCAACAACAGTTTAAAAAAATCATATATGGTGATCAGGTTGGTTCATTTCATGGATCCAAGGATAGTTCAAAATATGCAAATCCGTAAGCATTATGCAACACTTACATAGACTAAAGAGTTTCAAAACTCATGATCGTCTTGATAGATATGGAAAAAGCCTTTGATAGAATTCACCACCCCATTCATGATAAAACAAAACTCTGAGCTAACTAGTCAGAAGGAAGATATGCCAACACAATAGCACTGTATAAATGAGCCCATACCAGCACTATATGCAAACCTTCTATGCTGTTGGTAGGCATGCGAATTAGCACAACCTCCAAGGAGATGACTATGGAAGAACCTCAAAAACAAGAATAAAGCTGCCATGTGCTCCAGCTGTCCTACTCATGGGTAGGCATTCATCGTAGTCACTTTTTAATTGCTGTGATAAACATGGCCAAGGCAGCTTATAATAGAAAATTATCAATGTGGTTTACCATTGCAAAAGGTTACAGTCTGTGATGGTAGAGCAAAGGAATAGCTGAGATGCTGGTCACATCATGATCTACAACCATGAGGCAGGGTGTGGGGGAGGGGAGGGGGGGGAGAGAGAGAGCTGTGAACCTAGTGAGTGTTTTGAAACCTCAGAGCCCATGCCTAGAGTGATACACCTCCTCCAAGACCACACCTCCTAGTCTTTCCCAAATGGTTCCATAAACTGAGAACCAAGTTTTCAGGTATATGAGTTGATGGGGCCATTCTTCACCAAATCACAAAAGCATTTGAGGAAGTGAAGTCAGCTCCCAATTGTGACATCTGCATAGCCATGTTTATCATTGAACTGCTCCCCATGGCTGTCGGAGTCAGCCTAGAGGCCCATCAATGGATAGTTGTATGTATACATTTTGTGTATGTATGCACAGTACACACAGTGGAGTTTTATTCTTTAGTAAAGTGAGCGGAAATGGAAATACTAGGCAAAGTAGGCCAGCCTTGGAAAGAGAAACATCCCATAGCTTCTACAAATGTGAAGGCAGAATTGAAAGATGGACTGAAAGGTGAAGGCAAAGGGGAAGGGGAAGGGGAAGGGGAAGGGGAAGGGGAAGGGGAAGGGGAAGGGAATAACTAGTACAGGAAGAGACAATAGAGGACCCGGTACAGTGGTGAGGTAGGATCCATCGCAAGGTCACAGTGAACCCATCAATACGGACAGTTAGCATGTATGAATAACTGTAATGATCTAATAGGATATAGAATTATGTCCAGTTCATAATGTTCAGAAGACATCAAAATGACTAGGTAATTATTTCATTAAACCTTTAAAAAGTATTGTTTATAAATATAATTCTTACAAATAAAAAGTTTACTGTGAAAAAAACTTTTTTGGGTCCTTATATAAGACTGACAAAAAGATCCACATTTTACTCTTTCTGTCTGGAAATCTAAAAGTATAAAGGA
Source organism: Alexandromys fortis (assembly GCF_014885135.2). Taxonomy (NCBI): domain Eukaryota; kingdom Metazoa; phylum Chordata; class Mammalia; order Rodentia; family Cricetidae; genus Alexandromys; species Alexandromys fortis. Next base: position 27,295,919 of record NW_026067909.1, on the reverse strand, counting down.
GCTGACCTCAGACCCAGGACAAGTTCAGGCAGTTTCCATTGGAGCCCAGATACAGGCAGAGAGTCAGGGCCTGTGCCCAACAAGTCACAGTGAAATGGGCAGAGGAACACCTCTTTTTGTGCCAGGCAAAGCTCTGCCTGTCTTATGTTTACTTTATTCATTTATTTAGAATGGATGGTTTATTAAGTATATTGCAAGGAGGCAGTGAGCTGAGTGGTGCCTACTGCTTTCTCATGTGTTTATTTTAGACACTGAGCTGGGCGGGGCTGTGCATTGCCAACCTGAGCAGATGGTACCCTGGGAACTGTCCTCGGATGCCATGATTCAAAAGGGAATTTATTCTGCGTACTTTGCAGTGCTGAAAACAGATCATACATAAAGTGAGCATGGTGTGACAGCCCTTGTGGGCACCTTGACATTATGCCACTGGTCTCCTCAATTATCTACCTCATTTCAAGTTCTTAGGAATTGAACTCCTTGGATGGCGATTTGAATCCCATGAATATTGGACAGGGGATGAGCTCAGGGACTTGATTCATGGCATCCTAATGCCTACAGCACCCTAAATCACAAATCTATGCACTTATGTTTCTAGGGAAGTTTATATTAATGCTAGAAAAATATGTTGGTCATGAGATTCACTAAAGGAATAGTTCTGACTCAATGAAATGATATTTCCTAAAAATCTATGGACAGCCAAAGCTGTTGGAAGTGATGTTAAAAACAAGGTAATTCAACCATTTTAGCACCGGTGAACCCGATTAGGAATCCCACCTCCTCCTTCGCATGTTGCTACAAATAAAACGGGATCCAGTGATTCAGAAGCAGCCTGTATTACCTGGTCTACAAAGAACTTAAAAAAAAATAAAAAAACAAAGCCAACCAACAACCAACCAAAGCAAACAAAAATCCCCTTGCTCTCAAAACAAGCAGAGGGGAGGAATGGCTGTAAGCTGTCTCTTTAGACAGAGCATCACCCAGGGAAGAGGGACTGATTCATCTGTTGTCAGTACCTAGTCCGTGGGAGACAGACAGCTCTTCTAAACTACCCGTGCTATAGAAAACATGGGGCCAAACTGAACCGAACTCAGCTTGTCACTGAAGGAACAGAAAGGGATCATTGGAGTAGTGTTAGAATATTGGAACAGCCACTGGCTTTGAAATGACAAGCTTTAGCCCAATCACAAGGATTTTGTTTTTTTCTTGATACATTCTAACCATGCAACATACATTTAATTGTGCGACTTTCATAAATGCCTAACGTATAATTTGATCATTTTTGCCATTGACTCCCTTGTTATCATTCTCTGTCCCTGTGACTTTCCCTTTTCCTGGTTCTCTGCGCCTTTCCCCCTAGATTTGACATAGAAGATAACACATGTGATATCCGTGGTGTTGATGATCTCTAGTTGCATGTGTTTTCCTGCAAAAACATGTTTTCTTCATGGGTGAATAAAACATTGCATACATCACATTTTCTGCTGAGGACTGCAGACCTTCAGACCCTGAATTTTCTAGGACCCCTTGCCGGCCGGAGTAAACAACTTGTTTTCCTATGTTTGCAGCTGCTCTGAGCACAAGACCCTCATAAGTTTCTGATGGCAGGGGAGTGGTTTCTGGTGGGCTTGTCACTGAAAAGTCCCGAGAGCTAGGGTGTGGCCCTTAGTCAAGGAGAGCCCTATATAAGCTGCCCTGGAACACAATAAAAGGGGCACACAATAAAATCTTGCTTCAAGGGTGACCTGTGTCTATGTGTGTTTCAATCTCCAACCCCTTGCCCAACTTGTGAACCATTGAGTGGTAACTAGGTGATACTGTACAAATTTCTTTTTTCATCTGTTAAAGGTTACCAAGGCTCCTCTGACTCCTGGGCTGTTGTGGGGAGTGCACATATTTCTGCAACCCACTGCCTTAGATTCCATGTTTCTGGTTTTGTACTCTAACATTGTAGTGTTGGCTAGTTTCCTTTCTCATTCTTAGTACACACGTGCTGAGATGTTGACTCTGCTCTGATTTGTATCCACACAGATTATATTAGAACCATAAGATTAGTACTTGTATGGGTGCAGGTAACATTTGTAAACAAAGCAATCTTTGCTCCCTAAATTAATTTGCAACAGAAATGTAAAACAAGATAAGAATTTGAATGCTGGAATTTGATTCATCTGTTTCTCGGCTTGGAGTTTCAATGATTCTCTCTCACATTGTGGCTGTGTTTCTAGTACTTGGATAAGGAGTCTGAAGCTTTAATGATGAATCTGCCTTTTTTTTTTTTTTTAAAGAACATTTCTGGGATCGGTAGCAGCTCTCATAGCCTTTGCTGTAGGTATTATTGGTACTGTCATAGATAGATATTGCTGATAACATTGCTATATAGACATTGGTGATGTTATTATGTGTGTTGCTTTAGATAATCTTGTAGACATCGATGAAGGGATTGTAGGCATTACTGTAGACATTGAAGAAGGTATTGTGGGTATTGCTGTAGAGATTAGGTATTTCTAGCTTTTGGGGTTTTTTGTTTTGTTTTGTTTTTCGAGACAAGGTTTCTCTGTGTTGCTTTGGAGCTTGTCCTAGAACTTGCTCTGTAGACTACGCTGGTCTCATATTGACAGAGATCCAACTGCCTCTGCCTCCTGAGTGCTGGGATTAAAGATGTGTGTCACTATAGGCTGGCGAGGTCTTTCTTTTAGATGTTACTGTAGGTATCAGACACTGCTGTAGACTATTGTAGGCATTGCCATAGACACTAGTGTAAGCATTGCTGTAGGTGTTGTAGGCCTTGCTGAGTAAGAGAATAAACAAATACATTTAGGATAATAAACAATTCATGGTGAATATACGAAGTTGATATAGAAAGATGAGATTCAAGCTAAATGGGTATAATACTAATGGGATTCTGTTTATAGTTTCATTTTAGTTAAGTTTTTTTTTATCATAATCAGTAACTTTAAAAATTTTATTACTTTTAGTATAAAACCAACCTAGAACTTCAAACCGGGTAAGGAACTATTCAGAAAACAGAACGTGTGCTGGACTGTTCTAGCTCTGTCTGTTGTTTGTGGAGGTACTGGGACATCCACACCGATTCCAGCAGATGAAGAGGTGTGGTCATGGCTGTGGGTGCATAAGTAGGACATATCTGGCTTCTAGAAGACTCTATTGCTGGATACTTGGTTGTCTACATGTCTGCTGGAGATTCACAAGGTGTTTTATTCTTCAGGGAGCAATATCTGCCTCCGTGTAAATACACACAAATTACCTCCTTTGAAACCATTAGGACATTATTTCAGAAGGAGGCTCTGTGTAAATTCTCCATCCTGCCCAGCCTTCTGCATCCATGTATTCACTGTAGTGTTCCATAGTTCTTCTGAGATGGACGTATAAATAATCGTTACATGTTTTTTTAAAGAGTTTATTGTGATTGTGGGTCTGCTCTGCCAGGAGATCCAAATGTAATGAATTAAAAATAAATTAAAATACTTGAAAGTACTATTTGAGCTGTGGAAATGTATGACGCAGTAACATATACAACTCTTCAGAAGTTGGCCAGCTTGTGTCTGTCTGCAGCAGGGATGTGGAGGCCCTGAACTATGGGCAGCAGAGACCTCTGAGCCTGTTTAGAAGAGGAAGTAAATCCCATGCTAAGTTGTCCGCTGAGGCAGAGGCTCTGTGTCCCATGACTGACCACCCACTTGTAGGCTGTCTAGGAGTGATTACAGAAAGATCGATGGCATGAAACTCAAGGTTTACTCTAGAAGTATCTGTGAAGTCTGAGAAATTTACCATGTTCTGTGTTGGCCTCAGCTTCTGCACCTGGTAAACCAGAGAGCCAGAAAGACCATGCCTGTTGTCTCTGTGACATTGTGTTTTGGAGACATGCATGTAAATGATTTTATCTGAAGCCCCAGCTTTAAAATACCATTTTGAGTGACTCGTCATCATTGTGTTTGTGGAGGACTGTGTGACCCTTCAAGGAATGTGGAGAGCATGGTGATGGGTGGGCACATATTACCATCTCGGATTTTTATCATGTCCGTTGTTGAGCGTATTTAAAATCTGTTTAAGAAATTCTCTGAGATATTTGACTGCTTGTGTTATTAGTTACCCCACAGTGCTATAAGCATGAACAGTCTTTCCCCTCTCTGGCTGCCTTCCTATCAATAACTCTTCTCTCTTTATTCCTGATGTCTATACTCTGATTCTGGGAACCTAGCTCTGCTCCTTACTGTTCTGATATCAGCTTTAGCTTCCCATGTGAATTGTATCTCTGGTGATGAACTCAGACTCAGAAAGTCCAACATCCCACACTCTCTACAGTGAGGTAAAGTCTCAGTAGAGGCTGAAGGCTGGGGTGGTGGATGCGCTCCAGGGTCTTGCCTTTTGTAAGCTCAGTTGCTTCTGTGTGCACCATCCTGCCTGAGGGCATAGACCATATGGAGTTGACTTGACACACATTACTCTTGTTCACACTTAGCTGTGAAGCCAGTGACCTCTAGGGGCTTGTCTTCCTCTACCTGTCTGTACCAAGGCTGCCTGAGGTTGCCTTTGGTTCCAGTGGCATTGCGCTCTGACTTCAGTGGCCCAGAGCTTTAACCTGCCCTGGCATTGATGGAGTGGCTGGGAGTGCTCTACACAAAAGGCTATGAAGTCTCTGGTATTTTAGGGCCGACGTCCTTGGCCTGGGATGGAGATGGCTGCCCAGTCTTCCTTTCAATGTAGATGGAGACAGTCGATTTTTTGCTTTTTGTTTTGTTTTGGTGGTTGGTGGGGTCCTGCCTCTTTATGAGTTAAAATTCTGGTTTTCTAGAGTATCATTGGGGCAGTAAAACTTCTGAGACCGAGATAGCAATTGCAGAAGAGGCTTGGCAGTTTATCTAGAGGCATCTATGGCAGTGGTTCTCAACCTTTAATACAGTTCCTCATGTTGGGGAAGGGGGGGTCAAATGACCCTTTCACAGGGGTAACAAATGAGATATCCTACATATCAGATATTTATGTTACAATCCATAACACTAGCACAATTACAATTATGAAGCCAACCATAAAATTATTTTCATTGCTGCTTCATAATTGTAATTTTGCTAATGTTATGGATTGTAATGTAAATATCTGATATGTAGGATATCTCATTGGTTACCCCTGTGAAAGGGTCATTTGACCCCCCCCCCATGTTGAGAGCCGCTGTCCTATGCTATGTTAAATTTCAACTTATTTTCCGCTGAATGAAGACACCGTCACTCATTGGAAATTAGAACTCCAAGTGAAAACTATTCAAATGCAGTCACAGAGTGCTCCCCGGGTACGGCCACACATCTGACCAAATGCAGTCACAGAGTGCTCCCCGGGTACGGCCACACATCTGACCCACTGGCTGGAAACCTCAGCCGCTGGCAGGCTCTGCCACATATCCACATCAGTAGGCTTATTTTATTCTGAGGGATTATTTAAAATACTGAAGCATTATACAATTTATAAAATAGCAATTAGTATTTCTACCAGTCAGTGTTGTCATTTAAAGCGATTGGGCTGGATGGGTACTACTTTTTAGACCTCGACTCTTCCTTGAAATTGAATCGTGCACTCCTGTTTACATAGGATAAACTGACGTTTTTAAATTGAACACAGTTTCTCTATTCTCACATATGTTTTCCAGTGTTCAGTAGCAGGTGAGCCCCTGTATATCTCCAGTCGAGGCATGCCTGCCTGGTAGCCTTGACCTTCATGAATGTCCTTCACCCGTGTTGGCATCAGCCGGGTCCTGGCATGGAAATTTCCTTCAGTGGCTCCTCTGCTTGTCTCTGTGGAGCCTGGTTAGTACAGAATGCCCCAGAGCAGAGTTATTGCTTCTTTCGAAATGCTGACCTCGTGCTGTGAGCTAATGCTTTTATATTGGCTTCTGAAGGTGGCGATTGATTCTAAGATTGCACTTTAGAGTTGGACGTTGGGGGCTCACCTTGATTTACGGAGCGCGTTCTACCCTCAAGCCCCTCTTAAGCTTTGTGCTGGGCTCTGCGCTGATCTGATTCTGGAACATGCCCGAAGCCGTTTACCTTGTGTGATGGTGTGCTCCCCGTGATCAATAGCTCTCCATCTGCCTTTTCATCCCGTCCCTTCTGTGCTCTGCTTCTTCAGCACACGCGTGTATTTACTTTGTTTTATCTGTTAGGAAGGAGAAGTCATGGAGCTGACTGAAGCTTTGCAATCGTGGGAGTGGCTGACACACCACCAACAATTGCTCTTCTTTTCATAAAGTGACCTCTGACCTGCTTGGGTATCTGACTTTGAGTCCTTTAGCTCCTAGTGGGGCTGAGCGTTCCTGGACAGGGTCACACATCTGGTGGGTCTGCCCAGACAGCTACTTTCCAGGCTTATTCCTTCAAAGACTGGAAGAAGTATGGTGGTCTGCACACAGCAGGACAGGGCTACCTCTTGTGCTCACTTAAAATAAGAACACGTCTTCCTTCTGACCTTCCTGTTATTCTATACTGAAAGTAGGCTAAGGCAATGCTTAATAGGCATAGGAATTCTTTTTCCATCATTGTAATGAATTATCTTGGTGACCAGAGGGTTTAATTAGCCCCAGAGGCTCCAGGGCATGATACCAATGTCAACTCCGTAGTGGTGAGGAGCCCCTGGCAATGACGGTGTGAGTACGAGAATGGGTGACCATGGGTAAACCTTGTGACTGGCACAGCCCTGAATGCAGTACTTCCGGGCTTTCCTACTTAATTTTTATAGTAAGAAAGAAATCTGTTCTTCAAATAGGATGTAGTTTTAGGGCCCATCGCATCTGACTGTTTCAGGACAGCACATTGATGGGACAAAGTCCTTCAGCCTCCTGTACTCTTTAGCACTCTGGCTTGTAGCTCCTGGTGCCTCTTCAACCATCTCTCAAAGTAGCTTGATTTTTTGTTTGTTTGAGATTGATTGCGAGTCTGTGATGCTGAGCTAGCTCACTGCACCTGCTCCCTCTTGCACAGTGCCCAAGGCTCTGCAGGAGCATCCCATACAATTCTGTTTTCTCTCCTGGGAGCCTCTGTGGCCACCTGCTATGTGGCAGGTGCTGGCCAGGTGAGGACAGATGTGGCTTTACAGGTTATGATTGTCTGTGAGAAGGCATGTTTCTAAGACATCAGTTTAAATCCCAAGTGCCTGGGGCTTTTGTTGTCCCTCACCTTTGGAAAAACCAGCTCTCAAAAGCCGTGTTTACTGGTTTGTTTGGAAACAGTATATGAGTAGCAAGAGCATAACACCGAGAGTGGGGCCTTGGTACAGGACAGGGATGATGGTGTTGGTACAACCTGTCTAAGAGGATAGGTGTCGCCCAGCTGTGACACCTCTCAGCTGAGCTTGTAGCATCTTCTGATGGACATGTTCGACAGTTTCCAAGCTTTCTATGCAAACTTTGGTTAACAGTGAACATCAGATAGTTGAAGTCATCTTTTCTCAGAGTCAACCTGTGCATCTCTTCATCCTCTGTTCCTTCTCCTGCTCTGCATTAGTGTTGATGTTCTGTGTGACTGTTGATGCTCCGTGTGACTGTTGATGCTCCGTGTGGCTGTTGATATCCTGTGTGACTGTTGATGCTCCGTGTGACTGTTGATATTCTGTGTGACTGTTGATGCTCCATGCGACTGTTGCTGTTCTGTGTGACTGTTGGTGCTCCATGTGACTGTTGATGTTCTGTGTGACTGTTGGTGCTCCATGTGACTGTTGATGTTCTGTGTGACTGTTGGTGCTCCATGTGACAGTTGATGTTCTGTGTGACTGTTGGTGCTCCATGTGATTGTTGATGTTCTGTGTGACTATTGATGCTCCATGTTACTGTTGATTCTTCATGTGACTGTTCCTGCTCCGTGTGGCTGTTGACGTTCTGTGTGACTGTTGATGCTCCATGTGACTGTTGATGCTCCATATGACTGTTGATGTTCTGTGTGACTGTTGATGTTCTGTGTGACTGTTGATGCTCCATATGACTGTTCCTGCTCTGTGTGACTGTTTGTGCTCTGTGTGACTGTTCCTGCTGTGACCCTATTGTTGTGACTTCTGGGAAAACATGTCAGTGGTGACTCTTTGACTTCTACACATGGAGGCTAATTTCCCTGAGCTTGTAGCACAGTCCTTGTGGTCTTGGTGTTTTTGTGCAGTGATTTCCTCTCTGACCAGTATTTCTGTCCTCAGTGTGACACCCTTCCTCCTGCCCAGATGAAGAAGGTACATGCTTTATTTATGTCTTCTTTCTGTCTTTTGTCTGTCTGTCATCCATATCACTTGGGAGCTCCAGTGACTGGTTTACTGAAGTCCCCACTGAATAGGTGACTTTTGGTGAATGTTCAGTTCAAAGGCAGAACACTGAATTAAACCTTTCTGTATAACAATTGCTCATCTTCCTATATATTCTACAGTTTTTGCCTTAGCCATTTTAGCACATCTAGATTAATGACTGATTTTGGCTTTTTCTATTTACCAATTATGGAATTTCTTTCCCTTGCTTGACAGTTTTCCCTGAAATCTGGGATTTTCACGAGAGTACTTCAACTCTGTCAGGGTCTGTGAATTTTGGAAACATTAAAGTTGGGTCTTAGTTCTTGACACATTATGTGTCTTTTCCTTCTGAGTGATTTAATCCTATTTAATGTCTGATTATAAATTATATCTTGAATTGTTCCTTCTCAAATTTATGCCATTGTTTTAATGGCTTAAAAACCTAAAAAAACTTTTATGTATGTATTGAGTGTATTCTTTATCTTATCAAGCCTCAAAAATTTGGAAAACAGCGTTTATAATATTTAAACTTTATTTTGAGTAAAGTAAGTAAACCTATTTTTGATTAATTTCAAACTTAGAAGATATATTGCATTAACATTTTAGCTACAAACTCATTTCTATTGAGGAAGGTTAAAGTGGGATGCACACACACAAATGCAATAAAAGCCTTCCTATGTGGTGAAAGATAGGTGTTCTGTCATCCTCACAAACAACATGAAGTTTTATTTCCTAGAGAGAGCCTGTGGCCTTTGTCTGAGTTCTCATCTTCATAGTCACTGTGGTCCTCTGTGTCAACAGCCTCTGTGTCATGGTTTTTCCTATTTTACTTGGTGTGTGAGTGGAGTCCTGTGATTTTTGTGATGGGGAGCACAAGTATATTTATAATTGCCATGTATCTCTCTTGGGTTAATTAAAATGGCCCTCTTTGTTTCTAGTAGCACTTTTGTTTCAAGGCATAGTCTATCTGTTGTCAGTATAGCCATCCACCTCTGTTTATTATTATTTATTATAATTATTCTGTTACAGCTCTGTCTTCCCTATTATTTTAAATCTATCTAAAGTGTGTCTCTTCTTGGCACTATAGAATTGGGTATTTGGATTTTTTTTTCAAAACTAGTCTGTCAGTCTCTTTCTTTTGGCTGCATTATTGATCCATTTATATTTAATGTGTCTTTTAGCAGAGATATTTAACTTGCTTTTAACACTTCCCATGGGCTCATATTACTCTTTTGTTCTCCCTATGGCTTTTATTTGTATTAAGTGACTACTTTATAGTATAGCATTATATTTTAGGTAATTACTGTTGAGTACTTTTGTATTTAACTAGGATTCACTCTGTATATCTTAACTTGTTAGCAATGACTTTAGGCTTATGCTAGCTTAATTTTAGTCATATTTAGAAACATTACTCCTACATGTTTCTGTGTTTTTACCTTTTGTAGTATTTTTATATATCTATTTACATATCTTTATGTTATAAACCCAGTGGTACCTTGTTAAATTTTCACTTTGCCATCTGTTTTCATTTCCGCAGTAAAACAGCATTTCTTATATTCATGCCCTTTGTGCTGATATTGGCAAAATGTCACACATTCATTACTCTATGTTACAGGCTTAGCAGTATTTTCTACAATTTTATTTTATATTCATTAAGAGATGAGAAGAGACACAAATACGACTCCTCTCTGTAATTAGCTACCAGCTCTCTTCTCTGCCCGCATGGACTTCATTTACCTGCAGGGTTCATTTGTTTCTGCCGGAAGAATTTCCCTCAGTGTCTGGGAAAGTTCATCAGCTCACATGAATTCAGTGTTTGCTTTCTTGGGAATCACTTTATTTTGTCTTCAGGTTTGGTAGTTTTATTTTTGTTGCTCTGGGTTTTTTGAACACTCCCGTCACCGTTTTTTTGTTGTTACTGCTTCCTCTCTTGGTTCTTCTGAGAAGCTAGAATAACTTGATTAGGTTTCCCTTGAGAGTAGCAACTCATTTTTCTCATGCAGCTTTCATGATTTTCTCTTCTTCTCAGACCCCTCTTCTCCTGTGGTGTTACGCATTTGCAGATTTTGTGCCTATGTTTTCCTGGGGAAAGTTTGAAGTTTCTGAGGATGTGGGCTGTAACATGCTCACTAAGTTGAATATGCACCAAGGAGCAACAGTGATGCAAGAGCAGGCATCGGAGAAGGTCTGCCAAGGGATGATGGTTGCAGATCTCCTAACCGTAGGGAACACAAAACAATACATAGGTACCCAGAACACACAGAATTGGAGAATTGTGGGTGAGTCACACATGGGTGCTCTGAATCTATGAAGTCAAGGATCATGTTAGATTTCACGTAGGTGCTCTGAATGTAAGACGTGCATAGGTTACACACAGGGACTCTGAGCATGAGGTTCACAGCTGAGGGAGGACAAACAGGTCCATTTCCAGTAAGATTTTAGGGTTACTGCTTCTGAGCTGTGCCCCAGTTCTCCAAAATGACAGATAGGGTCCTAGGGTAAGGGTGGTCTTAGTCCTAGCTTGTTTTTGGTCAGTGATGACTCAGGTGCATGAAAAACTCCTTATGTGCAGTTCTTGTGTTAATAGGATGTCTGAAACTTTCACAGGGATTCAGAAGACATTGGGTTGAGCAGTTTATTTTCCAAAGAACAAGTGAGAACCAAAGTGCTTCCCACTTACATTGGGCAGAGAACTCTGCTCCTTCAGAGTTTCTGAAGCCCTCTCAGTTCTCTGAGTTTGGAGAAAATACTTGTTCCTCTCTTGACTGTTGACTGTAGCGGCACACTGTGCTGGAAGAACATGGGGTACTTGAGGGTAGAGACCTGGTACTCATCCATAGCATCTCCCTTGGTGTGAGTTCTCTGTGAGTTTGGAGAAAATACTTGTTCTGCTCTTGACTGTTGACTGTAGCGGCACACTGTGCTGGAAGAACACAGGGTACTTGAGGGTGGAGACCTGGTACTCATCCATAGCATCTGCCTTGGTGTGAGTCCTCCATCTGCAGATCTCTGGGATCAGAGTGCAACTGGGCTGGGCCTCCCGTCTCTTGCTACTTACTTGTACTACTCAAAACACTTACTTGTCCCTGTGGTTTCACCACTTGCAGGGCGTTTGTACCCTGGGACCTGGTTCTCCTTTTGCTCCTGTTTCTCAAAGTTATAGTTTGCAAACAGAGTTGTGGCTGGAGCACCTTTGTGTACTCATCCACAGAAAGGACTTGTAGCTACAGAGAGTGGAATGGTGGGTGTCAGGGAAAAGAGGGAGCAGGGAATGTAAAGGAGTAAGTGTAGATGGAGAAACAAGACATTCACTTTCAGGGAAAGGAATTACCAACCTGTCACCCGGGACACCTGGCTGCCTGAAGTCCCTCAAAACCCAGCCTGCGTCTTTAAGGCACATAGCCTCCCTGCCAAGGGCCCGAGCACAGGTCACACAGGCTGTACACACGTGGAGCTGCAGTGTTAACTGGATATATGGTGGAGTAGGTAGTTGTTGCCCAGTGCCTCCCGGCTGCAGAACTGTGAAGCAGGTGAAATTGCTGTATGCCCATGGTTGGCCAGGGTTTAGTCTTTGACACAGCCCTATAGTTTTGCCTTTACAATGACCTAAGGCGTGATGTCCTCGGATGGCAGGAACAGAGCCCTGCATTGTGCCACATCTGAGACCCAGCAAATTGCATAGCTGAGCGTGTCGACTCGTGTGAGGTAGCGTGGCTACTTGCGCATTTTCCTGTGAGTGCAGCGATGATGTCTTGTAATCCCCCACTCTAGGCTCTCCGTTTCTTCCCCCCTACCCACCCCCCACTCAAGAGTAAGCATCCTAAGGAACCAGTCTGGAGACTCTGGCCAAGATGATCGATTCACTCAGGATGCCCTCGTGATTTATCTCGGGCATTTATTTCTTTGTGCATCAGACTTCCTTGCTGCCAATAAATTTAATTAGATTTAATTAAATAGATGGAGCAAATGTGGCCCTGCTTTTTTCCTATGGCAGAACAGTAGGAAGCATCAGTGGAGGGGAGCCATGTGCTCTGAGGGGGGACAGGGCTGCCTCCTGCTACCACCCTTCCTGCTACCCTGAGTCTTCCTAGTTGAGGTTGCCATAAAGGAAGCTGCCAGGGGCTCAATCCACTGCTGGGGGCTGGCACTGGGTTCATGGCAGGGTACAGAGCTCTGTGTCTGTTCTCTGTTCTTTTGAGTAGCATTTGTAGAGTGCAGCCTCTGGTCTGCTCTCCCAGACTCCGAGACATAGGGCTGAGGGGGGTGGTGCTGGTGCTCCTGGGTTTTATACGAAAGCAGACTGAGCAAGTCATGAGGAGCAAGTCATTAAATAGCACTTTTCCATGACCTCTGTATCAGCTCCTGCCTCCAGGTTCCTGCCCTGTTTGATTCCTGCCCTGACTTTCTTCATTGATAACCAGTGATATGGAGTGTAAGCCAAATAAACCCTTCCCTCCCCAGCTTGCTTTTGGGCATGGTATTTCATCACAGCAACAGAAGCCCTAACTAGGACAAAGGCTGTGATGATGTGGTACCAAGATGTCCTAGAGTGTGGGGTTCCCATGGTAACTGGCAAGCCGAGGGAGATGCAGGCATCTACTGTGGAGGGCTAGGCATTTCTTTATTAGCAAGTCAGCATTTGAAGCACAGATCCACAGTGTATTTGCTCCAGGCGCTGTAGGTGCCCTCTGTGGCTCCCTGTTCTCCTCCTCTGCAGCCTGCAGGGTGGCCTTTCTCCCTCATGACTTGGAATATCATGTCCTTGTATAGGAGTCTTAAGTGCTATCCTGTGGTCTGAGACCTCTTTGGGCTTCAGGTGAGGACACTGTGGGTCAGCCCCACCTGGGTTGAAGATGACCAACTGCAGGAAGATGGGCACAGCGCTCGGTGGATCTCAGCTCCCAGGCTGGGGCACTGACTGCTGCTATGGTGTAGCAAGAGCCTTTCTGTGTAACAGTCCTGGCTCTGCAGAGGAACATTTGCCTAGTTAGTAAGGGGCTCTGGGATCACAAAAAAATATAAACAAGGGAGCAGGGAGATGTCTTGGTCGGTTAGGTGTCTGCCATGCAAGCATGAGGTTATGAGTGTGGGTCTCTAGAGCCCACGGAATAGCCAGGATCCATGGCACAAGTCTGCAACCCTGGTGCTAAAGTAACAGAAACAGGCAGATCCCAGAAACTTACTGGTCAGCCTGTCTAGCCTATTGGTGAGCTCCAGGTTCAGTGAGCAACTCTTAGTTAAAATATAAGGTGAAGGGGCCGGAGGGATGGCTCAGTCATTAAGAATACTCACTGCTCTTCTGGAGAACCTGGGTTCAGTTCCCAGACAAGGCTCTGCCTTCACGGAACCCCCATTTGTGCAAGTCAGAGGACGATAGAGAAAACAAGACATGGCAAGGGCATCCCATGGCAGAGGATGCAGGAGCAGTTAGAGACCAAGTTAATAAGAGAGGATGTCCCTGAACTGTCCTGGGTGAGCTGAGGTGTCTTGTAGAGAGTCTTCCCAGACGAAGAATGTCTTATGGAAAGAAACCGATATGTTCAAGGTCATACGTGTGACATGTTCAAAGAACGGTGAAGGACTGGTGCAGCAGAACTTGAGCAAGGCTGATACTCGCAACTGTGGCCATGTCATGTTTCACCTTTTGGCTCTTTAAGGACTAAGCGCTCTGGGAAGCTGTCAGGGGGCTTTGGAACATGGTTTCTGGATGGAATGGTGGTTCTGGCTTTGCTTGTATTGCTATGATAAATACCATGGCCTAAAGGACCAGTTCCAGATTACAGTTCATCATTGCTGGGAAGTCAGGGCAGGAACTTCTCTGCTCACACACACCATTAAGAGCAGAGAGCGTAAATGCATGGGTCTGTGCTTGCTTGGCACTTCTGCCCAGCTGGCTTCCTGCACTCTCTCACAGTTCAGGGCCCAGCTCAATAAAGTAGTACTGCCCGTATTCAGTGTGGATGTGTGAATCTTTCCTGTTAATTAACTACCAAGATAGCACCCCATCCCCTCCAACTCTGTCCATGGACCAATGTGATCTACGTCATTCTTTGGCTGGAGCTCTCAGATGATTCTAAGTGTGGCAAGTTGACAACTCAAACTCATCAAAAGAAACAAATTTGGGCAGATTCCTGAAGACGAGATTGCAGGAGTTAATGGAGGTTCTTCAAGGTGAGGGAGGAAAGGAAGTTGGCTGAGTAGCAGGGGTGGGTGCAGGGGGCTTATATGTGGTTTGAGGATCGGCAACTGTTTCCCATGAGCTGAGGGCTGGCATAGAGAGGAGGCAGGCAGGGTTGAGGAACCTGATGCAGAGTCTGGGATGAGGCAGCAGAGTAAGGCATGCCATCTGGGAGTCAGTTCCATGGAACATGTTCATTTTAAGATGTTCGAGGATATATAAATGCCTAAAAGAAGTGGGCCACTGGACACGTTCTTCTGAAATGAGATGAGAGAATAAGCACCATGCAGAGCCCGGAACCAAGTGTCTTTGGTGGTAGGGTCATGGGTAAATGCACTGATTTAGACGTCACTGTGGAGATAGGGGAGTTACAGCTGTCCTGGGTACCCAAGACCTGGAGACTGAAGGGAAGGAATCAGAAAGACAGCAAGGGTACCCATGCAGGGGAGTGCAGGCATTGCATGAGGCTGTGGACAGTGCTGGGGACACTGATCTCACATCTGTCGCAGTTGAACTCACTGGTCATGTGGCAGTTGTGCTCTGGGTTCTGGGGACAACTGCTCAGAAGTGTGAGGGATGCTGGGGACCAGAGTGGACTCACTTTACAAGGTGAATTCAGCATTGTAAAATTTCCTAAAACCATTCGCTACGCCTAACACGAGAGTCAAGGAGTTTCTGAAGCTACACGGGCTTTGCAGTTTGCGGGTGTCAATCTCTAACTCCTGGGTGAATGTGCTGTGTGTGTAACTGGGGTCCTGGCCAGGGGTGGTGACTTCACTTGATGCCATTGCTTTCGATGGCCTTGCCATTTCTAGGGGACTTAAGAAGGAGCGATCTGAATTGTTTCACATCTGTTCATGAGGAAACAGGCTCTTTCTTGATCCTTGACTTCATCTGCCTGTGGTTTCTGAAGCTCAGAAAAGGCTGTGTTCCAGCTGTCGGGAATCATTACATGCCGACTTCTGCTACCTTGAGGCTCAGAAAAATCTGTAAAATTAATGGTCTCTCAGAAGATGGGAAACATCTGTGGAGCTTTTGGTTCTTTTCCATCTGTACTGGGGATGATGGTAATTCTTAGACAACGGAAGTAGCCAGGTTGACCATGGAAGTTCTCAGAGCACTGGGTTGCAAAGCGTGGCCTGGATCTGTTTCTTGAAGGCAGAGTGGCCTTCTCCACGGGATGGAGAGCTAGGCTCGAGCTGCAGGTGAGGCAGGATGCTCTGAGGCAAAAGGTTCTGGGTGGTACCCAGGTCCAAAGTCTCATAAGCCAGGGAGAGGAGTGTGCCAGCAGTCCCTCAGGGGACAGGACTGGCATCAGTCAGAGATGACTCCTCCTATCCCTGGGAGAGCCTTGGCTTTTTGATCCACTGAGGCCCAACAAAGGTTCTGATTTCTTTGCTGAGACCCAGAGAGGCTTCTTCTGTGGATGTGGTTCTTGGTTTTCTCTGGGCCATCAGCAGATGAGCAGAGGATTCTGACTCCAGAAGCTGCTAACCTGGGCTCTGGAACAACAGAGTTAGGGGTGTTTTGGCAGATAACTGGGAATACCTGTGGGGATTGCGTTTCTAACTGCAGGCTACATGTCAGGATTTGCCTCTGGGTATCGGGATCCCCAGGGATGAGTGTGACCCTTGAAAGGAGAGATCCAGGGCAGAGAGTGGATTGATATTGCTGGAGGAAAGATGGTATTTCTGATCCAAAAAAGTATTCCAAATCCTGTTGCTTCTCTTTGTTTATATCTTCAAACACTGCTTGCTCATGTTTTCCAGGAAACAGAGTTTTATTTTTCCTATAGGATGGGTGGGGTGATGTGGTGGGTCCCTCAATGCCTACAATGAAGATTTGTGAAGCCTGTAGGAAGGCTGGGTAATGATAGAAGACATCATCCTACTACCAGGACACATAGTTGCCTTGTCTCTGCTTCTTTTTCGGAGGCAGGATTGTACATTCTGACCTGGTGCCTTGGAGAATTCCATCCCCTGCCTGTGTTATTTGGATGTAGTGTAAATTCTGATTGGTCTTAATAATAAAAACCCAGAGTCAGATATTGGGGTAAATTCTGAAAGATCACAGTAAAGGAGCCAGCCACTAGAGAGACTTTATATCTCTTCAGTATTGCTACAGTGTATCTTTGGCCCTAAACACATAGCAGAGACTCCCTCCCTTCTTCCCTCTCTTCCTCTGTGAAGCAGTACTTCACCCTGAGGCACCTACTGAGAAGGGGTGAGCTAAGCCACCTGTGCCTCGTTTACCCAGGTTCTGCTAAGCGTATGACCCAAGTCTCTGGCTCAGCCCAGCATGCTGGCATTTGTAGAAGGATGCATGGGGCTGATCCTGGGCCCCAGTCTTAGACCCCATATTCAGAACCTCATCAGACTGGCTCTGACACCGGCCAGGTCTCAGCGTCTCTCAAGAGCTCCTCCGGATTTGCTGGCCATGGGTTTGAAACAGGAAGGCAAGCTCGCTGATGTCACAGCTGACTCTGATTGCAGCAGGACCTTCTGAAAACATCCCAAGCCCCCTGTTCTAAGAGATTCAAAGTTGCTTTTTCTCAAGGGCATTTTCAGGCTCACACTCATTGTGGGGACTTGCCTGCTTCGTGTTCTAACTGTGTCTGGTTCACACATGTGCATACTGTAAGCTTCGGTTGTCCTCAGAGCCTGGCAGTACACTCTTTGGCGTGTCCCCCCACTGCTCTTTTGGGGGATTTGCTTGCACTCTCTATCCAACTTGGCTATACCACGTGTTTGGCAGTGTATAAAGGTCTCCCCACCATTGTCTTCTTTCATACCTCTTCTCTGATAATGGCCTTCATCCCAGGTTTTCCTTCTCTCTTTTCTCTGTCTGATGGTGAAGGCTGCTCTCCACCTGCATCCTAATAGCAGAGGTGGGGCACTGTGTGAAGCCCGGGCTGTCACTTGATACGTCCGATGCTGTCTTCTCCTGTACGGGGAGATGTTTCTTCTGATTTCTAATGCACCGCTCCTCTGCTCTTCTGTTTCTCCGCTTCCTGCTCTTGGCTGTGGTCGTGTTTGGAGCCCTCCTTCTCACCAGCATCTTCACTGCTATGTACTGGGTTAGTCACTGAGGTGTGGCCGGGTGTTCTGAGTCTGTTCCTGTGTGTCTGTGGGTTCAGGCTAGTTTGCCTGGCTCATCCGCCATCGTCTTCATGGGCCCCTTGCATTGACTCTCCCACTGTGAGGTAGAAAGCTCCAGAACTAAGTGTCTGTTTTGTTTTCTCTGTCAGTCCTTGGTGTTTTTTTCTCTCTACATTCTGAGATAATGTCTTGAATCTATTTTTTTAGGGGATTTTATTGAAATGCTGGTTGACCCCGACTTCCGGAGGGTCTTTCTCTTGGGTTTTGCTTCTGTGAGTGTAGCATCCTAATTTCTAGCCAGAATAAAATATATAAATATCCAGTGTGCTAAGTATGGAGCTTTGCCTCTCTTACTAATCCCAGCTTTTGGGAATTTGAGGCAGGAGGGTCATGAGTTCAAGGTTAGCTTGAGGTATATAATGAGGCCCTGTCTCAGCAACAACAGCATTCATGCCATCTCTAGAATTCTGAAATGTTGCTAGTCACTGTTTTGAAACGTCCCATTTCCTACAGAGAGATTCTTTCTCGTTGCTGTCATTTTGATCTTTCTCACAGAGGAAGCTTTCTGTTAATATCTAGTGATCCTCGAATGCCCCCACTAATTGTGAGGCTCTGAAGGACTCCTGGGAGTCACTCGTTAGCAAGTAGGGCTTGCTGACAGCAGAGTGGGGGATTTTAGTTGGAAAACTTGTGTTTGTAGAGGTGCTTTGCTTAAAATGGTTTGAGAGAAGGACATTTCATGTCTCTTGTTTGAGATGGGGGAAAGATTGAGGC
Organism: Alexandromys fortis; assembly: GCF_014885135.2. NCBI lineage: Eukaryota > Metazoa > Chordata > Mammalia > Rodentia > Cricetidae > Alexandromys > Alexandromys fortis. Next base: position 27,277,601 of record NW_026067909.1, on the reverse strand, counting down.
AGGTAAAGTTTAGCTGTGCTCATTCTGGGAACACCTACTTTGGTGGGGGGTGGCCCTGCTGGGTGTGCAACCTGGTGATATTCATGTATATTTTTGCATCTTTGGTTTCTATGCCCAAACCTGTGCATGTTGGTTTCTCACATTAGTTTCCTGGATAGTCTTAGGACTACTTTTGTTTATAGCATGCATATGTAAGAACCAGAGAAGATGAGAATCTAACAGGACCAAATCAACGTTACCAGTCTAGGCCTGAGGAGACAGCAGTCGATCATTCGTGTGCAGAGGTGTTGGTACTGATGCTAGTGAGGGTCCTGGTGGGTGACATAGCCTGGGTGTAGTTTTCTGACTGTCTGCATTACTCCTGCTCTTTGGGATACCGTGTACCCCTAAGCTAAGGGTCCTCCCTACAGTCTGCTCTGGAAATAGCCCAGGTCCACGTTTCCAGCTCCTCTGAGTAGCCCTCCATCTGTTCTTCGTGTTATGGAAGCACACTGAGATTGATTTTTCTGTTCACAGCCATTCTGATGTCCACCTCCCATCAGCCCCTCTGTCAGCTTGACATGATGTTTCTATTGCATGGACTCTAATGGGAGAGTGGATGGACGAGAAGTCGATGGGTGGATGTCGCTTGCGGTGATACATTGATTTCATGATTCTCAAACTGTTTCCTGGATTCTGGCCAGGGCATCTCCAGGGAACATGGAATTCAGTTCCTGGCCCCATTTGGGGACCAGGATGCCTCACGAGTGATCATTGCAGGTGTAAGCAGCACTGGTACAGGCTGAGGTTTGAGTCCGTCGTGGTAGATTGCACTCACTACTGACTCATGGAGCACAGTGCCCTTTAGCTCCTGAAGTGACACAGGTGAGGGCGCTGATGACAGCTTGCCCAGTGTGTCAGATCCTTATTTGTGTTCTAGGCTCTGGCTTTGTTCCCCACGTCATCCTGCATGAGAACCATGAAATAGAAGGCAGTGCCTAGTGTGGAGGCATTGGACCCTGGCTGTCATTTTTTGTTCCCCTCCTCTTTTCCCTTCATGTGGTTAGAAGGAGTGTCTTTGCCCTGAGCTGGGCACTGAGGCACAGACTCAGATCTTTTGTTTTTCTCGTAAGTGAAGGAGCTGTGCAGCCCCCAGGCAGCCTGTCCTTAGTGCCCACACCTGTAGGCGGAAGACTGCTCGTTCATTTCCTGGATACCCAGACCCAAAAGAATCACACAGAAGCTGTATTAATTGCAATACTGTTTTGGCCAATAGCTTAAGCATGTTTCTAGCTAGCTCTTACATCTTAAATCAACCCATTTCTATTATTTTATATTTTACCACGAGGCTCGTGGTTTACTGGTAAGGTTCTGGTGACCGTCTCCTGCAGTGGCTTCATGGAATTTCCATGACTCCACCTACTCTGTCCTCTTCTATCTGCTTGGAATTCCCGCCTTGCCCTATTCTGCACTGCAATAGGCCCAAAGTAGCTTCTTTATTAACCAATGGTATTCACAGCATACAGAGGGGAATCCTACATCACCTCTCCTTTTCTGTCTAAATAAAAAGGAAGGTTTTAACTTTAACATAGTAAAATTACATATAACAAAACAGTTATCAAGCAAGAATTATGTGGGTGCCATTCTGTAAACGGAGACTACTCATTTGTTTTCCAACCTGAAATAATCACACAGAAACTGTATTATTACACTACTTGGCCTATTAGCGCATGCTTCTTATTGGCCAGCTCTTATTATCTTAAATTAATTAATTTCTATTAATCTGTATATTACCGTGTGACTGTGGCTTACTGGGCAAAGTTCCAGTGTCTGTCCTCCAGTGGCTACATGGCTTCTCAACAACTCTGCCTACTCTCTCTCTATACCTTTCCAGTTTGCCTATATTCTGCTAAGCCATTGGCTGAAAGTAGCTTCTTTATTAACCAGTGGTATTCACAGCATAAGAGGGGAATCCCACATTACACACGCAACTCAGAGTCTGCAATTCTATAAATGGTTCCAGTGCATGGCTGACTGCTTACTGTGACAGAGTCAAGGACCCTTGTCCATCTTATGCTGAGCATGAAGGAGGCCTGTGGAGATGCACAGGGAAACCCCAAGGTGTGTGCCTGTCCTGTCCTATCTGTCCTGTCTATGACTGGCTTTCGATGAGCAGACTCGTTATTGTCAACACCACAAGAAGAAGGCAGAAGTAGAGGATGGCCCAGCACTTATGAAGATCCAGCATTTCCAGATACTGTGGAAGTCAGACGCTGCTGAGTGTCTTCTCCAGAGGCATGGGACTATGGCATTTCCTGGAAAGAACAGAAGGCTGTTTCTTCACAGTTCAATTGGTTGAGAAAAGCTAATTGAATACTTACTTATGTTCTCGACACCCTCAAGAATGTGTCTGTGTCTCTGGGGCCTGTGTCCTCTAAGAAGGATGTTAAACTGTGTAATGCCACTTGAAGGTTTTAAATGCCACAGTGCTGATTTCTTGTACAAACTGCAAAAACTCAGACTGTCAGCAGTGCCCATGTATCATGGTCCATTGGGTCCAGCATCCTGCTGTTCAGGAAGGAAGGGCATCAAGGCTGAGAGCCAGATGGGGATGGGAAAGAATGGTTCTTACTAAGAGCTTATCAGGAATAGTGTCTGCTAATGTTTTAAGATTTTAAAAAACAGGACAAAATGGTATGTACACCGAGCCTCTCAAAGACCCGAAAGCCCCATCCTTTCACCTCTGAGGTTAACTCTGTAACTCAGAGAGCTGGTGATCTTTGATGACAGTTATTACTTCCCTTGTAACCATATCAGTCTTGGGGAGAGAGGACATGGATACCTGGCTCTCCATCACTCACTTTTTCCAGACTGGGGATGCAGGATGTTGGTTTGACCCTCATATTAACAGTTCTTGGTATCAGATAATAACTCATAGATCTTGGTATTAAGCAAGGTGGATGACCATGGAGCATCAGTTTTTACAGTCAGGATGTCACTGAGAATAGAGACTATGCCAGAAGTATGGGAGCCATCAATAGTCCTGTCCTCGGGGGTAGGCGGGTGGAGAGTCCATTCTGCGTCCAGAGCCAACCTGAAGCTGATGCACGAAGTCACATTTATGGCAAGGAAAATCTCCGAGAAATAACAGTGGATGGCCAGAGCTGAGACATTCACTAGAGGGCTAGAATACAAAGCAGAGAGAATTTTATCAAAGTATAACAGAAAGGCAGAGGAGAAGAGGGGTAGCCGTGATTAGATCCACTCATCCCTGCGCCTAAATAATGGAATTTCCAGGAAGAGGAAACAGAAAAGAAACATCAGGGTTTCTGAGAATTAGAGAGTGCCAGTCAGCCTCAGCACTGGGGTAGATCCAGAGTGCGGGTCTGTCAGGTCCACAGGCTCAAATTGCAGGGTGCAGTCCCTCACCTGGCCCACTGCAGCTATACTTCAGAGCGAGCACGTAGCTTCTTTATGACGAGAAGTAAACCGTCTTCTGCCGAGAAACAAAATAAGTGCATTGTTCGGGAGAGAGTAGACCCTGGTGTGAGGGAGAGCAGGGGCAGCAGTCTCAGCTAAGTCAGGTCATCTGTCACCAGTACTAGATTCAGAACCTTGGAGTGCCACTCCATGGGGCTTGGGAGAGAGAACACAGAGACAGTGTGGGATCAGGAATTAAGGTTTTTGGAACGGGGTCTAATGAGCATACGGAGGACGCCAACCTTTCACATCGTAATATCTTTCAACATGGGGACTTCTAACTTGGGCCAGGGCGGTTCACAAACATCACACATGCACTATGACCCTAGTGCTCCAGCACCTTGATCCCAGTTCACAAAAGGAATCGAATTCCTGTTAGTGTTTCACTGAGTCCCATGTCCCAATTTGGAGCTAGGCTACCAGAATCCTTGAGAGTCTCCAGGGATAGTGAGAGCTTGCAAGAGGAAGTCTGGCCAGAGGAATGGAGGAAGGAAGGCGTAAGAGCCCCTTACCTGTGGTGGAATAGTAATTTAAGGTGTGTTACACTTGTTTGGCTGTGGAATATCTGTTTAAGGATGCAAAAATGTGTTGCATTCCTTTATGTTGTGTTTGTTCAACTCTGAAGCTGTGTTACTGTGCCTGTCTAACACACCTGATTGGTCTAATAAAGAGCTGAATGACCAGTGGCAAGGCAGGAGAAAGGAAAGGCGGGGCTGGCAGACAGAGGCAATAAATAGAAGTCTGGGAGGAGAGAGATCAGAAGCAAAAAGGACGAGAACAGGACTCTGGGGGCCAACCACCCAGCCACACAGCAAGCCATGGAGAAAGAAGAAAGGTATGCAGAAACAGAGAAAAGTGAAAGCCCAGAGGAAAAGATAAGTGGGATAATTTAAGCAAAGCAGACTAGAAATTAGCCAAACTAAGGCTGGGCATTTATAAGGAAGAATAAGCCTCCATGTGTATTTATTTGGGAGCTTGGTGGCAGGTTCCCCCAAAGAGTTAAAAAAAGATGAATGACTACACTTATCTCCGTTTCAGACTTCCCTGTGATGGCCACCCGAGGGAACAAATACCCCGTGGTTATTTAGATGAGCAGTGGAGGGTTCAGGGGCAAGTGGAGTGTCAGGAATGTCTTGGTCCCAGCATTCAGGCCAAAACATTATACCCTACAGTAAGGTCTTCAGATGGCCTCCCAAGGGTCCTCTGACTGTTGCCAGAACCATCATCACCTCTCAGGTTCCTACTCACCACACACCCAATACACATGACTTCCAAGTCCCCAGAACACATTAGACACCCACTCTTGGGGTTTTCTGTTCAGTGTGAGGGCTCAGCATGGGTGGGGCAGCTTGAAGGTAAATATGAGGTCAAACCAGCAGTTGCAGGTAGAATGGCCCAGAAGCGAGGGAAAGGGACAGATCTAAGAACATGAGAGTTTGCTGCACATGGACACAGGAGGGTGCAAGGCCTGGGCTGTACTCCATTCCATCTTCTCGGTGACTCACGTGTGAGAACGAGGGAGTTGCCATCCCCAAGGGCACGGCAAAGGGAGAGCGTCAGGGAGTGAGGAGATTGGAATGAGGAAAAAGGAGGTTGGTGAGAGAGTGTGCTGGTGGGAAAATGAACTCCTGGTAGCCAGGGCAGCCCAAGCTGCATTTTTAAGAAGGCCATGGGTGGTGCGGACTGGGGTATGTGAAATGCTGCCGGAGTCACCAGACATGTGAATTCTAAACTTCCAGCAGCCAATATGGCAGAAGCGTCAGTTTCCCTCTGGAGTTACGTTTTGTCTTTGGTCTTAGAAGGTGGTACCTAGAGAGTAAGCAGGATTCAGATGATTGAGACTTTGGAGTTCCTTATTTAGGAAGCACACCTCCAGTTGGAAGAATCTGAACCTACAGTCGTAGGCATCAACAGGGGTCTCCTCAGAATGTGGATGATGGACACTCCAAGACCCAGGGTGGTACTGGTGGGGACTCTGGGGGGGGTCTTTGAATTCGTGGGTTCCTCTCTCCCAACTCGGAAGAGCAGAACACAGTGTCTCCAATTATTGTCGGCCGTTAAATGCTCTCAGAGAGTAGGCAGGTCTGAACTTTTTAAAGTGCCTTTGGGCAGGCCAGATAATTTCATTCTCCTCCGCTGTCTTCTGTAAATCCTTCACAGGAGGAAATAAACCCATTACAGTCCTGCCTGGCTGTTCCCTTAAGCTGGCTGCGAGGAAGTGATGTGTGCCTGGCATTTGCGCGTCTGCGGCTGGACCCGAGATTTAGTGCAGGTGTCTTACGGGGGACCACGGCTGGGAGGAGACTGTCAGGATTAGATATGGGCGCCATTTTTGAACACAAATCGTCTGCCGTTGGGAAAGTCAAGGTGAATTCTACCATGGACTGTTTATGACTTCTTCTGGCTCCTTATATTTTCCTGTTTGGAAGCAAATGAAAGCTACTTGGCATGTTCAAAAAAAAAAAAAGATTTGCAGTTGTGGCAGGGAGGAAGTGCTGCTTCAGAGGGGTTGTAAGATACCTAGATTGTGCTGGTGACTTTGGGGAGGAGCAGCAGCTTGGGAAGCTCTGAGGGGAAGCAGGAAGCTTGAGTATGATGTCACCAGTACTCCAGCAGAACGGGGTGTCTACCTGGCTTGACTCAGAGTGGCTGCCCTTGGGAAGGGTCCATCAGTCTTTAAGGTCACATGTCACACAAATTGACTTAGATCTTCCCATAGACACCATGGCCTTCAGGATCTGTTTTAAGCACAAGTCTCACTCAGTTCAGGACCCAGGGGAAGGGTAACATCGTGGTCTTTCTGATGATACAGACTCAGAGAGACCTCACCACTAACTACTGAGTTGAGAGTCAGTTGCCTAACGGGAGGGCCATGATCCACAGTGAAATTGCCCATTGCAGCTCTGTGTTCTTGCATCCTAAGCACTGAAGGCTCGGGGCTGCTGTTGGGAGGGGTCAGGAACAAGCCTGGGGGTGGCCCTGGTTGAGGGAGACCGTGAACACCATATGTTATAGATCTCGAGCTGGAGTGGATGCTGCTGCCCTTGTCTTGCTCTTGAAGATCAATTGATGAGGTTTCCACACGCTTGTGGTTTGTGTCCCAATGCAGCAGCCAGCTGGGAGGAAATCAGAATATGTTTTAGAACTCTTATTCCATATCTTGATATTGACTGCTTATTGCTTTATCTCATTTGATTATTTTTGTTGTTATCAGATTTTACCTAGAGTCAAAAAAATTATCCATGCTGTTAAGTGCAGGCAATAATATTTAGGATTAAAAAACAGTCTCTTCTGCACACAATGTCTTCTGAGGGAGTGGAGGAAGTAAGGCTGGCCCACAGGGATGGGTGGAAGGTCCCTGGTATTTCCTGGGACACCTCTGTCTCTTGTATGGAGCTCACTGCTCTGAAGTATCACAGCATTCCTGGCCGACAGCTCTGGACACCTGCCACTGCTGGCTGAGGGCCTGCCATGCCTGCTCTCATGGTGGGTCAGGTGCAGCCTTTGCAGCCCGGATGGATGGTCCAGCTTTGCTGTGAGCAGCTTGGGCAGCAGGAACATAAGTTTCTCGCTGAGAATGCCCACTGCAGGGTTTTCCCAGCCTGCGCTTTGCCGAGGCTCTGCATTGTAGAATTTCCTTGACAAATCCAGTCTCTGTTATTCTCACCCTCAAACCAAATGAGACACGTCTTCACCCTTTGCTACCGAGGTTGGATTCTAAACACAGCTTTTTTGTTTGTTTGTTTTACATTTTTCTCACAAATCTTCGGGATGAGGGATGAGAGCAGCTGCACTGGGTCCTCCTCAGTGAAGCCCCAGCACAGTGTCCCAACCAGGCTCCATTGTCAGGCTCTAATTGCACCTAATATTTTAAAAGCCACCAGGAAAATTGGTGCGCCCATTTCCCTGCACATGGCCGTCCCTGCAGAGCCATGGTCCAGATCTCTTAGGGCCCATTAGGGTGTACATTACCCAGTGTCAGCCACATCCCAGGAGAACCATATACAATAACACACTTACTTGATTAACCTTTTCGATGAAAAATGTATGTCATCAGCATTTCCCGTCCAGCTTGATTATTGAGCCCATCTTAGGTGCGATGACTTTGTGCAACACGGACCGATCTTATTAGGAAGCCCCTCACAGTTAATGAGATGCTTCACCTTGGCCTGAATAACAACCAAGCGCATTTTATTTGTTTTGAAACAGGTTCTGCCCGGCATCCTGCAGAAACACTGCTGCATTTTACCAGACAGGAACACAGGTAAGATCTACCTCCTCCTGGTCTGAGGCCACAGGTTGTATGTCAGCGACACAAAGAAACTCGGTGCTCGAGGTAGATTGTTGTTGTGCGGGCTTTTTGCAGGTATGTGTGTGTGTGTTTATTTGATAACTGAAAAAAGTAGAAGATGGTGTCGTGTTCCAAGCTGAGTTCGGATTTCTGTTTTTACTGACCAAAGAATGGATTCAGATGTCTATAATCTCTGATTTTTAAGGGAAACTGGCTGTTTTTTTCTTTTCAAATCAAGTTGTATGTATCGTCTCCAAAACTGTTTTGTTTGGTTATTATACTTGTTTACTTAAAGCAGCACAGTTTGTTTCTGACTGGTTTGGTGTCCATTGGTCATCAGGGTGGAAGTTAGCCATATGCATGTTCTCTAGGATTTGGGTGAGTTAGGGGTATTGTAGTGGATACTTGTGTGATTGTGCAGCTTTGCAGCCAGGATGGAGGGTGCGGGCAGAGCATAAGTGTTCTGTGCTGCTTCTGAGGAGATGTGATGGGGAAAAAGAGGTCTAAAAACCGTTCCGGAACTTGGTTGTTTTGACATTAGAGATGAGAATGTAAGGTGTGCTATCTTGTGAATCTGTGCTTTGATTATTCCAGGTAGACAGCCTCTCACTGGCGTTATTGTCATCAGAATGAAAATCTCAGCATCTAAGGAGCAGACAGGTAGACAGCCTCTACCTGCAGACAGATGTGGCTGATATCTGCAGAGGGCTTTGCAGAGCTTGCGCGTCCCTAAAATCCACTGTGTCTCTGCAAATGCAAGTCAGGATATATTTGGGTTTTTTTTTTTTTTTTTTTTTTCGAGATAGGGTTTCTCTGTAGAACAGCCCTGGCTGTTCTGGAACTCTCTGTAGACCAGGCTGGCCTTGCACTCAGAGATCCACCTGCCTCTGACTCCCAGGTGTGAGATCAAAGGTGTGCACCACCATGCCTGGCTCGTTCCAGGATATTTTTGTTGGGTACGAAACTGAGGTTTTAAGACAGTTTGTCTTCCATGGTGATACACAGGACTTGCTCTGGTGAAATTCCCACTGCCGCAGTATGGATATAAACAGGCATGGTTGGGGTGGGGTGGGGAGGGATCCTGTTTATGTTGATATTCAATGTAAACACAAAAGGTTTGGGGGAAATGAACTTTTAAACTAAGAAATGTGGATATGTTATGTCACTGATGTCATCCTTTTTCAAAGCGCTTGTTGTTTGCCACCGAAACATATTTGTATCTATTTACTATATTTATAAGGAAACATACTTATAACACAGTTGGATATTTCTTAAGCCTGCATTTTCTGGCAGGCTTTGTCAGTAGCGAAGATGTTGGGCACGTGCTGTGAAGAAGCACAGCTATTAGGTATGGGGGAACCAGGGGTCAAGTCGCGTGTGCCGCCCTGCAAGCGTGGCCAAGGCAATGAAAACAAGCAGAGCTCTGGCATGTGAGGATATCCGTGGATTCTGAGGACTGGGATGAGTTTCGGGTATTTTAAGACACTTGACTATATGCAAAGCTTCAAGTGAGTTTGGAAGATGTTGCCATCTCAAGAAAGGTTTATTTTCATTTCCTAAGAATGCTGCTTGTTGGCTCCTAGACCCAGGAAGGCTGCCTACACGGAGCTCGGTGTTGCTGAATTAAACATGGCTGGTTTTGAAATAACATATATCATTGTTTTGTCCCTAATTTAATTGCTTGCATTAATTTCGGTGAATGAGATAAAAAGGTAGATTAATTTATTAACTGATTTTTCTCTTTATTTTGGAGTTTTTTCACAAAAGAACTGAGGCAGAAGTTGAGCACATGTGTTTTTGCCTTTGCTGGTTTGTGAAGGAAAGCCACAGGCATGAGGCTTTTTGAAGCTCAGAGGTGAATGCAACATGTTTTTGCCAGAACACACTGCAGCTGGACGGTGGCTTGGCGGGAGAGTGTCCACTACGTTTGTGCCTTGGGTGTAATTCAGTCTTTTACTCTGAGACACTGTTTACATTTTCTACTTCCGGTGACTTTAGTAAGGACTCCTTTAGTCTTTAGGTTGAGACCTGTGTACCCTGTAAACCCAGTCAAACAGCTGTGTGCTCTGGACTGTGCAGCTGACCCACGTGGTCAGGGGCATCTCTGTTGATACCTATGATTCCAGTTGCTGTCTCTGGCTTGAGCCTAGCCACATTTTGTTAGAAGTTGCTGCCCAAATAGTACAATTGAGTCTCTCCTACCTTGAAACCCATTTTTTGGTAAAAGGGTCATTAACTGAGGGTGTCCTTGGCCACAACTTCTGGGGTAGCACCTTTGTTTCACCCAGGACTGGTTCCTGGTCTTAGGGGGATGCAGACCCACAGGGCATGCTGACTCCTGGGTGAATCTAGAAACTTTTCTGAGCAGCCGCTTCCTCACTTACATCACTTGATGACAGCTGACCCTTTCCAAGATAAAAGTTAACCTGTCTTTATAGTTTTATAGTCAGCCTGGTCTTACAACTCTGAGCGATTGTTATCTTTTGTATTGCTTGAACACTTTATGCCCTTAACCTGTGGGGCATGGGAACTTTGATCTCTGATGGGAAATGGAACACACAGTGAGACGCTATAATCTTCTTCTGTTCTCCCTTCTTCATGAGATTTGTGTATGGGTTACGTGTGCAGAAGCCATCCGTGGCAACAGGTGGGAGGGAGTCCTCGTTTCCTGAGATGCAGGCAGTGCCAGTGTTGGCCGCTGGTTACTTCTCATGTCTGTGTTCTCGTCTTGTTTGTCAGCTGTTTGTTTCAGTGTGGTCACGTGCGTTTGAGGAGTCAAGGGTGCCGTCAGCTGGGCCCTGACTTGACTCTAGCTTGGCTGCCTCAGGGTGTTTTTCTGTGTCCATCAGGAGACAGTCTGTTCTGCCACCAAGAATGGAGACATTTAGGGAACAGAATCATCTTGTAAAATGGCAAAAACATTCATTCCCCACAGGCCTTGATAACAACACAGTAACAGGCCCTACACAGACTACGCAGGCAGGGAGACCGGCTTTCGGCTTTATTTCATTCCAAAGTCTCAGAAAGATGACTGAGACCATGGGAGCTGAACAGAAAGAGTTTTATGGTCTCCTTCATGTGTGTGGCTGTGATTCTTGCTTCTCTGGCAGTTCTTGTGGCATTCCTGGAACAACCGAGCGTTCCTGTCTCTGAGGTTGCCTGACTGCCATTGCGATGCTGGTCAACTGGCCTTCCTCACCAGGGTGACACTGGGTTGGTGGGAGCCCCAGCCCCTAGTGTTCACCCATTTCCGTGTAGCAAATTCTCCTACCACGGCCAGTCCCAAGCTCTGCTATAAAGGTCCTGGAAAGAGTCTAGGAGGTGCCCTACTCTGATCAGACCCTGAGCAGGTGAAGGCTTTTGTCTTCAATGCAGCTTTCCCAGGGTACTGACCATGGTTAAACACGGTCTCTATGTGGTGCAAATTATTCAGTGTATTTGGGCTGAGTGGAATCTTGAATTAAAATCTAATGTCTGAAAGAGGATGCCTAATTTTACAGTATCCACTTAGGTTGAGCAGATAATTCTGATTTTTTTTACATGCAGATATATAGTTTATATGCATTACTTCATAGGGCTTTAGAGGCCTACAGGGTACTCGAATTACACATCGTCAAGCCATACAAGGAACAGGAGGGCTGTTGAAATTAGAGCTGCTGCATGTCAAGTTGCTTATTTAGTTCAGAAAACAGAGGGGAAGGACGTCTTTGTTGAAATGGCAGCAAAGGGTGGTAATTTTGCATCCACCGGGTTTCTTGTGAGCCAAAGGTTTTCAACAGCTTGTAATTTCACAGTGAAGACAGAAAGGAAAACCAGTGAGTCAGTTTGTTCTTTTTCCATAGCCCGTCCGCAGGGGCATGCCTCGAAGTGACTGGTGGCAGGGACAGTGCATCTGGCTCTTACAGATGTGGTAGCAGCGTTGGTCCCTAGTGTTGCAATGGAAACCCTGCACAATGGGTTTGCAGCACGCTGGCTTAGAGTCTTTACATTAGCTTCAGCTATCGCCCTTGTAGGAAAGACACTGCCCTCTTCCGATGATGAGGACACAGACCCCAGCTCCTGGCTTTCGCCTCCACATAGCTGCTGAGCATTTGCAGCATCTCGCACGGCATCTCATTCTGTGTTGGTCTGCGATGCTACAGGAGCCTCAGGGAATCCTCACTGTCCGTGTGTTGCTCTCTGATCAAGTGCAGGCAAAATGATGCAGGAACAATGTTGTTGATGTGGGAGAAGAGGGGCCGTGGGCGACTTGTGAAGTTCCTGGGGCAAGTGCAGCAAGTACTGTGTGGGGAAGGGTCCTGGGAGGATGTGCGATGTGCAGAGTGAGCATGCACAGGCACCGCGTGCCAACGGATGCCAGTTTAATGTTACGGGTTGAAGGTTTATTCTTTGAAAAGCAAGTGAGCTTTTTTTTTTTTTACCCAGTTAATGCAATTATTTATACTCCCTTTTCCTTTTCAAAAAAGAATTGAGGTTGTACAAATAGAATGCCATATGATATGATTCATAAACTAAGAATAACGAGCACCGAGCTAAATGGAGAAAGTTAATGCTGTAAGCTGTGGAGATTTGCCTTCTCTTGACTCAACACTCTGTGCTGTTGTTGAGTGAGCAGAACGCCTATTTTCCTGCCATCCCTCTCTTTGTCCACCAGCCAAGGACAGAAGAAAACCCTCTCATACATCAAAGGGCTTAATTTCATAAACTGAGAATGACTTTATTAGAAAATCGCCTGTGCTACAGAATCACTGCCAAAATGTGAGGCTATAGGTCAATAATTTTAGGAGCGAAATTGCTTTATTCATTGTGGCTTTTCTTCACCTCTAGGGTCTCATGGTAGATTGGATGACAGTTTTTCATTAAAGTGGAGAACTATGTACTCAGTAGACACACAGCCCAGAGTGGCCTATGTCCAGCCCCATCCCTGCAGTGGTCTCCTGTATGGAGCCTGAGGTGTTGACCCTACAGATCTGTGTACTCCTCCCATAGGTTCCTTGTTGGTGGTAGCTTGGTGTGAAGATGAGAAGCCACGAGGCCCAAGAACAAATGCTCTTGATTCTTCTCCTTTGAGAGGTTTCAGTCTCACTCTGTAGTTTGAACAGTGGGCCTCAATAATATCCCACAAGGTCACTGGACCACCCTGTGCAGGCCACCACAGCTCTCTGAGGCTGGGAGTAGCTCAGTTAACTTCCTGAGGAGGCTCTCAGCTTGTCCTGCCTACAGTTTCCTGTGTGGGAAAGTTGAGGGAAGATGATTCTTGCCCTGTGCCATTATTCTTTCTGTGCCTACATAGATGAGTGCTAATCTTAGCTCTCTGTGTTATGCTAGCATCTCAGGATGTGCTCCAGGTTCTCGAGAGGAAGTGACCACGCAGTTCAAGGTACTCTATGGAGTGTTTCAAAAGCTAAAAAAAAAAAGGCTGGGTGGTGGAGGTGCATGCCTTTAATCCAAGCATATAGGAGGCAGAGGCAGGTGAGTTTGAGGCCAACCTGGTCTAACTAGTTCCAGGAGAGTCTTTGAAGCTACAGAGAAACCTGTCTCCAAACAAACAAAAAACAAAACAAAACAAACAAACAAAAAGCTTTAAAAAAAAGTCTATAGGCAAGAGGTTTGTTAGGGGTAATCCTTACTTGGATGCTCTGAAGTCCTCTGTGGGGCAGACAGGTTTTCCCCAGGAATCTCATTCCTGTTTCCATCCATGCTCTTTTAGAACTCCTAATACCTCTGCTTTCTTAGGAAGCTCTCTGTTGGAGAGGATGTGGAGTAAGGGGAACACTCCTCCATTGCTGGTGGGAATGCAAACTTGTGCAACCACACTAGAAATCAGTATAGCAGTTTCTCAGAAAACTGGGAATTAACCTGTTGCAAGACTCATAATACCACCATTGGGCAGATACCCAAAGGATGCTTAGCCATACTACAAGGATATTTGTTTAACTATGTTCATAGCAACATTATTCATAATAACCAGAACCCGGAAACAACCTAGATGCTCCTCAACCGAAGAGTGGATAAAGAAAATGTGGTACATTTACACAATGGGATACTACTCAGCAGTAAAAAACAATGTCATCTTGAAATTTGCATGCAAATGGATGGAACTAGAAAAAAAACATCCTGAGTGAGGTAACCAGACCCAGAAAGATGAGCATGGTATGTACTCATAAGTGGATACTAGCTGTAAAGCAAAGGATAATGAGCCTAAAGTCCATGACCCTAGAGAAGCTAAGTAACAAGGAGAACCCTAGGAGAAACATACATAGATCCCCTGGGAAGGGGGAATAGACAAGATCACCTGACAAAACTGGGAGCACTGGGGAGGGGGAGACGGGAAGGCGGAAGGGGAGGTGAAGAAGAAGGGGAGGGGAACTAGAGGGAATAGGATGGTCTATATGTGGGAAGGACAGGGACAGGAACAAGAAAGCTATTTTTACTGAAGGAGCCATTTGGTGCTAGCAAGAAACCTAGCACTAGAGTTTTGACTTTCTGACCCATTTAACCTACACTGAAGAGTGAAGAGTCCAGTCCTTAGATGGATTTCATATCTACAGCTGTGGATGCGATGTTAAAGAATTTTGTACTGCCATTTGGCCAGTCCATATTTAAAGGTTTTGGAAATGATTGTGTCAGTTGCCTTCCCAGATCTGGAATAGAAATCTTCCCTGAGTGCTGAGAGCATTTTTATTTTCATTGCCATTTGTGCATAAGGTGCATGTGTGTGTGATTGCTGAAGATTCTAAGGTTTTAGATACAGGCTCCTGCTTTCAAATGCGCCTGCTCTTTGTTGAAGACAGTTTAAGATCCCTGAAGACGAGGTGTGTTGGTGATAGTTAAGCCTGTAATAGAAAGAGGGTCGAACGTTTGCCTGACACTCTGGCTCACTTCTCAGGCTTTTAGACAGTCCACATAGAGTTCCGACACTTCCTGCTGATGCGCTGGGCAGAGCACAGATCTTTCCAAGGATCTTCAGGACGACCTCACACCTGACTTGATCCCCAAATGGTGGCTGGGCTATTCTTTGGCCTTCTGCAAACAAAAGTTGTGGAATGACCGTGAGTGGTGTGGTAATTGTTGAGGTGTACTCCAGAGGCTGACAGTGTTATTTCAGTTGCTGCTAGTTCTTACCTCAGGAAGGATTGGCCTCTTATTTGATTATGTTTTCAGAGCTTTTAGATACTTGTGTTGAGGTAAATATTTTGATGATAAACTGTTACAGTATATTTATGAGTTATTGAAAAATTTAAACAATGTTATTTTATTTTATTTTTTATTTTTTTTTTTTGAGACAGGGTTTCTCTGTGGCTTTGGAGCCTGACCTGAAGCTAACTCTTGTAGACCAGGCTGGCCTTGAACTCACTCTATACTAAATGAGAAATTCTAAAAGCTCTAACATTGTTTTACTTTTGGTAAAATGACGTATTGATTAGGATTAAAAGTATTTGTTTTTCTTACTTTTAAAGATTATATGTATTGCATATATCCGTGTGTGGGTATGTGCAGGTGAATGCAGGTGCCCACAGAAGCCAGAAGACGTTAGGCTCCCTGGAGATCGTTACAGGAGCTCTGTGTTGGGTGCTAGGAACCTTACTTTGGTCCTCTGCAAGCCCAGTACTTGTGCTTAGCCACTGGACCATCTCTCTAGTCCCCTGGACTGGTTTATAGATAAGCTGAAAATGCCCCTAGGTACCACTGCCGTAGGGACCTGGCTGACCACTGTGTAGATACCTTGGCTGGTGAAACCTTGGTTCCCATGGCCATGGCCACACCCAGCTTAGCATGCTGAGCGTCCCTCCCTCACAAATGAGCTGCAACTTCACGTACAGACAGTGATGGATTTCCCACAGGGGCTGGCTTATTTAATAGCACAGTCTCATTGCTTAACCGTTTTCAGGCAGCGTATAAATCACACTCAAACCACTTGATTTATAGCAGCCATTTCCTCAGGTAGGAGTTGGGGTTAATTTGCAGAGATATTAAGGACTGATGCACAAATAATGAAATTGAGAAAGGAAAATGTTTCTCATGACAACGTGAAGCTAAGAATTTTGAAGTTACAAGACAGCGGGCCTGGGCTGGACACTAGAAGCCTGGGGTCTAGTATATATGGTAACCGTTTGTGTGGCATGTTACCAGGAATCTGTCACGTGACAAATCCTATATTGTGGCACAGACTGGAAGAAATTGGGAGCTCTCCCTCCGGTGTCCCTGTGGCTATGAATGGGACTTGTCTATATTGAGTTGGCAGACAGCCTTCTCTGGAGCTCTTGAAACAGTCTCGTGTCTCAGGAGAGTTCAGAGAAAGACCTGGAGAAGAGTCACTCCAGGCACAGGAATGCTGCACTGGTGTCAGAAACTTCCCGTGCCATCACTGGGGTACCTTCCCCCCATATGTGGCAAGTGCCCAAGGCTGCCTCTTTATATGCAAAATGAAGCCTCTACCTGAAGTTCCAGGTTCTGAAGGTGGTAGTGTGGCTGGCTCTGTAGGCTATTTTCTAGGTGGAAACAGTTGGTGACATTCAGGAGTGTGTCTGAAAAGTCTCAAGCAGGGTTTCCACAGTTGGGAGGCTTCTGACTAATTTGTGTGACTTCTGGAGGCTGGCATGTTAGGAGGTGGTATAAGCCGTCTTACTGAGCCATGTAGAACAGGTGCTTGTAACAGAGGCCTAGGGCCTGATGCTAGAGTGTGAGGTGTGGGAGAAAAGTGAACTAACTGTGGGAAAGCACTGTAGAGAGGGCCTTGAAAGCACCAAAGCAGTCTGGGATGGCCAGCGGCAGGAGCCTGCTAGAGGCTGTGGGGTGAAGCAGTGGTTGTTGGTAAGTGGATGATACCCCTGTATTTCGGATCTGATTAGAACACCATCCTCTTCTCAAGAGAGGGATCACCCTGCATGTTCTCAGACAAAAGGAGCAGCACCAGCAATGCTGCTCTGGGATCTACAGCTGCCAGCACATGTCCCATGCGAGCATCAGTTGCGTGAGTGCCTCAGATGTGAGAACTGACGAGGATATGCACTTAGAAGCAGGTCTCAGAGCGAGACCTCTCGGCCTTGCTTCCTTCAGTAGTACACCCAGGATTGGTTTAGTTGGGTCATATAGTTTTTCTAGCTTTTGGTTTTTGAGGCACCTCTAAACTGGTCCGCACGGTGTCTTTGACAGTTTATATCCCCACCGGTAGTAAGTAAAGATTCTCCCTGAATCCCTGCCAGGCTTCGCTGTTTGTTTTCTTGATCATAGCCGTCCTGACTGCTTGAGATGAAATCTCATTTCCCCCATAGCTTAAAACGTTGAGCATTTTTTCATATATACCTTGGCTATCTCTGCTTCTAAATTTGAAAAGTGTTCAGTTCGTTTGCCCATTTAATAATTGGATTACCTGTTCTTTTGTTATTAAATTGTTCTTAGTTCTTTTTATATCTAGCTATTAGTCCTCTGTCGGATGAATGACTGGCAATGAGTTTCCCTGTTCCATAGCTGTCTCTTTGTTCTGTTGATTCCTTTGTGGTAAGGAAGGTTTTTAATTTGACGGAATTCCATTTGATTTTGTGAGCTATCAGCGTCCTATTCAGGAAGCCACCGTTCATGTTACATATTGAAGGGCGTCAGCAGAGACACCTGCGTACGGGTGTTTATTGCCGCGCTCTTCACGATAGCCATGCCATGCGATGCAGCCTAGGTATCTGTTAGTGGAAGGGTGAATAAAAACACGGCGTGTGGCGTGTACACACAATAGAGCACTTCCTGGCCATCAAGAAGAACTACATCATGTCATCTACAAGAAAATGGATGTGACTAGGGACTGTCATAGTAAGTGAAATCAGATTCAGGAAGAGAAGTATCACATATTTTTCCATTTGTAATCTCTGCAGAAAAAGAAAAATAAAGCAAAAAGGGGACCATAGGGAAGACGATCAGTGGGAGGTGGAGGGGCGGGAGAAGGGAATGTATTAGGGTTAGGAATGATCAACGTTCATGATGTGCGTACAAAGACGTCAGTGAAACCTTTGCACAGTCAGTGTGTAGTCATTAGCAAAAAGAAAGTGCCTCTCTGTAGTCATATATGGGGGATGGCGCCAGAGGCACCTATATTTTATAGGCTCCAGGAACGTCTCTGTTCACTCTGTTTGAGCTCCTGGGAAAGAACTGTGAGCCGGTTCCATCCCGATGGTGCCGGAGTGGCAGGGGCATGCTGGCCTTGGCAGCACGCAGCAGTGTAGGTGGCTTGGCTTTTTATATTTACAGGTCAGTGGGCAGTGCTCTGGGCCGAGATGCGTTGATGGAGGCATGGGAGTTGTCATGTGGGATGCTGGGAGAGATGCCATTAGGGAGACCAGGGAGTCTGCACAGCCCTCTAGATCTGGTAGGCAGCGCCATTGGGAGCCCAGGATGTCCACACGATTGGGAAGATTATCCCGTGACCTTTCTTTGTAAGTGTGTTAGCCAGAATTCTTGGGAGAAGTGAGGCAGCCAAGGTTGTGTGTGTGCACGTGTGTAGTGGGGGAGTGTGGGATGTGTGTGCCCCTGTATGTCTCTGTGTGTGGCACACCTCTGTACACATGCTGGAGGGAGCAAGGCATTGGCCTCTGACATCCTTGCTGCCACAATCCAACCCCAGCTCAGCAGAGAGAGTCCTTTGCATCTGGATCTTGAGGAGACAGGCAATGAAGAGCTGCTTGCCTTTATTCTTCTGTTTCTAATGCTGTTAGGCCCAGAGCCTTGCTGATTCTGGGGTGGGCTCATCCTGGGTCAGCCAGTTCCCAGAGATGCTGAAGGAACTGTCTACAATATTGTCTTTCGCAGCAACACCTCTAACCAGGTCATTCACCTCTTTCTTGTGGGGGTACCCTGGAGTTTACTGTCTATTTGTCCCATGGTGCTCACCCTACCCTCCCTCTGGGGCCTGTACTTCCTGCCCCAGTTCCTCATATCCCTCCGAGACTATTCGACTATCTAGTCCCACCTGCTCGCTAGCCTTGCTGTACCCAGTCCTTCCTGGGAAGCCAAGGCTCTTATTGGCATTTCCCTTCTCTTTGCTGCCTTCTGCTTCCCTCTGTGGTCTCAAAGGCTCCCAGGCCAGGAAGACTTCTCCTCAGGGAGAAGTTTTGCTGTGGATGAACAGGAACTCACAGTGGGTATCTGGCCAATGACCAGGAGCGTGGAACAGAGCAGGTGGGCAGGAGGAGGCAGACTCACTGTACCATGTGGTGGTGGAATCAGTGATCCTGCCAGGAAGACTCTTGGTGTGGTTCTGGCATGTAGGGCAAGGCTGGTAACAAGACTTGGCATCAAAGGAAGGAAGATACCCTCCTCCTCAGCCAGGCTGGCTATAGGCTTCATGACAGCCCAGGTAGCTCCACATGTTCGGTGAGGAAACTGCATGATGTAGGGGTTCCAGGGTTTTCTTGAGCAAAAGCCTTTCTGTTTAAAGTGAGTGAAGAACCCAGGGCCAAGGGCTCATATGCTAGGACAGAACGGCCAGGGAATTGGAAAGAAGTCGGTGATGAAAACCCTGGGGCAGGATGGCAAGGCTGAGGAAGGAGGCGGCTCTATGGGAGCCTCCCTTTGGAGGCTCGCATATTTGCTTTCAGAAGGCGTCTCCTGTAAGAAACTCTCACTGACTGAAGTTAACAGAAATGGTACTGTCATTAACTAAGCTCTGTCGCTGCAGCAAATCTCTTGTTACCTAACTGTGTTAATTGAGTGGCTGAAAGTAGCTGAAGGTGCTAAGGACCAGGTCTTCAGGCTCTTGAGTCTGCTTGCTTTTGTAAAGTTCACAATCAGGAAAAGTGGGCAAGATGGCTCAGGCTAGGTGGCCCAGTCTCAGAGCACCTGAGGTCTGGCGCCAACCCTCCTCCTCCCAGGCAGATCTGGCGTGAGGTTCTGACCTCTGCAGCTGAGGTTTCCTTCTAAGTGGAATACAATAGAAAGGTGTCTTCCACTGTCCTTTTATTCTCCTCTCATACATTACACCCTGACCACAGTTTCCCCTCCCTTCCACTCCTCCCAAGCTAGGCCTAGGCCTAGGTCAGACCAAGAAGGCTCCCTGATTGTCAGGTAAGTCTCTGTGAGCCCCTATGAGCTCTACTTAGTTGAATCTGTGGGTGCAGCGTGCAACGCCCATCTGTGCTCTATGTGCTACCAGACAGTTCCCGAGCTTCGGGCAAGAGGCTAGAGGTTGAAACACACAAAGACTCACACATAGACAGAGAGACAGACAGAGAGACGGACACGGACATCTAGTCACTGGTAAGAGGCTCCCTATTCATTAGCACCATGGAGGCTTATCTACCCAACAGTCAAGTGGGCCAACAGGTGAAAACCTTATCCTCTGTTCCTCAAGGCCAAGGTTTCACATTCTCGTGAAGCAGAGCTGGTAAACAACTTTGACACAGCTTTCAGTAACTCTAATCAGAAGGAAAGATCTCTAGCAGGGAAGAGCAGCTGGAGGCCAGGACTCCAAATGGTCCCAACAAGTGGGCTCTGTTTTCAGGGTGTCCTCGAACTCTCTGACTCCTACAATTCTTCCTCTCTCTCTTCCTCAGGTTTCCGCGAGCTCCACCTTGTCTTTTGCTGTGGGTCTCTGCATCTGCTCCTGTCAGTAGCTGAGTAATGCGGCTCTCATGACGAGGGGGCTAGATGCTATTATAGCAGAATCACTTCATTGACTTTTTTTTTTTTTTTGCCAGTTGTGTTTGGTTCTATCCTGGGTCTCTGGGCTATCCTGCGTCTTAACAGGGGTGTTGGGGTTACAGGTAGTTGTCAGCCACCCTACCTGGGGTCCTCTTTACGTGCAGGATGCTTTAACCAAAAATCCGTCTCCCTAGTCCCCAAGCTTTCTGTCTATAATAGTCAGAACCCTTTTTGGGACTCAGCCTTGTCCGTGTGTTCCTCTCTTTGAATTCCCGAGACAAGGGAGTGGAGCTAAGGCCTGTGTCGGGCACAGCTGAGATGAGGAAGTCTGCCATGAGCACTGAGCAGCACCGGTTGTTAATTCTCCATTTCAGGCTCAGCTGTCTTCCCTTTTCCCATCTGGAGGAAGATTTTCTCAGGGTGGCTAGACCAGCTAGGGCAGTGGTTCTCAACCTGTAGATCACGACCATTGGGGGCCTTCTCTCAGCACTGAAATCTCCAGGAGTTTCTGTGGGATGAAATGCACTGGACAGATAATGTCTAACTTTTAGTATAAAATTTGTTTAAACAAAAAACCCAGGATAGCCAAAAAAATAAGGGAACGTCTGGAGGCATTACCATCCCTGACTCCAAACTCTATTACAGAGCTACAGTATTGAAAACAGCTTGGTATTGGCATAAAAACAGAGAAGTCGACCAATGGGATCGAATAGAAGACCCTGACTTTAACCCACAAACCTATGAACACCTGATTTTCGATAAAGGAGCTAAAAGTATACAATGGAAAAAAAGAGAGCATCTTCAACAAATTGTGCTGGCAAAACTGGATGTCAATCTGTAGAAGAATGAAAATAGATCCATGTCTGTCACCATGCACAAAACTCAAGTCCAAGTGGTTTAAAGACCTCAATATCAGTCCTAACACATTGAACCTGATTGAAGAGAAAGTGGGAAGTACTCTTCACAGGCATTCTTGACAGCCCTTCTCCCAGGCTGTTCTGGATTGTTAACAAGTTGAAAACGAAGACTAAACATCCTACCCTGCTGCCCCAGATCTCTTGTACTTGCCCTCTCTGGGAAGCTGTCACTCTACTGTGTGTAGGCACAGAAGAAATAGCCATGGGGGTTCTATTTTAGTATCTTTAGAACCCTACTCTTCTCTTGATCTCCATGTTTTAGGGTGATCAGACAGACGGACTGGCAGATAGAAACACTTCTCTGCTCCAGCACCCACCACACTTAGCCACCTACTTTTTGCCTTGAGTTCTGGGGAGTCCGGGAGCCCTGGGTCCCTGGGGTAGAAGAGAACAGGAGCATAAGCTTCCCATGTGCGCCATACTGTGTTCTGTATCCGAGGTGTGTCAGCATGCTGCTGGAAGTGGCAAGTGGGAAGGCTTTGTGTTGTTCCTGTGTGTTGCCTGGGAAAGAGTTTCTGGCTCCCCTTGCCACTTTGCCGAACAAAAGAACCTGCACACAGGCTCCTGGATCTGGAACAGTAACCCCACAGTTCAACTGTTACACCTTAAACACTTCGGTGTATGCACAGTCAGACTTCTAAACTCTGGTCCCTTCCCACATCCTGCAAAGAGACAGTTTCTTAGCATGGAGGAAACTGGAGGAGAAATGGCTCTCAGTTGAAAACAGCTAAAGAAAAATACATCTGTTCATGCTCTATAAATCATAATATATGTTTCTTTTCTATAAAACTCAAGAGTGGAACAATTGATCAGTTTTAATGAGGCTGGGCCCTCCTCATCCCATGAGGCCATGGAAAAGGAGTTGATGTTTGTATCAGTTTCTGCCTGCTACTTCATCAGATTCTTATTAAAGGGTTTCTGCCTTTTTTTTTCTTGCAGAAGCCTTGTGTGTGATCATGTTGTCCCTGTGTGTCAAAAGGAAGCTGTGGGCCATGGGGCTTGATTGGCACCTTTCCATGATGGCAAGCTAGCAGGCTGTTAGCTGAGTTCAGGTCTCTGTGATGTCAGCCACTTCGCCAGTCCCCGTTGCTCCCCGACTGTGTGTCTCTGTGGCTCCTGGAGTGGGTGCAGGCCCTGGGGTGGGCTCAGAGGGGAGGAAGGGCTCTGTGTTACATGAGGGTCCTTCTTGTCTACCCTCCCAGTAACCAAATGTTGTCTGGTTCAGGAGATCTGGTTTGAACTCTTGGGAGGGGGTTCTGCTTCCGCTCAGCCTCTTCTCTGTCTTGACTCCTTCTCTGGTGATGCTTGTGGGTCTTTGACTCTGCTGTACACTCTGGGGTGTGGCTTGTGGGGTGAGATGACGCATGTGGGGTGTGGTGGGGGTGGTTGAGGTGTGCAAGGTACCACAGCCACTGAGACTCAGCAAGAGCTGATCAGCACTGGTTCCCTTGTTTCCTTAAGCATGAGACTGTTTATACACAAAGCGTAGCTTGGCCAGGCAGGTGCCCCCCACCCCCATATGTTTCATGTTGCTTGTTTAACCTAAACCTGCCTCAAAATACAATGAATAAATGAATGAATGAATGAATGAATGGATGAATGAAAGGATGTGACTAGAGTCCAGTATTAGAATGCTACCCTAACACTCTCTAGGTGCTAGGTTCAAAATAAAGAATACTTTCATAATTTCTTTCCCACCTTTGCCTAGTGAGAGCAGGAGGGGCCATGACAGGCAGGGGACCGCGTGATGAGAAGGAGGTCTTTACCGAAGAGTCTGTTTTGTCCAGCAGCCCCTGCTCTGGGCTGCTGAGATTTGTAATAAAGTTTGCTGAAGGCAGAGAGGGTATGAACACCTGCTAACATGACCTAATGGGGTCCATAGAGTGCCATATTGTATGTTTCTAGATGCATGACAAGTGTAGGCGGTGTTATTAGGACAGCGGCTCCGTGAGCCAGACTTGGAGGAACGGGCAGTGGAGAACAGGGCCGTGAGTGTTGCTCCAGCTTTCATACAAGCCTGGGGGGGGGGGGGATTGGCCTCACACATGTTTCCATATTTGAAAAGGGGAAGCCTGCAGATGCCAGGCCAAGTGTGAATCTGGAAGGGTGTTTGCATGCTGACTGATGGTCCCTTGCCACACTCCCTCCATGGGACACTTTTTCTGAAGGATTGGAGTGAGGGGTCTGACCTCACTTGTCACACGCATTCACAGACAGGCCTTGCTTTGGGGGGAAGCCCCAGAAACATTTTTGGGAGTCTCACTAAATGGGTCTCATTGTGTGGTCTTGAATTTGCCTCACCAGCCTCCCAAGGGCCAGGGTTACATACCTCAGCCAACACTACACTCCTGCTTGATCATGTGTTGTTTGGATTCTTTTTTAATTTCTGAGATGTTGAACAATGGGGGCAGCATAGGGGTGGTCTTCCGGATAAATACCCTGCTAGTTTCTGAGGATGAAGGGAAAGGCATTTGGTCAGTTTTTTAATAGATTTTTAAAAAGAGAGAAAAACAAATTAAGGTGTTGCCCACAGGGAGGAGGTGTTTCCCGTGGTGTGCCAGGGAGGGTTTCAGTCAGCCACTTTAACCCTCCTGGACATTCTGCCAACCTCTCCGCTGGGCAGGAGTGGAACGTGATCAATATAGCCCTTTCTAAATGTCTGCCCGTTTACATTTTCTGCGGGACTCCAAAGACCGTGCTTTCCCCCTGTGCTTAGAGCGTGGAGCGATTGCATTTGAGAGGTGTGCCCCTAGATCTCCCAGCAAGGATGTCAGAGGGGAGCCCAGCTTGGTCTGTGTCGGGCCCCTCCCTACTCTCTTCTTCAGTCCAGCACAGTCCACTCGAGCTCGGTGCTGATACTGCTACTTTATTATTCTGGGAAAACACGGCCCCTGAGGAAGGCTTTTGGGCTGGTGGGAAAAGTTGCACGTTCACACGGAGAAAAGGAGACATTTAAGGTTCATCTCGCACACCCTTCTTCTTTGCCTTCCTGGCACTTCAGCAGCTCTGTGCTGTGGTGAAGGGTGGCTTAAGACGGGAAATTAGCATGGGGCATGAGTTACTTTGTTGGGAGTGTTCTACATGTCTTGCCCGGCTGCTCTCAGAGAGCTCAGGGCCTCCGGGGACACCGCGGCAGCGCCTACTGTGATGAGCACATGGGAGAGGCAGATGGTGTGGCACATAGTACCCTGTGCTGTTGCGACTTGGACAGGAACTTCCCAGGGAGCTCAGTCAGGCTTTGAGAGAGAGTGCAAGATTTCTGGGAGAAACAGACTCCGGTCTGGAGAGACCAACAGTGTTAAGTTTCAGGTGGGTTCTCAGCATATGCACAAGGAAATATGGTTCAGACTCAGAAACCCTGAGGCTAGAAGTGAGGTCTTCAGTGGCCCTGGGTCTGCACAGCTCTCCTTCATTGACCTTGGGCCCAAGCGAGTAGGCATGGGGTAAAACCAAGTCCCACATCTTCGGCAAGAGCCAGGGAGAGGATTTGGGAGATGTAAGGGAAACACATTAGCGACCCATCGACCTTTGTGTATAATCTAAAGGCGGTATGAAGGCGCGATCAAGGTGTAATGCAATGCAAATCTGTTTTGGGTGGAGAAATAAGCCTATCTAGGTGCTTCTGCGGTGGATCTTTGCTACGTCAGGGCCACCCTCGTGTAAGGATGCTGTGCTATGCTGTGCAGTTGCGGTGACTCAAGTCCTTGCAGGCTGGGTTGTGGTCCTGATGTTTAGGGGCACTGAGACCCCTGTGGGTGCCGACATGTGTTTATCTGTGCTCATCGGTGCACGCCTCCAGGCTGAAAAGGATAAAGAAATCCCAGAGTATGAGGGAGTCAGGCTCCTTTTTATGATCAAATGCCGTTGGCAGCTCCTCAGGAACTGAGGTGCCTGGAATATCAATGAAGGCTGCAGAAGCCTAGAGATCCTGGGACTCAGGACCTGGAGATGTGGCTTCCTGTGTGAGCTCTGCTATTTGTAGGACAGCTACTTAGACTCTGAGTTTTCATCTTACATTTGGAATTGGGTTAATAACAGCAGGAGCAAGAGATGACCACACCATGAATGGGGATGCGCCCAGGGAACAGTTCTCACACTGCAAGGCAGCCTCGGGTGGCTGCTTTGAGGCCGAGGGAGCGAGGAGCTGAAGCAGAATGTGTGGGGGCACCTAGTGAGTCAGTGGTGAGTCAGACCCAGCTGCACTGGGTGCTGTTACCCTGGGTAGCATTTACCTCGCTGAGCTCAGATTCCTCATCCGCAGCATGGGGTCTTTGCCATTTGGTCTTTGAGATTCCTGCTGACTCTAGAGTTTTATCATCCACATCAACATGTGGTCTATACTGTACATGGACATAGGGGGTTATTACCATAGGGGCACCAAACATTGTCAGGAAAGGGGAGGCCCATGGGATATCATTGGGGAGGCTAGCAGAGGTGCTCCTTCTGAGGAGGCAGCCTTGATGTTCTCGCCGTAATCCAGGACCACACATGGGAGGTGCCCAGAGTTTCACACATCCTGCCTAGAATACGTCAGATCCTAGCGTCAAGCCTGCCCCACAGTCTCTGCATTAGCTCTAGTGAACTGCAGCTGTCAGACTTGCTGCCAGTGTAGGAATCTGTTTGCCAATCCCCACCTGCCGCTTGCTCTTGCATCAGGGCTGCCCCAGGCCATCGCTTCCAGTCTTCTCTGAACAGACTAGGGAAGTGAACCTGTTAGCCACCAGCTCTCTCCTTTGGAAGTCTCCGTCTTTCTCCCAAGGTGTAGTTGTTATTAACATTATTGTTTGGAGATAGGGTTTCTGTGGCTTAGGCTGGACTTGAATTCATGACAGACCTCCTGCCTCAGCCTTCCGAATGCTGGGAGTATGGGCATTTCCCCATCATTCCTGGTTATGAATTGCTAGGTAAGCTTTCAATTTTATCCCTGGCTTGAGGAATTGATGGAGGCATAGCCTGACTCCTAGGACCATGATGCATCATGCTGAGGAACTGACTCCACCTGAGAGTGACTCAGGACTCTGGAACCAGTCTCCCTGTTGTTGGTTACCCTAAGCCCAGCAGGACCTAATTGGTCTCCCACTGAGGCCGTCTTCTGGGCGGCTGGTCCAGTTGTGATGGCTGAGTAGGAACCCTGGTTTGAGAAGGCAGCCTGTGGTAGAGAGACTTGTTCATCTACTGTGCATGTCGATGTCGCTGATGCTCTGTAAGGGGAAAGAAGCATCTCCCTTCTGTGGTCAGGTGTGACCAGAGGTCCCATGGCTACTGGATCTAGGACTCAAGACTCGGAAAGGTGGCAGGGAGTGACAACCTCAGGAGCAACCGGAAAGCAGAGTCTTTCCTGCCCTCGGTCCTGATCCTCCCCCGATTTTCATATGCCAGACCGACATTACCAGAAAATACATTTCCCCCATTCCGTGGTTATCACTCTCAATGTTTTCTCTCCAATATTTAGTCACACAGGCCTTTCTTTCATCAGGAAAGATTTATGTTCAAGGCAGGGAAAGAAAGCATCTTCAAGAGATTGGGTTTTCACATGACCTAGCCATACACACACATGATGCCCAGAAATGGAGCAGAATAGCTAGGCAGTGATGGTGCATGCCTTTAATCCTAACACCTGAGAGGCAGAGGCAGGTGGAGCTCTGTGAGTTCAAGGCCAACTTGGTCTACAGAGCGAGTGCCAGGACAGCCATAACTGTTCCATGGAGAAACCCTGTCTTCAAAAAACAAAAATCAAAACACACACACACACACACACACACACACACACACACACACACACACGGGAAGAAGTGGAGCAGCGTGAATGCTGAGTCATCACAAACAGATAAAATACTTTTTTTTTGTTGTTGTTGTTTTTTTGTTTTTTTTTTTGTGGCCTCTCAGCGCTCCTTTGATCTGACCATTTACCCAGTGAGCAGTCAGAGAAGACCCGGAGGGATCACAACAGATCCCAGATTTCCTGGTGGCTGCAGGCAAACTGAGCACACCAGACAGACAGCGGACGCCGAAGGCCAGTGGTCAGTGAACTGCAGCAATGGGCAGATGGTCATAGTCCACATCACTGTCCAGCCAGGCCTTGGTTAGGAGGTCGGAGTCAGAAATGTGACCAGTAAGAGCTGGTCAGCAGCGTGACTCAAAGGTCCTGCTAGAAAACTGGCTAACTCTGAGAGCGAGGGTGGCCGCGCTGAGCTAGTCCTCGTGCGGCCACTGGTTAACCACCAAAGCGCTGCTTAGATCTGCTAGCTTGCCCGCTTCAAGCTGTGGAATGGAGCTGTTTCTTTTCACTTTAGTTTGGCATGGCCAATGTTGAGACTGGGACTACTCATGGCAGACACTGCTAGGTGCTGGCAGAGTGAGGTCCAGACGCTTTGAGTCTGTGGGTCCAAGGGACTTTGGGAAATGCATGGTGCCTCTCTTGGAACACAGCCTAGGCTCGCTGCAGCAGCCATGGATAATGTGTCCTGAATTGAGGTGATGGATAAGGCTTCCTTGATGGCTTTTCATTTGTTTGACTGATGCCCTGCATCACACACTCAAAAATAAGCACCCTGGGCCAGAAAAGCATCTCCTGCTTCTAGGAATCAGAGATCTGATTTCACCAGAGCTCATTAGCAGCTCAAAGCCGCTTCTGACAGCTCCAAAGACAGTGGTCTCCATCTGGAGACTACCGCTTCACAGACTCAACAGGGAAAAATAGCCCGCATCGCAGCTCTTGGATTTGTTCTCCTTCCAGTTCTCAGGGAGCTTAAATCTCAGGATGCCGCCAGTGACAGGCACAAGAAACGGAGCCTGTCATTGCTTTCTTCTTGCAGATTTTCCTCAGTTTGGATGAGCCCTCCGGCACTTGTGGAATTGAAAGCATATGGTATTTATATTGATTTTATCTTACATTTTGATTAAATAGCCACAAAATAAAAATTTCCAGGTTCCCTCATTTTCCCTCCCTTTATTATACATTTCCCCAAACATGTGCTCCTGACTTTTGGGTTTTCAAGGTTACTGTGACCGCTCTGCATACGAGGCTGGAATGCAGCACCCACTGCAGGGTTTTCCTGTTTTCTTCCTCTTGTATTTTATTTTATTTTATTTTATTTTATTTTATTTTATTTTATTTTATTTTATTTTATTTTATTTTATTTTATTTTACTGAGAGCTTTCTTCCAGCCCATGTGACCTGGCTTAAGCTTTAGTCTTCTTACTAGGAAGAGATGGTCTCACAAACCTTTGATAGTTTTGGTAGACCCAAAACTCAATTGAGGAATGTTTGGGGACCTTCACCAATCACATGAAGGAGGAGACATCAAAGGTACCACATATCAGCCAGGATCATCAAGGCCAGGCCCTCACAGAGGACCAAACCCCCTGTTTTGGAGCTGCCATTTTTAAGTGTCGTAAGTGGCCTTCCCACTTGCTGGGAACCCCTGGCTGGCATCAAACTCAAAATCCTCCATCTCACAGCCTCCCAAGTGCCAGGCTGCAGGTGTGTGCTAGCATGCCCAGTTTAACTGTGCCTTTTCTTTCTCCCTGTCACGTGATCAAGAGGGAAAGGGAAGATCATACTTGGCAGGTGTTTTATCATTGCTCATCTTTGAAATTCCATGTGTGTCTTCATTATGTAAAATCACAGCTTGGAGAAGCCACATGTCAAGTGTGCGGCAGAAACTGCATGTAGACTGCAAAGTACAGCTGTAAAGCATGTGTTTCCCAACCGCAAACACTGGGATGTGAGCGCCGAGGACCACTTTGTGAGAGTGTGCGAAGGAACCGACAAAATGCACAGTTGCCGAAAATATCCAGCGAGAAAATACAGATTAGGTTGGAGATGGTTGGAAGTCAGCGGGAAGGCTTGGGTCAACCAAGCATCTAAATTTAGCATTTCGAACTCCAGGGAGCCAACCTCAGTCTTGTAGAGTGGTATCGGCATCTACGCTGATGCCAATAGAGAAAGCACTGAAAGTTTCCCAGTGTGATTAAGCCAGTGATTAATTTGGAGCTTGCATATACAAACATTGCTTTGTTTGTCCACGTCTGTGGCTTGTTGGGACACTGATTCCATTTGGCGTCTAACTACACAGCGTCAGTCCTCCCGTCTCAGAGTGATACATGGAATTACTCTGTTGAACAGAAAGTACTTTTGTCCTCATTTGTGGGCGGTGAGGACCCTTGTGGCAACATGCTGGGGTGGCCGATCTTTCCTGGGCCTTTTACACACCCTGTAGGTCACGTTAGTGGATCCGGCAAATCCAAGAGCAATCTGCTCTCTTTCCCCCAGCTTTCTTTTCTGTAGTTTCCGCAGGGGAGCTGCTGTGCTAAGAGCTTCTGCTACAGACGGTGAGAAAGGGTACTCAGGGATTCCCACTTCTGGTTTTACTTTTTCCTCTGACTGGTTTATGGAAGGCATGACTGCTATTGCAGAGCCTGACATCAGCCGCTGTTTGCTCCTGTTTGGTTCCTGTTCCCAAGTTCTTGAGCTGGACCAGTTTCCTCCTTCAGGTGCCTGGGCCAGCAGGCCTTTCTGTGGCTTACTGTGGGCCATCTTTCCTTTTGGGTCATGGGTTGGGGGAGGGCGTCTCTCCTCTCTGAGGCTGTACTTTAGCTGACCATGATCACACATGTGTTTAAGTGCCTATGCCAGGTCTCACCGTTACTCTGATCATACACACGTACTTTAGCCGGCCCTGGTCACACGTGTGCTTTAGCTGGCCGTGATCACACATGTGTTTAAGTGCCCATGCCAAGTCTCACCTTTTTCTAGTTTTCCTGCAGCTTGAAATAATGAACTCAGGAGCAATCGGCGTTTAGCCTGAGCCCAGCCTCTTCCTACAGCCACTCTCCTCTGTCATCACCCCCCATCCTTTCTTCTTACTTTGGTGCACCTGAAATATTGACATTTAAAGCAGTGGTTCTCAGCCTGTGGGGCATGACCCCTTTGGGGTCGCAGATCAGATATCCTGCATATCATATAAGCCCACAAGCCCACTGGACCCCAGCACCCCATAGACCTTGAAAGTTCCTATCAAAAGAATTTCCAGCCGTAGAATTCATAATCCCAGTTGGTCACAGAGAGCCGCCAGTTTATATCTCTGTGTGTAACAACTGTGCTGTCCCGGGAACTTGTGGTATGCCACATACTTTCCCAAGGCTTACCTGTTATTTACCTTACTTCTTAAAACACAGGAGATCTGGGGTTTGGAGCTTCGAAAGCGTGGCTCCTCAGCCTCAGCCCCAATGGCATTTGGGGCAGAGAGCTAATCTGAGCATGCTAAATGAGGGTTTCACTTTGTTTGCTCGGCTGGGACCCACAGCACTGTCCTCTGGACCTCAGTTTCCCTATCCGTCAGGCGAGGAATAGTGCATGTCATTTATCTCATGTGTCTAAATTAGCTGGTCAGAATCTGATTCTGTCATCTGCATCCTCAAGTTATGGGGTGCCCATATTTGTCCTTACATTACCCTCCTACCCTAACTCCTCCTCTTCAGTGTCCGAACCTTAGTAGACTGACATTCCAGCCCATCACAGATCTGTAGGGAGTGCACCTCCACTCCCGCCATGACCTCCTCTGGGCTCCTGCCCACGCCAGTGCTCTAGCACAGCAGGACTGTGGGTTCTAATAGCGTGTCACTGCAGGCATCTGGAGAGCGTAAGCCACTCAAGGCCTTTCATCTCCTTGGAACCAGGTGGCCTCCCTTATGGCTACAGATGCATAAAAATAGCATAAAAAAAATTCCTGCTAAGAGAGCCTAGGAGCCACGGGAGAGCCTGACCTGGCCAACAGCTTTAATCTACTTTACATTTGAGATTATAATTATAGCACCACTCCTGTCCTTTCCTCCCTCCAACCCTTCCCATACACCTCTCCCTGCTCTCCTTCAAATTCATGGCCTCTTTTATCCACTAACTGTATGAATCTCTCTCTATCTATCTATCTATCTATCTATCTATCTATCTATCTATCATCTGTCTATCCCTAAATATAACCTGTTCATTTTTTTTTTCCAGAGTTGACCATTTGGTCATATTTTAAGTAGGACCCTGAGGGCGAGGGGTATATGTACACTAGCATACTCCCTATGGCTTTCTGGAGGATTGTGGGTCTTAGCTGTGCTTACCTGCCCTGTGGGTTTCTCTTGGGTCCTTTGTAGGTAAAGCTGAGATCCTTGGAGCTAGAAGGTTGGCCAAACCCTGATTCCGCTCTGGGCTTCCAGTCTCGTATTGGCTAATGTCAGTTCATGGCCACAGTACAAATCCTGATAACTTAGTTCACAGAAAGATCCAAGGAAATGGAATGCAGCCTTTTATTTGCCGAGCGAGGTCTTGGCAGGGACACATGAACACATGACGCAAAGATGTGTTCATGAGGGGAAGATCTCAGATCTCACCATGGAGACTGGATAGGGGACATGGAACAGGGTCTGATTAAGCCTGAAAGCCCAGAGAATAAATGCCAATTATGGTTAGTTGTGTGATAAAGCGTTATAAAGGAATTCAAGGGGGGCAGTTGGCACAAAATGCATGAGTCTGGAAGGCAGACTGGGGAAGGAATGGGGGTGACGACCCACGAATTGCAGCAGGGTCAATCCGGAGACCCCTGGATAGCTCCTTATTTTCAGTTCCTTGGACATGCAGTTATCGGTTCATTTTTGTCTGAGGCTGAACTAAGTAAATGATACAATCTCAGGATTCTCAACTTTTCAGGTGGGCTTCCTTGTTCACTGTGTGCTTAACAAGGATGAAGGCTTTTAAAGACAAGCAAGCAAAAGCACCCCTGAAGTCTCCCTTTCAAGGCTTAGCTGCCAGAGCCTCTTGTACCTGCAAGTGCTTGATCTGGAGACTTGTGAAAGAGTAAGGTTTATCCTTGTTGCCCAGCAGGTCTCTGGGGGTTGAGAGCTCAGTAGCCTGTGTTGTGTATGAGTTTGCCCCCAGGAGGCTGCTCAGAGGGCCTCTGAGACTACCTACTGAGTTACTTGCTTCCTTGGATAATCCTTGCCAGTTTAGTACACATGCATTTTAGCTCTCTGTTGCTAAATGTGAGATGAGCCTTATCAGCATCTCTCTGTGGCTTAGAGCCCTCCTCTTGGCCATGAATAGTAAGCAATGTCTTTTTAATTCATCGAGTTTCATTGAGTTCATATTTGGCTCCTCCTCCTCCTCAAAACCGATTCATCCTCAAGTCATTGAAATAAGTCTCTTCCCGCATAATTCTCTTTGCTGGGTTAACATCCAGACCAGCATTTGAGGGTCTCTGAGGGAAGCTTCTCTCCTGACTACCCATCTTGGGGGCCACTGTATGCTTGTGTGCGACTCATTTGTAATACATACTGTGATCTGGCTTGGTACTTCTCCCCTTTTCTCTCTCCAGAAAAAGAGGCTTTCCTTACCTATTAACTTGTGAATGACCATAACTTCCTTAGACGTTCCTATTTGGATTTTACCTGGTTTTACATTGATTTTAACATCTCAGAGAGAGTTGTCATCACCTGTACCAAACTTTACCATCCATGGGCTCTCGACTTTGTGCATACAACTCCCTGTCTGGTGCGTGTCCACCCAGAAAGTCTGGGGAGACAGAAACAAGCAGCATGCACAGCTGTGAGCGAGGACATGGTTGATCCCTGCTTCAGACTTCTGGATGTCTTAGCCATTTGTTTTCCCACTGTCTTCCTCATCTCCCTGGCCCACAATACGGGGTCAGTGGTAGAAAGAAACTCCTTGCAGGGCTGTTCTGAGAATACTGTAGATGCCGGCTGTATTTGCACATCAGTATGTACCAGGTGCACGGGGCATGTGATGTGTGCGGGGCCAGTGGTCTGCAGAGCCCACTCTAACAAGCTTCAGTCCCTGTACTATGCAGATGTGATACGCAGCTCCATGCAGTGTTCATGTGGCACTGAGGGACGCGTAGCATGCTGACTTTGCCTCCCGGTCTCGAGGTCCTACCTGCCATCTTACAGCTCCAGTCTTAGGTTACAGAGGTGTTGGTGAGCCCAGGACAGATAGCAGTAATTGACAAGTGGATGGCATTGACATCAGGGTCTAGGCCATTTGGAGAAAGGTAGCCAGGGATGGCTTGATGGGTCTCGTCCTTTCTGCTCTGAGAAGTGATTGGTCCTCCTGCCTGTCTCTAACATGGATAGAGCTGTTGGCCATGGGCTCATTGATGGGTGCCGGGTAAGCAGGAGCCGTAAGACTGTTCTTTGACACTGTCCATTAAAGCTGGTGTTGTGTACTCACGTATTTGATTTATGTATACACTAGCATTACGTTTACAAACTTAATTCATGATTTATCAAGCAATCCAAACATTGCAAAAATCATAGTGTCTAAGACAGGAGGAGTCTTTCCCATCTGTCCTGAGGTAAAATCATTACTGAAGTTTATGGGTTTTTTTTTTTTAATCTATGTTATATAAGCACTGTTTCAGGGAAAGTAGGTTAATGTAGAAAGGGTGGCCTACAACTTACGTTCCCCATTTTTAGACATTTCCATGAGTAAATGGATGGACTTTGACCTTCTTAATTTGATGCACAGTAATTACAGAGTGCCGGGTTCCATTGTGCCACCTGTGCACACGCATTCCGTGTATTTTAATCTTTTCATATATTCCTCCTGTCCTCCGAAGCCCGTTGCTCTCTATTGTCCAGGCCCACGTGAGCAAGGGCAGGAGCTCCACTACTGTCAGACACCTGGGTGTAATTCTAAGAGAGCTCTGATGGCTTGTTATGGGGCCCTCTCTTTCCTCACGATCTGTTGGCCATCAGTCCGTGAGGATGGAGGAGCAGAAGCAGTGACGGGCAACTTTGCATGGCCTAGGAACATGGCAGAAATAGCCTCCCTGGAGACAGCTTCAGTGAAACAGCTCAGCTTTGTCTCAGAGTGACGGAGATATAAAGGTGTTGAGAGTGATTCTAGCCTCCGCAGGTTCGTACGTTCCAGGGTAGGGGTGAGAGGATTAGAAATGTTAGGTAGGAGGAAGAGGGATAGGAAAGAATCAGAGACACTGGTCAGTAACAGGAGGGCAGCTCAGCAGATCCTGAATGCTAAATTTTTGAGTTCTCAGTTTGCCCAAGTTTAATTTTCCATATACTTTTCTACCCCAATACAAAAGGGGGGAAGAAGGGAAAAGACTGCTTTAACATGACACCAGGGACATCCAGAGCAGTTGCTTACTCCCATACCTGAAACACCAAGCTACTATATATCCTGAGAGAGGCATTCTGTTGTGTAGGCAGTGAACACACCCTAGACCAAATATCCTGAAGTCAGCCACTCCCTAAGTCAAGCCTCCGGTTTCAAAAGAAGGAACGAAAGAATGTTTGAATTCTCTGATCTTTGATCAGAGTGGAGTGAATCTACTTTCATGGGCCATCTTAATGTCCAAAACAGCAAGTAACCACACCCTAGGTCAGGTGTGTAGCCGTGCTTGTTGTCAATAATTTTGGAAGAGCAAAATACACTCACACTCTCTGACTTTCAGACAAGGTGGAACAGGTTCACATTTTTGTGTCCCAACATAAAGGATGGGGACAGACGCTGGGGCATCACCTAATTTGCATTAAATGGCATGTTCCTATCATAAGACTTCTAATATAAGTCTAATTACCGTATGGGCAACAGTGAGAAAGCTTCTGCAGGGGATTGTGTCAAGGGTCACACTTGAGATAAGTCAGGCATCCAGGCCTAGAGACATTCTCCACAGAAGTTCAGGTAGAGAGCAGGAAGCCTCTAATGTGTGTGTGTTGGAGGGGGATGAGGGGGGTGAGTCCACCATGTTGTGTCAAACTCAGAGAGAGCTGCCAGGCCATGGCAGACTATAACCACTGGTCAACAGTGTGTGGGAGGCACAAAGAGAGGATTTATATGGAGATTCAGAGTCACTGGGGAGAGGAGGAAGTGAGTCTCTGTCCAGCTCTAGGAAGGGACTTTATGGCCTGATTCTCATCATCAGAGGGGCCCAGGTTTCTGGTGGGAACTGGGTCAGATGGTGGAGCCTCTATAGCCCATGGAGAGGTAGAGTCTTGGCCCAGGTCTGAATGGAAGGAGCAAGAGAGTTGTCATTTTAAATCTAGGGATGGGTAGAGGGTGAGTAGGTGCTCCTAGAGGAATCAGAAGTCCTTGGACTGGATCTGGGGAAACCTGGGGTTTCCCATTGACCCTGTACCCTGTGGAGTTAGGGGTTAGCACTATCATCATTCCGTGGGTTTGTAGACTACTAAGAGATGCTGTGGTCTAGAAACTGGGACTAAAAGGCGGTTCTTTTGCAATTCGTCCCTACACTCAGAATGATCTTGCTTCCACAAATGCCAGCCTCAATATCCTGCCAAGGAATCTGGTTACTGCTGATAGTTACTGGTTTCCACTGGTTTCCACTTTGTGACATCATCAACAGTGCAGCGGTGAACATCTTTATGAGTTTCTTTGGAGTAAATCCCATAATGTTTAAATATTGAAGTAGCAAGAGGAGCATTTTTTACATAATCTTTATCAGTAATGCAAGCCTCTCTAACTTTTGTATTCAGAAACGCTCACCTTTCAGGGAGTCTCTTTTCTCCTGGCAGAAGCAAAACAGTTTAAAGAAGATGTAGGCTGATAATTACATGCATCTAACTTGTCTTATTAGCAGAGGAGATTATGTGCATGAAAATAAATATTTTCAAAATAATTTCATGGTGGTGAGATATGTACAACACAGTTGCCGTCATACCTCCTTCAGAGTAAACAGTTCTGTAACCTTACACGTCTTCACGGGGTGCTGTAAGATCACCCCTGTTGGTTCCTTTCACTTTCTGTTGTCCCTAATAGAAAATTCACAAACAGTCCCTCATTGTCCCCACCTGTGGCTCTGACAAGCTCAGTTCTACTTTGGCTTCAGTGAATCTTCCAGCTCTTTTTATTTCTTAGAAGTAGGACCATTATAACACCTGTGGTTTTTTTTTGGTCTGACTTATTTGATATCATGGTATTTTCAAGGTTCTTTTATGCGGGAAGGAACTTCCCTCGATGCTGTGTTTTTTATTATTATCTGTTCAGTTGCTGATGGCTGTTTGGGTGGCTTCTAGTGTAGGTTTTTATGTGCCTTGGCATATCTTTGCGCCTTTACTATCACTTCTTTTGAATACATACCAAAGAGTGGGCTACTCATTCATGGTACGATCCCAGCTCAGTGTTGGTGTGTACCAGGAGAACTTTCTGCAGCATTCTCTGGCATTTTTCTAGAATTGAATTTTTTCAGTATTAAAATTCTCATGATGCTGTTGATTTATTAGAGTAAAACTTCAGAAATCTTCCCACAGATAATAACGTAAGAGAGACCTGAGAAAAAGAAAACCACAGATGTATCGGCACGTCTGTGTATTGATGGTACAGCTGACATAGCAACAAGAACACTGTTCTGTGTGTCTAATACAAATTCAGTAAAGATCAGGGAAGGGGTTTCTTTACACTTAAATCTTTGTATACTTAGATCCTAGCTTTCCAGGGAGATGTTTGCATATGACTCCAAACCAATAAGTCGTGTGTTTAGCAGTGACTGTGACAGGCAGGGTAGTTAGATAGAAGCGCCATTCTTTATCTTGTATAAAATTTCTGTGTTTTCTTCACAGGGACAGATGGACAGGAAACTCTTTATAGAGGAAAATGAACCAGTTGGTGGTATGGTCCCTGGCTATGTTTAGATGTTTCTGTTACTTTCTGTTGAGGTGTGATGCCCATGGTGCCCTGTGCTGGCATGGAGGAACATTCACTGTCCAGCCAGAAATGGCCCTCTCCTGTCTGATGCTGTGCAGCCTTAGATCTGGGAGTGTCTTGATCATCTTGTTCCTTGTTAGAAAGCAATGTTTAAGAACTGGAAGGGCCTTTCCTACATCTAAGCAGAGGAAGTAATCTAGAAGAATCGGGATCATGGAGCCCTCTGTTAGGATGGGCACTTGCCCACCGTGCCAGCATTAGTTCCTTGAACTCGAGTGCTTTTTGTCAGGGAGTGCCCTATGATGAGTGACCATTTGGGGATGGACTGCCCACTCCAGGGTCGAGAAAAGAAAGTCACCAGTCCTACGTGTTTGCTAGGGAGACTGTGACTGGTCAGGGTGGAGGTGTCAGAGCGGTACATGGAAGTCAAAACTACATCTCTAATGAAGTCCCACCTCCCTATGTTGGCACACCAGACAGCATCTTCAAGTAGTTCCAGAAGGTCATGCATTGTAGTTCGCTTACTCCTATGTGCTAGGTCATCTTCAGGTGTGTCTTTGTGATCATGGTTGCAGTGCACAACGCCTGTCTGTGCTCTATGAGCTAGCATACAGTTCCCGAGCTTCGGGCAAGGGGCTGGAGGTTGAAACATACAAACCACACACACACACACACACCAAAAAAAAAAAAAAAAAAGAAAAGAAAAAAGCAGAGACACAGACCTCTAGTCACTGGTAAGAAGCCCTTTATTTAATAGCACCATGGAGGCT
Source organism: Alexandromys fortis (assembly GCF_014885135.2). Lineage (NCBI taxonomy): Eukaryota > Metazoa > Chordata > Mammalia > Rodentia > Cricetidae > Alexandromys > Alexandromys fortis. The sequence goes on along the minus strand of NW_026067909.1, from coordinate 27,239,849 downwards.
TATCTACCCAATAGTCATGTGGGCCAGCAGGTGAGAACCTTATCCTCTGATCCTGAAGGCCAAGGCAACACGTGCTTGTGAAGCAGAGCTGGTAAACAACTTTGACACAGCTTTCAGTAACTCAAATCAGAAGGAAAGTAAAGATCTCTAGCAGGGAAGAGCAGCTGGAGGCCAGGACTCCAAATGGTCCCAACACACAGTCTCTAACAGTTATTCACGATGACAAAAGGCTGTCCTCCCTGTGAGTAAGCGTGTGTACCTGACAGGGACAGACATTTGATAGTTCAGTTTATGAAGCGGAATTTGCGATTCCTAAGAGTGATTCTACAGCCACCAATTCTTTCCCATACCCCTGATTTTCTGATTAGGGGAAGGAGTTCTGAGCAACAGCCATGGTGATGCCAATTCAGGGAGACACCTTGTCTCATTTGTAAGCCTTGAACTTACTGTCCTGTGTGTCCTGGTAGGTTTACTTTGATGTGTTCTGCAGATACCCAGAGAGGGGCCAGTTAGTGTCCGAGTGTCATGCAGCATTTGGGTTGAAGACATCCTAGATTCTGTACTAGGCTGATGTGGTGATGCCCAGGAGAACAAGCTCTGTGAGCCCAGTTTTAAACACTTTGACTCTGTGAAATTTGACTCCAATTTTGTCCTGCTAGATTCTGCTCACTTCACCTTTGAGAGTGGTTTCCTTGTCCCGGGTTTCTAGATCCCAGATCTAATCTACAACAGGGACGTTGGTTTTGTGTCTATTAGGCTTGAACTTAATCCCAGTGGTGGTACTGTTTCTTGGGGCTTTCTGAGACTCATTTCTGATGTGTCAAGTGGTCCCCACGGTCAGTTATTAAATGAGATTTATGTTTACTTGTTTACACATGAGCATTGCTGTTGATTAACACATTAGAATTAGCATTGGAGCCATAACTCAGTTGGTAGAATGCCTGTCTCCTATGCATGGGGCTATGGGTTTGATGCACAGAATTGCCAAAGAGGAAGATATTAAAAGGAACACACCTTCTAGGTAACAATTGAGCATCTCAAGATTACGGAATGTAATAAAGAAGAATTTTATAACAACATTAAATTAGATATTTTTATGGTGACATATTTTGCTTGTTCAACATTTTATTGATTCCCAATAGAGAGAAGGTGAGGCTCTCCTTGATACTATAAAAAATGAGAACTCACAGGCTGAGAGAGGGCCCTGGTAGAGGGTGTCAGCTGGGGTGGTCAACACCTGTAGACTTTTTCTGGCCTCATCAACAAACTGGCTTGCTGCTACTCACAAAAGAGGATTTGATTGTTAGAGATAAATAGTAGTTAGAATGAGTGCAATTTAGATGTGCATGTTAATGAGATTTCTAAGTTTAACGCTTACAAAAAGCATTTCTTTTGAATTCTTATTGTAATAGCCATCATATTTGTGTCCCCTGAAAGTTCATTATCTTGTCGTTTATAACAGGGTTTTGGTTTTTTTGTGGGATATTTTTGCTGAATTCT
>NW_026067909.1:27192247-27236462 GCF_014885135.2 Alexandromys fortis | reverse complement strand
CCCTCCCTCCCTCCCTCCCTCCCTCCCTCCCTCCCTTCCTCCCTCCCTCCCTTTCTTCCTTTCTTTCTCCAGGCATCAGGTACCCAGGGCTTGAACTTTACTGTGTAGCTGAGAGGGATCTTGAGCTCCTGATTTTCCTGCTTCAACCTCCTAAAGTGCTAAGATTGAAGGCATGTGCTACCACACCTGGTATATCATCGCCTTTATGTGGTTTTTTTTTTTTTTTGCATTTAAAAACTATTCACATAGTTGGGTGACAATATTATTTAACGTAAGCTTTAAAAATGTAATTACTCTTAGCATATTGTAGGGAAGGATAATCACATTCATTTTGTCATCTTAATTGGAACTATACACAGAGAAAATTTAAGCAGTAACAATTGTGGCTGGCAGTCTGGTACCTTTTCCCCCTCTTTCTCATGGTGTGAATTTTAATTGGCTTAAAATAGTTTAAGGTACCCAAAGATTTCTCATTCATTAACTTGGTGATCCTTCAAGATTGCTTCAAGATCCTAATATCCCTGATGAACTTTAGGATTTGCATGCTGATGAGAGACTAGCGGCACCAGTGTGAGCATTGGATGTGTGGCCCAGCAGGGGCAGCAGGCACAGCAGGGGCACTCTAGTCTTTGTGCAGTCCTGATGACTCGAGATGTTCTGCAACATTGTGTAGTGCTCAGCGGAGCCAAGTCCATCTTTCTCTAGCTAAAGATTGTTCATTTGATTAGATTCAGTTCACTCAAAATGCGCATGTCTTATAACCCCATTTTAACTGCTATGCAGAAAAGTCCAGAGGCTCCTGGGTCTATGAGAATCCCAAGTCAAACCTTGTCAAGCCTGATAGAAAATAAAACATGGGTTTGGGTCTTATTCTGCACTGCAGTGAACTCAGGAAGACGCAACTGTTTTTAAACTCCAGCTTTCTGAGCCAGTGTTTAGGGCTGGCATTAATGTAAAGTGTGTGGTCTATGTCTGGATCCATGCAGCCATGAAGATGAGCCGGGGTTTGGGGAGGGGTGGCAGGGGTTCTGATCCAGACATGCTCACAGGCACCCTTTGCCTCTGGGTAGTCCTCCAAGTGCCGTACGATCCTGTCTTCAGAGCTCCAAAAGAGATACATGTCCTCACAGTTCTTGACTGGAAACTTCCCAAACCCCACACAGAATCCATCTTTATCTGGGTTTTTATGCAATATCGACAATATGTGTAGCACAAATAATAAAAACCCAGAGACACAGATATTGGCGTTCAATCAAAAAAAAAAAAAAAAAAAAAAAACAGAAAAGCAAAGCAGCCAAGCGACTAGAGAAGTCTTACCTCTACCAAGGATGGGCAACTGCAAACTAAGTGGACTAAACCTCTTTCTTCTCTCATTGTATATTCCCTCTAACGGTAGGATTAAAGGTGTGAGTCGTCGTCGTCACCACCACCACCACCACCACCACCACCACCACCACCACCACCACCACTGGGATTTGCTTCTGTACTGATTTTGTGTAGCCCAGGGTGGCCTTGAACTCACAGAGATCTATCTGACTCTGTCTCTGCTTCCCAAATCCTGGGATTAAAGGTGTATGTCACCATTGCCTGACCCCTAGTGGCTTTAGTTTTGTCTCTGGTCTTCAGGCAAGATATTATTTATGACAATACCAATAATATACCACTACACATATGTCAAAAACATCCCTTTACAGTATGATAGGCAGGTCCTCAAAGTTCAGGTGTTCATTGGAAATGCCAATTAAATCCTTAGAAAAAACTTTCTGAACGCTTCTCCTGTCCCACAGACAAGAAATGTGAGATCATGTGAGTTTCTCTTGTCCTTTGAGTTTCACCCTCTGGTGATTCTTGCCACAGCTTTCTCACATTGTCTCTCCACCTCTCCCCTAGCCCTGTGCTCCCCTGCATATGCACTGCCTCCCACTTCCCTCCACATTGCTGAGCCATATATTCTCTTCCTCATTTATGCTTCTGGCATAGATAAGTAGATCAGTCACAGGACCCATGTTTCTTAGGGTGATGCTTAGTCCTGCCTGTGGATGAGACATATGCTGGTGTGTTCTCTACGCTTGAGCCTGACCTCCACGCGTGGTCTAACTGTCCTGACAGCTCTGATGATCAAGGCGGGTAGTCAGGGAGGTCACGGCTCCAAATGGCCCTGGATTCTGTTCCTCTTTTCCTCAAACCCAAGTGTGAGGAGTGAGCTGGAAGGTTTTTTTTTAGCTCTACTGCTTTCTCCCCATACGAAGAGCCTTTGTCACCTGATATCACGGGGAAAGAGCATTTCTTCATCCCTCATGGCTGTCAGGAGAAGCCTGAAGAAAAGCCTTTCCAGAGAGGAAATCTTGCCTGTCCATCTCTTGATGTTGCCATTTTCACTAAATGAGTAATGTAGTCACATACTTAGAATCGGAGTCAGGCATCATCTGTGAGTCTGTAGCAGAAAAAGAGCAGCAGAGGTGCTCATGGATCCTGTGGGGTTTGAACTCTGCAAAGTGGCCAGCAATAGAGTGATCCTCATTGTTCAGAGACTGACTGTGGGCAGCGCAGCAGCGGGTTGATGAAAAGCTAGCCTTGCGAGCGAGACTCAGACCATGTGGGAGAGCAGGTGCCGTGTGGGACACACCATACTGTGGTGATTGCTTCTAATACTCATCACCTAGGAAGCTGAAGCTCCACCCAGCATCTGAGGTAAGTTCGGGAGCAAATCAGACATCCTTTTTTGTGCTTAACAATCCTAAAGAAGTCTGTTTGGTCTGTGAAGATGGCTTCAGTGTTTTTAGTTAAGTATTTTTAAATTATTTAATCACTCTAATTACACAGAAAATTGCATGCTTGTTGTGGATAATTCATTCAGGAAATAGTGATCGCCACATGGAAGATAATGAAGCTCTACTGGAGATAACACCATCAGGATTTAGTTTATTGTCTTCCAAATGTAAGAAGCAGAAATGGGCGAGTACGTATTTCTGATGAGTCTGAACAATAGATGCTTCTTTGTAGCATTTGCCCTTCTAAGAGTGCATAGCAGACATCTGCTTTATTCCTTCTCCTCAGTTTTTATGACTGATAAGAATCTGTTTGTGTGTGTGTGTTTCTGGGGATTTGAACCTAGGGCTTTAAGCAGGCAAGCAATCTACCACTGAGCTACATTTCTATTCTATACTTTTATTTGAGTCAAAGTCTTTAACAACTGCCTAGGCTAGCTTCAAACTTTCTTTGTAGCCTAGTTAGACATTCAACTTCTGATACCCCTGCTTCATTTTTGTGAGTAGTTGGGGTTAAAGGCTTGCCCCACCAGCCCTGTCTACTGACAGAGTTTTTTAAGATCTGATTTTTTTGAGACTATGTATAAATAAGCCAGTTGGGAGAGTCACGATTCAGCCTAAACAAAACCAAAAAAGCTCACAGCACTTGCAAGCTAATGAAACCAGGCTTGTACTTACAGAGTTCCATTGCCTGTTAACTTAATGAAACACCCACTGAGGTTCCTGCCTGACCCACACTCATTGTGGTGATTCTGCTGAGTCATCAGCTAGCCAGCCTCATCTTTTTACACAGAGACACTGTGCACAGTCACAGCCAGGCACTGCACGCGCGCGCGCGCACACACACACACACACACACAGAGAGAGAGAGAGAGAGAGAGAGAGAGAGAGAGAGAGAGAGAGAGAGAGAGAGAGAGAATGAATCTGGGTCCCTTTCCTTGGAGCTTGGGGAATCCCATGGAAGAGGGGGAGGAAAGATTGTAGGAGCAGAGGGTGTGGAGAACATAGCCCACTGAATCAGCTAAGCAGGACTAATAGGGACTCACAGAGACTGAAGCAAAAAGCACAGGGCCCGCAGGGATCTTCACCAGGTCCTCTGCGTATGTTGTGGCTGTTAGATAGGTTTTTTTGTGGTACTCCTAACTGTGGAGGCAGACATGTCTTTGACTTTTTTGCCTGCTCTTAGTACTCTTTTCCTCCTGTTGGACAAGGTTTGCCTTGTCCAACCTTGATATGAAGAGTTTTGCCTTGTCTTATTGTATTTTGTTTTCTGGTGTTTGGTTATTGTCTCTTAGAGGCCTGTTTGTTTTTGAAGGTAGGCAGACAGGGAGTGGGGAAGGTGTGTGTGTGTGTGTGTGTGTGTAAGCTAGAAGAAATAGAGGGAGTGGAAACTGCTGGGGATGTATTGTATTAGAGAAGAATCTTTTCAATTAAAGAAAAAAGAAATAGGAAGTGTGCAAGAAACATCCATCACATTGAAGTTGTAGATGAATAAAGAAAAGTTAAAATTTCTGTGCTGTGAGTTCTTTGCAACACAAATATTCAGTGAAGATACATAAGTACTCTCATCCAGATCCACATGTCAACATGTCAGCACACAAGTGCTCCGCTCAGAACATGGGACTTGGCTTAGCAACACATCTGAAACATGTATTGAATTGTCCATCTGTCAGACCAAAGGGTAGCAGGGCTTCATTAGCAATTGTCTCCTTGCTAACAGTACAGAATTTAAATGCGTATACAACTCCTTTTAGAATCCAAGTGGTGGAATTAAAAACATAACTGGAACCACGCAGCTGCCCTTACATCCAGCAGAGAGGCAAAGCTCAGAGAAAAATTGTCCTGACCTGTGATGGAACACAGGAGCTACAGCTTGGGAAGAACAATCAGCTGGAAGCTGTGATCTAGGAGAGTATGGTTGGTAAAGCACACAATTGGAACACGGACTGGCCATGGAGGGGAGATTCTAGGAACACTCTCCACCAACACCCAGCTCACAGGCAGAGCCATGGGATCTTAGGAGGACAGATCTGCTCATGCTTCAACTATCCAGAGCTTCCTGTTCTTAATAAATATGGCCTGCTGTCAGTAGCAGTCCCCATGGCCAATCCTGTGAGTTTACAAAAGCGTAAGGATGGGATGGAGGGAAGAGGTGGGAGAGCAAGTTAAAAAAAGGTACCCTTTAGTCATCTGAACAGCACAGCCTGGACCATAGGCTCACTGAAGGACTTGAGATGTGCTATAGCATTCTTGGCTAGTTATAGCCTCCCCATATCTTACAGCCACATCACAGTGGGACAGAAATCAGAGCTGATAGTGTTATTGCTAGTACAGACTTGGTTTGAGGATGGGTCTATAAGTGACAAAAAGATAATAGGAGAAACAGAGTGACCCCAAAGGAGATTTTAGCTTCTCAACCTAGCATTACAGCGAACATTAAACACAGCTTGGTTTCTGCACATCTAAATGTAGATCCACATAGATTATGACAAGTACTGTTTAACTCAGTGCTCATCACAGCCAGAGGACAGTAAAACAATACACTTCCTAAGACAAAACTCAAATATTGGAATAGGCTGGGAGATGACAAAACCTTTGGAACTGTCAGACTAGAAATACCAAGGGCTCTCTTGGAAAGGGGGCATGGCTTCTGGGACAGGCAGAAGAGACAGGCCAATTAGAGAGAGTTGCTGCCAAGCCCTCGACTATGGAAATGAGAAGAGGCTCTGGTGCCTCATCCAGAGAGCAAAGACACAACCAAGGAGAGAACTAGGGGCTCGAGGCTTGCCTGGAGAAACTTCCAAACTTAAGAGCAAAGACACAACTGAGGAGAGAACTAGGGGCTCGAGGCATGCCTGGAGAAACTTCCAAACTTAAGAGCAAAGACACAACTGAGTAGAGAACCAGGGGCTCGAGGCGTGCCTGGAGAAACTTCCAAACCTAAGAGCAAAGACAATAAGATTGAGAGAAGTAGAGCCGAGAACCGCAGAGCAGTGAGGGAATCACAGAGGACATAGCGTAGGTACCGGTAGTACCAGCTGGGGAAGGAAGAGATACAGGGATAATAGAAATGCTCGCCATGATGACGGTGTACACTAACCCACAGACCAGGAAGCTGGGTGGAGGTGCGTCTGGGTCCAGCTGTGGGACATCAGAGATAAAATCGTGAAAGAGGCACAGTAATAAGGCGGCAACAGCAGGTTAACAATTACAGGGGCCAAGTCTCCTAACACCATGCAAATGGGAAAGAGAAGAATGGAAGTCATTTGATGCGAGAAGGCTCAGTGAAGAATTTGGACTGGTGTCTCTGTCCAACAGCAAAACACTGGTCTCCATAAAACCCACAGGACTGCTCAAGACAGACCACATGCCTCATCGTACAAAGTGAAACGATGTGGTTTCTGTTCTCAGACCACAGTGGAACTAAACCAGAAATCAGTAACAGAAAGATAGAAAATCCCTAACTGTATGGATACTAAATCAAATACTTCTGAATAACATGTCAAAGGAAGGGTAAACTCTTAAGATAAACTTTAAAAATGTTTTGAGCTAAATTAAAAAAAAAACTTACCAAAATTTGTGAGGTAACCAAAAAGCACTGCCTAGAGAAGACTTTTGTGACAACAGTCAGTACTTCTATGAGAATTGAAGAAGGGGAAGGGAAGTTGCAGTCATGATGTAAAATAAATGAAAAAAAATAATTTAAAAAAGAATGGAACATCTAAACCTCTGCCTCAGGTAATTAGAGAAAATACCAACTCAGGCTCAAAATAAACTTAAGAAAATAAATACTATGAGTTAAGAAAAAAATCAAACTTAAATCAAGAAGTCAACAAAGAACATCATGAAACAAAGAGCTTGCCTTTTAGAAAGAGGGAAAGTTTTCATAAACCTCTAGCCATAGAAAGAAAAACGAGAGAAAAGATGAGAATTACTAATATCAGAGATGAAAGAAAACTGCCCTCAATCTCACAAACATTAAAAAGATGTTAACGGGTGTTATGGATGACCCTGAGCCCAGATACATGATGAGAGAAATGAAATGGCTGAACTCCTTGAAAGACAATCTGAATAGGCCTATGCCTATTAAATAAATCAAATTAATAATTTATAACCATTCAGAATAGTCTGTACCGAGCCAAGATGGGTTCACTGTTGAATTCTAGCAAATATTTGAGGACGAAAATTACTGCAGTATTATGCCTTTTCTTTGAGAAGACAGAACAGAAGGAAATCTTCCTGCATCCTATGAGATCAGCATTACCCTAACACCAAGCCTCGATAAAGATGTTACACGGCCAGAATAGGACCAATTCCTACTTCTCATGAGCACAGAGGTGAGCACCTCAACATATCACAAGTAAATCAATTCTACAACTTGGTACATCGTGACCAAATTGATTTATCCTAAATATTTAGGGCCAGCTCACCATATGAAAATCATTTGATATAATCACATCAACAAATCAAAGAATTAAAAATATACCAATTCATTCATAAAAGCATTGGACAAAAATCTAATACTCATGCAGCATCAGTACTCTGCAAAATAGGAGGACAGGAATTGTTCAAATTGACAAACTTAATCAAATGCCTACAAGAACCTACAGCTGGCACTGCAGCGATGGCTGAGAGAATTAAATGCTCTTCCAGAGGACCCAGCTTTGATCCCCAACACATATGGTGGTTGATAACCCAACACTCTCCTCTGACATCTGTGGGGACTGCAGGCGCTTGTGCACAGATAAACATGCATGTAAATCACCCATAAAAATTCCTACAGCTAATCTTTTACTTCCTGGTAAGAAATGAAGAGATTGCCCATAATAGCAGAAATTAATTATTCCTATTTACCGCCAGTTCATAAATGCTAGAGAGTACAGTGAAGCAAGGCAAGGAATGAACAGTTTATAAGTGAAGAAGGAAAAAATAGACTCATCTTTTATCACAGATGATGTGATTGTTCATGTATATATCTCAAAGAATTATAAAAATATTATCCTATACTTAGTATGCAGTAATAGCAAGGCCAAAATATACAAGTCAGTTACAGTTGCAAATATCAGCAATGGAATACTAGACTTTGACATTAAAGACACACGATCAACATCAAAACTTAAATATGTAAGAATAAACCTAAGGCAATATTACAAGATCCCTAAGAGTAAAACTACAAAACTCAGGTGAAAGGAATCAAAGCTCCAAATAAATGGATCAATATTCTATGTTCTTATGTAGGGGAATCAATGTGAACACTTTTTATGTAGATTAAAAGGATTTTCACTCAAAATTCTGGTAAATTATTTTGTGGATATTGATATCCTGATGCAAAATTTAAAAGCAAAAAACAAATAACCCAGTAATAAGTAGCAAAAATTAGAAAGCTCCACTCCTCTAAGTCTTGAACTATTTTAAAACTACAGCAGCCAAGCATAGTAGTGCTGGTGATGAAGACAAGAGGTCAGTGAAACAGAATAGAGAGCTGGAAATAGACCCGACAGAGAAGTAGTCTCCTGATTCTTCACAAAGGTGCAAGCCAGTGGAGACAGAACAGTCTTCAAACAGTGATGCTGAAATAGCGGACATCTGCAGGCAAAAGTGAATCTAGATACAGACCTTGAACTTTTAAAAATGGTAAAAGACAAAACTATAAAGCTCTACAAGATAATAGAAGCTGCTAAGGTGACCTGGTCATTGTGAGGGCTTTTTGGGTACCATTGCAAGAGCTGTTACTAATAGGACAGTGGAGAAGGGAGAATAAGGTGCCAGGGAGACAAATAGGAACTGTATTTCCCCCATCAAGTTCTCCATGATCCTAAAACCATTTTGTATAAAAGTTAACAAAAATTGAATATGCATTTCTTTAAAGAATATGTACAATGACCAATAGCATACAAACTCCTCAAATTTATCAGCATTGGGAAACGTTAAGTCACTTCCTAACTACACTGAAAGAGTGTTTCCTGTTTGTGTCACTAGGGGTGGAATGGGAGCCTCATTCATACTAGGCAAGGACTTCACTACTGAACCACATCTGCTGCTCTGGCAATTTATAATGACCTGATTAAAAAAAAAAACCATGATCAACAAGAATATGGAGACATTACAGATTTGTCCATTACTGACAGGAATGTGCAGTGGAGCCTCATAGTTACTCAGTTATGATATTACCACTTGTGATTGTTGATATTGTCCACCCGACAGGATCTAGAATAATTTAGAGGACAAACATCCGTGCATATCAAGGAGGAAGTTTCTAGGTTGGGTTTATGAAGGTGGGAAACCCCGCACTTACTGTGGGAAAGCATCAATCCATGGGCTAGTCCCATGGAATAGAAAGAAAGTAAGCTGAACACAGCATCTGTCTCTTTCTGTTTCTGTTTGCCATATAACCAGATGCCCTATATTCTTCCCATCATGTTTTCCCTGCCATTGTGTATTTTACCTCTAACTGTGAGCCAAAATAAACCCTTCCTTCCTTGAGTTGCTTTTGTAAGGTGTTTTGACAAAGCAATAAGAAAAGGTAATGAATATGTCTTGTTACACAACAATTCCTTTCCTAGGTACACCCAAAGAAATGATATCTACTCACACTTGGATAAAATATCCTAGCCTATTTGAATTGTGTGTACAATTCAGATGTTCATTGGCTGATGAATCGGTAGATAGGTAGGGAATGGTTCTTCTGTGGCCTGTTACTTAAATTGGGATAGAATGTTCACTAACTCTTGTATGCACAGGTCTGGAAGTACCTGGGTGCATTCCTTCAGACAGAATGTCAAAACTGGCATGTCTGTGAGATGGGAGTAGATGGGACAGTGTCTAGACGGTTTGAGGTAGTGGGAAAGGACAGGCATGAATATTGGCTTCTTTGTAGAGTGATTTAAATGTCCTGAAGTTGACCGTGGTGCTATTGCTCAGCTTGGGGACACACGGAAATCTGTTGTGCCCTCATATGAATGGATGGTAGAGTCGGCTAATTATTTCTTAAAAACAAAACAAAAGAAGAAAATAACTTAAGATATTGGTTGGCAAATATGACTATGATTTTATTTGTCAAGAAAGTTGACCTTCCTTGCAATAAAGAGGAACTGCATCTTCCTTCCTTTATCTCTCCTGTTTCTACCCAAATATTTGAAGCTCTTGGGCCCCAATAGCATCATAAGCAACCATACACTATGTCTTTGCCCCATTCTTTTCCTAGCCGGTCTCAAGATCCTGGGGAAATGAATATACACATTCATTCACAGGTGAGTTCTGGGAGCAGCTTACAGGCTGTTCACTTCTTCTGACAGCCAGGTTGACATGGGTTTCTCTGTGCAGTCAATGGATTTTATATTCCAGTAGCTAGATGCCTGTCTCAGTCCCGAGATGGACCACGGGCAGAGTAAATCCAGGCTTCCTCCTGTGGAGTCGTATTTAGGGACTTGCCTCTGGTGGGGCTACCTCATGAACTATAATACTGAAGATTTCAACTCATGCCCAAGAAAGTAAAAAAATTGTCTGCTTTTATGAAGCAGATGGATTAGAACCCCCTGAGAGAGCCTGTGGAGTCTTAGGGATGTGGAGAGCTTCTTTGGGACAGAGTGAAGACTGTATTTGTCTGGCTTTACCTAGTTTTTGTCCTTACCCTAAAGCTTTCAAAGGTGAAATTTTCCTCCTTAAATTACAAAACCTTTGATGGACTTGACAAAACCAGATTTCTGTATATGTTTCAAGGTAAAAATGCTACTGATTCCAGATGCTGGTAGCCAAAAGTGTGCAAAATGTCTTTTAACAAAAATAACTGCCCCCAACTCTTATGAATATGGTGCCTCTTGTTCACCGTGTGAATCGCCTTACAGAACGTAACCCCAGGTTCTGTTTAGGGACCTGAGTCGCACTCTAGATAGACCACCCCCAATTTGGACTCTGAAAGGAGTCTGTGGATGTCACCTCTGGTTATTAGTAGAATTTTAAATCTGGGGTGATGGCTGCTTTCAAATCCAGATGAATTCAGCATTATTGCCATCCTTCAAAAGCAGTTAGAATGACTCCACAAAGGGCCATAATGACAGTGAAAATCACTTCTAATGGGATTATAATGGCAAAATAATAAAAACGTTAAGCAAATGGAAATTACAGCATTAAATATGCTGATATGTAGATGGCTGGAAAGTGTGAGCATCCTGTGGAATACCCATCCACCACATGTAGAAGGGAGCATGCGATTGGGCCTAGAGGAGTAAGGATAAATGGCTTGCCATTTTCTCCTCTTTCTGAAAATCTGCTTTGGCTAAGGTTATAGCCGGCACTTTCCTTTCCATGTGCATGAGTGTGGAACTGGAGAAAGGACACACAGTTTTGTGATAAAGTTGTGTTTATGCTGATCGTTGCCGTGTGGTTAATTTTCTCATCAGAAAACACAATTTTGCTTTGAACGGCACAACCCTAATCTCCAAGAAGGACGAGATTCCTGGACATACTTCTGTGGTGTGAGTCCACGTTATCTACACCAGTGGTTCTCAGTTTTTCTAGTGCTGCAAGCTTTTAATACAGCCCCTCATGTTGTGGTGACCCCCACTGTAAAATTATTTTCATTGCTATCTCATATCTGTAATTTTTCTACTGTTATGATTTGTAAATATCTGATATGCAACCCTGGTGAGAAGGTCACAAATTTAATCACAAAGAGGTTATAGCCCACAGGTTGAGAACCATTGATCTACACATAAGGACTCACTCTCTTAAGGCGGAGGTATAAGCCCTTCCTCAGATAGATTCTGAAGGAAGGATGGTGAAGTTTAAGATGTGGTACCTGGCACATTGCATACCTACACAGTGCTTACAACCTAGACTAGAGACTGTGGACGGAGTCAGTGGTATCACCAATCCAGTTGTTCTTGTGTGTTTCATCTTCTTGCCCTGGAGAAGAAGGGGGCACACCCTGATCACCACATAGGCTATCTGTTTCAGTATCTGGATATACAGGCTGTCGGGAGAACAGCTGTGAGGAAGGGGCACAGGGCAGTAGAGACCCTGCAGGCTGGGTTGGCTTTTGCCTGAGGGACACTATATCTGATGTGGTCTCAGCCATTGGGAAAGGGCAGTGCCCTGTGCAGGATACCAGTGTCACTGCGGCTCTGAGAGAAGAACAGTTAGAGGCCAGTGAACAGCTAGCAAATCTCAGCCAGGCTATACACGTGGTTACTGACTTTGACTCTGCAGCAGGGCTGGGAAGGGGGATGGACGGCCTGTCCTCAGCAGAGGGAGACATCGGTGGGATCTTGCGATGTTAATGCATTTTGATTCACAACCTGGAAGAAAGTGTGTTAGAGTGTTGAGGACGGAGGATCCAGTCTAAAGACATGCCATCCTGAGCAGTGGAGGTGTTTTTAAACCATGACATTGGTTGTTGGAATCGATTCCATCAGTATAACCAAGCACACTACATTGTTCACTTCGGTTTTTAGTTAACTGAAAAGAAGGTATAACCAACCTTGGGGCTGATTATGGCATGTTTCAAACAGCGGTTTCCTGGCTATTTGTCGACACCTGGATCTAATTTCTATATCAGAATGACTTGTGGCCTGCCTCACTTGACGTAAATGATGACATGAAAGAATTACTGAGGCCATTGGAAAGGCTCTCTGCTTTCCCTGTGGCCAAAGCCTTTAGACTTGCATCTGTTGAACCCTAATACCCTTGTGATACCACAACCTCTATACCTGGGGTATTCCACTCACCCACCCTTTCCTTTAGGAGATGTCCAACATCATTCGTAAATGCCCCCATAGCCAGAAATTCTGGGTAAAAACTCCACTGGTCATTGAACATGATGCTCGGATTCTCTGTCCAGAACTGACACAGAACTCAGCCCTTCAGGAGCTGGGCAGCAAAATTAGAGTGGTAAGACAGAAAACTAAGGAAAATCAGATGTAAAAGGATCATTTATAGTACTTAAGGAAAAAGTTATATCAAGAAAACTGATTTGAATCCAGTAATGGCGGAGGGTTTTTGTGGTCTTTTTATTGACTAGCTAACAGATGTGGTCATCTATAGACAGGAGTGATTGGAAGGACAGAAATCAAATCTCACTATTGGGACTTGCCCTCATTCTGCTTCTCTTTGCTGGAGGAGTCTGCACAGGGAAATTGTCATTCTTGCGAAAAAGAAAAGCTGAATGTTTGACCACTCCAAGAAGCACCCAAAAGCAGAAAAGAAATGTGTGCGGAAGTGGATAAGTTGGCATAATTTCATTGGTGGTTTTTGATAACAGCATTGACCTTGTTGCCAGTTATACTTAAAGACCTCTACTAATGGAATTTCCATTCTTTTCATTCAAAAGTAAGGAAAATATCCAGGAAAATGAGAATATTTTGTATGTAGGAAATCTTCACCTTGGGAATACACTTGGAAAAAGGAACTAATTCATTGCACATGTGCCCTCTCTTTATCCCTTCTCCTCGTAGTTAGTGCTTTGGATGGCCTGCCTCTGGCTGTTGTGAGGGATGTAGCTATGAACACTGGGGCCAGGCTGTCAGCCTCCTCCTAACCTGAGATCAGCCGGTCCCAAACTCTGGAGACAACGTTTGGAGCATCAGCCGCTGTTTTCTGTAGTGGGTGACCTGGTCATGTCACACCCTTACTCTGAGTAAGTGAGGGCTCTTATTCTCTACATCCTCACCAAGTAGCTTCTGTCTCCCCCGACACACACACACACACACACACACACACACACACACACACACACACACGAGCCATTGCAAGGGCATGTCTTGGCTGTCTATTTCCCTGACTGGTGATGCTGTAGTTGCTCATGGGCTTGTTGAAAACCTGTGTGTTTGGAGAAATGCGTTCTCGAGTGCTTTGTCCATTTCTGAATCACTTGGTCTGTCATTTGCGCTGAGGAGCTTTGTGTGTATTACGAATAGCAATCTCTTCTTGGGTCTGTGCTTTGAGGACATTTTCTCTCATTTTGTAAGTTTAATTTGCATGAGAAATTTTAAGTATTGACCTTAAGGCTAAATCTAGGAGCCCCGAAGCCTGTTTCCCTCTGGCTGTGTCTCCAGACAGTGTTCCTCTTCTCTGCCATCACACCTGGGCAGCAAGTGCTTGGCCTCGTGTTAGGCGCGTACTCCCCTGCTCTTGCCATGGTTCGCGTGGTGGTTAGCTCAGCTCTGTAATCACGCAACACTCCATCTCAGTTTGCTCACTCAGAATGGGGGATGGAGCCTTATCCGCTCGTAGCGCGATTATTTCCGTTAATGATCTAGTGCAGAGAAATCCCTCAGCAACAGTCTCGCCGTTCAGGAAGCACGCGGCAGCCGCTGCTGGTTTTACTACTTTTGTTTCCAGCTGGGCTGGAGAGTGCTCAGTGTTTCATTGTTCCTTTTATCGGATTCCTTTTCCTGCGACTACAAGGAGCTGCTCCTAAGTCAAGCAAGGCTTCAGATGATGGCCCTGTGCCTTGCAACTTGCTGTGAATTTTCCGGAAGGAGCCTCTAAAGAGTTTTTATGAAGTGAGAGAAACTGTTTCTTTGTAAGGAAAAAAAAATATAGCCTTATAAAGAAAACCAATTGTACTTCTGACAGATGTGGAAGTGGGTAGGTTTGGGAAAGTGTGGGTTCTCTGCTATAAAATAAAGTTCTCCCAACAGAATTCACCAAGTTGAATGGTTTTGAGTCTGATCCCCATAGGAATGTACAGGACCTGCTGGCCACTTCAGAGCCTCATTGTGCACACAGGAGGCCTCCTCTGAGCCCCATGAGGACTGCTGGCTGCAGCTGGCAGCCATTGTGCCATGCCTTGAGGGAGGGTTGGCTTCACCCACTTGCAGCTATATTCACATGCTGGGAGACTTTTAGGAGGAGGGATCCTTAGGCTTTGTTTGTTTTGCATTCAGATTCCTTCCTGCGTTGTTCTTGCACCGAGTAACTCCCTTTTCAAAGTTGTTCTTTTCTTCTTCAAATGAATGCAGTGTTTTTCTATTTCTGAATCTGACCTCTTTTTGGATACTTTCTTTGGGAAATAAAAGAATAAAAGTCACTGTTCATTTCTAATGTGACCCAGCATCCGTGTGCGGTGGTTTAAATGTTTGACTAGTGATTCCCGAGTTCAGGGTTGACATTTAGATTTTGTGCACTTTGAAAATCAGACCTTAAGGTTGGGGGGATGGCTCTGTTGGTAAAGTGCTTCCCTGGTGGGATACACATGTAATCCTCATGCCTGGGTTGGCAGAAGCAGGCCATCCCTGGGATTTGCTGGCCGGCCAGCCTAGCACAGTCAGTAAGTACCAGGACAGCAGGAGAGCCTGTCTTAAAAACACAAGGAACAGTCCCTCCTTATGAGCGGTGTGTGTGTGTGTGTGTGTGTGTGTGTATGAGAAGACCATGATGGGAAAACCCACAGAGAAGCTCATGGATTCTGGACAGACAGCTAGGGAGCAGGCATGGGACTGACCTAGGACCTCTGCATCTGGGTGACAGTGGTGTAGCTTGTTCTTTTGTGGAGCCCCTAGCAGTGGGACCAGGACCTGTTCCTGATACATGAGCTGGCTCTTTGGAACCTACTCCCTATGTTGGGATACCTTGTTCAGCCTTCATGCAGGAGGGTAGGAACTTTGTCCTGCCTCGTAGCTTAATGTGCATGCTCTGTTGATTCTCATGGGAGGCTTTACCCCATCTAATGGTTGGGAGTAGGGGGAGGTGGGGGAAGGAGCAGGAAGAGAGGAGGGAGGGGGAACTGTGGTTGGTATATAAAATAAATTTAAAAACATAGTGGAAAAAAACCCACAAGTCTTGAGTGCTGGATAGGTTATCATTTCTGACTTAAGGGAAGTAACACTATGAAAACAAACCCTGATGCCCAGAGACAGGCGCTTCAGCTAGAAGGTCTGTGTTGCAAAAGGCCGCTTGTTGGTTTTAGCCACCCAGTTAGCTTAGACCCGAAATAATCACACAGAAACTGTATTAATTAAATCACTGCTTGGCCGATTAGCTCTTGATTTTTATTGGCTAACTCTTATATTAATTTGATCAATTTCTATTAATCTATATATTGCCACGTGGCTGTGGCTTACCGGGTAAAGTTCCCAGCATCTATCTCTGCCTTCCTTCTCCCATGCTATAGGCCAAGCCAGTTTCTTTATTCATTAACCAATAAAAGCATCACATAGACAGAAGGACTTCCCACACCAGGTCTGTACAGCAGACAACATGTGGCTGAGGTGGCCTGAAGGAGGAGCAAGACAATAGGGTGCTTGCTGCATGCCCACTGCCTGCCAGGCACCACATTGGGTATGTAATGATGTGTGCTATGCACCATAATCCACCAGGAGGCAGTTTGTCATCATGTAGCAACTATGGAAATCACTTTCGAATTCTGGTTTTATTCAGAATCAAGGCAGGCCTTTTTGCAACACATCTTTGGACATCCCCTGCTGTTCCACAATTCTCTGAGATTTTTTTCTACTCAGTTGCCGCAGCTGAATGTTTGGTTGTGATGGTGTCACATAGCCCCCTGACTGCATGAGAGCCACAGACGTTGCTAATGGCAAGTGCCCAAGGGGATCACCGGGAACTGGAAGGCCCCTGAGCAGAGATGGTTGTTCATACCCAAGCTCTTGGAGGCCCATTGCTCAGTTGCTTTCTGTGGGTTTTGTGGGTGGGAGTAGAATTACAGAGCCCTGCAGCAATCTTGTTGAAGGGCTATGGCTGTCTCTTTGGCCATTCCTCCTGTGGGTGGCTCAGGTCACTGCTGACTGCGTGGTGACAAGATGAACCTAGATGACCCTGCCAGGTGTATTGGCATCCTCAGGGTTCTTGCTCTATTCCGGGTCCCATGGGTGCTAGGAGAGTTACATTTTTCTCTGTGGTCTCTCTAGTCTCATGAATTGTTATGCAGTCATGTGCCTTTCACGTGGAATACATTTTTATTTTCCTGACCAGCAGTCTTCATAACTCAGAACAGGAAACAGCTCCTAATCTGTACCCCCTTCAGATGAAAAATAGGGATTTTGAGGTGTATATGTTGAAGGAGCATATTGATTTTTATTCGGAGCTCCTGGACTTAGGAAGTGCCAATATCCACAAATCTGAGTCTGGCGAGATCCTTGGAGGGATGCGGCTTTTCATTCTGCTCTCCGAGGCTTTGGAGAAACCTATAGAGAGTTTTTTTTTTTTTCTCTTAGATTGTTTTATTGCCTGCCTAACTTCATTTCCTTAGCTATTCATTTTACAGAAAGGACAAGAAATGTGATTTCTTTCTTTGTGGAACATGTCTCTGGTGGCGGCAGGTGGCCTGCCCACACTTTGATCTAAGTGGCTCCATAGGGCTGGCCTCCCCCTCCACCCCCCTGATGCCCCTGGTTCTGTGGAGCTCAACACCTGGCCACAAGAACTCTGCTTGTGTCTTCTACCTCTCCACCCTGCTGTCCTGGAACCTGTTCTGGGAGGAATTTCGTTTGTTCCCGGCTGCCCAGAACTGAAACAACCACTCAGAAATTGTATTAATTAAATTGCTGCTTGGCCTGTTAGCTCTATCTTCTTATTGGCTTGCAGAAGTCAGCTCTTGTTCAGGCTTCCTTACCAAGTCAGGGCCGAATCCTGCTGTGGGATACCCTTCTGTGTTCTGTGGATATGCTTTATTACCGTTGGTTAATAAAGAAGTTGCTTTAGACTATGGCAGGGCAGAGTATAGCCAGGCAGGAAATCCAAGCAGGGAGGAAGAAGATGGAGTCCGGGAGATGCCAGCAGCCACCAGAGGAGTAAGATGATAGAGCATGACCGGTAAGCCACAGAGCATGTGGCAGTATACAGGTTATCAGATTATTAGAAATTGGCTAATTTATATGTAGAGATAGCCAATAAGACACCTAAGCCATTGGCCAAATAATTATAATTAATATTAAGCCTTGGGAGCTGGCAAGTGGGAGAGAAACATCTGGTTACAGAATCCTGTTGGAAAAAAAAACCAAGCAGATCCTTTGAGTAATTTTTTTTTAAAAAAAGTTATTATTTTTCTCATATTTTCATGAGTGAATTTTGGTTCACATACACTAATATGACTTTTGAGTGCATGTGGGTGGATGATGAGGAAAGTGCTTTCCATCCCATCAGGAAACTCTTCTGGTCCCCTGCCTTCATCTCATATCCCTGGTTTCCTGCAGACAGTATTCTGGTTCTTTTTGCACAGAGGAGCTCTGTCCACTATAGAACTTCATGCATGGACCATCTGCCGTGTACCCATCTTCTTTTAGGTGACCAGATGGTAAGCCTTCTCTACTTACTACATAAGTCGGTATTTTTTATTGTTGGAGTATTTCATTCTTTTTCCCGCCAGGGTGCCCAAGTAGTTCAATCTTGGATGCCAACCTTCTGTAGCTTTTGCAAGATTTCACTTGGGCCCCATCCTTAGGCTGATGTTGCTGACCCACGCTTGGCTTCCCCTGCTGGAGGTCTCATGCCTCCAACTTATCTCTGCTCATGTTTCACACTCCTGTTGCTATTGAAAATCCATCTTTCTCCTTTATTAAACTCTTCTTCATGGAGTTTCTGCAGCTCTTCCCAAGGGGAGAAATACACACCTGACAAAGGCGCAGCCAAGGCTCAGCGCCTTTCTACGTAGTATCTCAGACCTCCGTGAGCCGGGTTTTGTTTTGCTCTGATGGAGGAGTGCCTTAGATGGCCTGTCCCCAGGCAGCACTTTCTTCCAGCTTCTCAGAGCTGGCTCCAAGCAGCAGGTGGAGTCTGGGGTCACACTGTAGGCGGAGACTGCTTGTCTGTTCCCGGCTGCCCAGACCTGAAATAATCACACAAGAAACTGCTAATTAAAACACTCCTTGAATAATCACTCTAGTGTATTCCTAGCTAGCTCTTATATCTTAAATTAAACCATTTCTATTAATTTGTGTATCACCATGTGGCTGTGGCCTACTGATAAGGTTCTGTCCAGTGTCTGGCATCTGTCTCCTGTGGTGGCTACATGGTTTCTCTTTGACTGCCTACTCTCTCCTCCTCTATCTGCTTGGAATTCCCCCTTGCTTAGTTCTATCCTGTGGCTGTACATGTATCTAGATCTGCCCACGGGCTTGGATGTCATGCCTGGCTAGACTCTGCCCTGTTGCTGTGTGCCTAGGTGGAATTGCTCAGTGCCCTAGGCACTGCACACCTGGAGATGCACCACCTGGACAGAGCTGGATGCTGATCTGGATTCTGCCCTGCTGCTATGGTCCTATCTAGAGATGAATGCCTGGCTGATAGAAGCTATGACCCACAGCTGTTGCATAGGGCGTCATCTGAAACATTGGAGTTGGGTGGCACCGGGATACTTTTAGCTCAGGCCACTCACTTCATGGTGGAGCAACAAGTCCCAGAAGTGTGATTCAAGTTATATATACCTGCACACTCGGAAGCCATTCCATTTTAATCTGCAGACACCAGTTCATCCTGTGTTTGCGCGCATTTTGCCTTAATGACTTAGGAAACAGAGTGTGTAAACTACATCAGGCAGCAGCCACGAAGCCGGTTCACAGTCGTACCACGTGGGTAGTCCCTGAAATAGATGTGTAGGACTTACCTATCCAAGGCCTGAAATAGACCTACGGCTGCTGTGCTCAGGGCAGTGATCTCTACGTCCATTAGCCTGTCTGTGGTGGATTCATAAAATGGAGAAGAACACGGAAGTCATGTATTTTTATTGTTGTAGATGTCATTTTATTTGGGTAATTGGAACAACTCACATTTACTGTGTAAAACCCTTTAGGGGTAAGCAGCTCGTACATAGCATAAAGCTCTGTTGTCTTCGTGCATTTTTTAATAATTTTGAGAAATTAAAATGCAGCTTTATTTGATAGAAGCATATCTTATCAGCTATCAGTTAAACTTTATAGTAACTTCCACTTAAATATCTTATTTATTGGGAGAATTTTCTAATTAGCAACATGCTCCTAATTTATAACTAGAATCCCAGATTTCATTCTGATTTAATGAATGCTTTATTTGCTTTGGGTTATCACTGATCATTTTCAGTATTCCTACCATGTATATACCTAGCTGTAACCTTACACGTCTATTTAAGACTTGAGACGGGTAATGGCACAGACATAGAAACAGGATTGCCAGGATCCAGCCCTCGCTGCGTGCCCAAGCTCACTGTTCTAGAAAAGAGAATGCCACTGTGGCTGAGACCACTAAAATGTCATAAATGGGGTTCTCTCTGGGTTCGAGGTATGTGAAACGAGAATCATTTGAGACCTTTGTGCTTCAGAGCAGTGAGATGCAGCTGCCCTGGCAAGCAGCAGGTAGCGGGTGTCCCACATTGGTGGGTGAACTTTAGATGGGATTTAGGATAGAACACTATCGGGTGGGAAGCTTTGCTATGCCAAGGACCCACCGGGATCTCAGCACTGCCTCTCTTCGGCTCTGCTGTTCCATGGCAGGTGGAGGAAGGCAGTCAACAGACTTTTAACCATCATTGGCAAGTGCCTTACGCCTGTGATGTGAGCTTTTCAGGCCCAGGGGTCACCTCATCCTACTCCTCACTTCAGTGAGGGCAGAGCCCTCAGGAAGCAGGAACATCTATATGGGACACAGGCTTTAGTGCCAGTAAAGTAACTCTTCCTCCTTTGGCTGGGACAGGGCAGAGGTATGCTACTTACCAGAGACCGCACTGGAGTGCTCTGGGGGGGGGGGGGTCATTCATTGTGGCTTTAGAGTTCAGATTTCTTCCAGAAGTGCAGGCATCACCCACAGAGAGAAAAGGAACACTCTGATGTGGTATGGATTGGAAGAACAGTTTGTTGTTTCCGTGGTCTCCTGAAGACAAACCTACTTTTAAAAGATCCCACTGAGGAGAGTGTCCACGACTGCGGCCTCCTGTTCTCTATTATTAACTTCTGCAGTTGTGTTGGTTGTTGGCACAGACCACAACAATGTGAAGAAAATCTCGTCTGTGGGATGGATGTACTTGGCATCTCTAACTGAACATAAATGCTGCTGGTCTGTGGTCAAAGAATGTCATGGGATGTGCCCGCGTAGATAATTATTGTCATCTCCCCGTGACTCATACCATTTCTCAGCACTTCTAGGGTACACCAGGAATTTATCCCAAGGCTATGGTATTTCGTGCAGATGAGAATTCATGACAGAAGTTAGTAATTGCTGTGCCCCTCAGTGTAGTACATGCGTGTTGAACTGTTACTCATTGTATGCAAGTTAACTGAAAACAATCCTTGAGACCTAGACATGCACAATCAAAATTCTGTGGGCTCATCTCTCCTCCCTTGCTATGGATTTCAGCCTGGATTCTGTGTAAGCTCTTTTTAGAAATAGGCTTTGGTATTTGCTTTTTAAATTGAAAAACAAGTATTTATCAGTTTACACGCCTGTGCTTGAAATGATGGAACGAAGCCACAAAACTTGCAATGTTTTACTCGATATCTCATTCGATCTTTTAGATCATTTTAAAAATGAAAAGCAGTTTACCTTGTAAGACATTGAGCCAATAGAGAAAGCCACAAGGAGGTCAGCAGATGCTCATAAACCTCCCACCCCCAGGAGTAGCCACCGTTGGACAGCAGACCCCCGGGCAGCGGACACACAACGTGAGGTTAAACATTTTCCATTAAGTGCCATGTTGGTGTATGCAGTGTTTTGCTTGTGAAATATAAAATGTGTTTACTTTTGCTTTATCCCAACCAAGAAGCTGATGCAGAAAGAAAATCAGTGTTATGTTTTGTGGGACTATCATCTCCTCATTCCAGGAGATGTGGCTTCTTAGAGGACCTGGAAAAAAGTCTTTGAAACATGAGACTATCTGGCAGTCTCCTGTTTCTTCTTCCACCACAAAATACATGTGAGTGCATACATATATACACACGTATCATGTATGCACATATAGGCATATATACACACATGGTGTGTACTCATACACACATACATGTATTCTTATACACACATGTGTGTTTGTTAGTCAAGGACGCTTTATTGACAACAGGTAGTCTGAATTTTGAGGGGCTGTCTTTAAAAAGGGTGACTTACTATCATTAGACTTTAATTATGTTCCTTGAACTGCTTTCTGATTAACAAAGTTTATTCTTTGGCAGTTTAATACACGTGTGTAATGCATTCTGGTTACTCTCACTCAGCTACCCTCCCTTATGTCTTTCCAGTTCCTGCCAACTCTGACCCCTCCTTGCAAGTCCATCTACAGCCCCCCCCGCAGGACTGGATTGGGTGGGCTGCTTACTGCATGCTCAGGCTGTATTTGTTCGTCCTCAGCGCTTGTAAAGTTATCATGAATCTGCAGACACAGCACCGGCTACTGCACCCTCTTACTTCCTGTCTCCATGGGTTTTTCCTTATTTAAGAGAAAATACACTTGAGGTTTAAGTGTGTCGTCAGGCTGTCTCTCGATATTGGTTCAGTTTAGCTGAATCACAGTGTGCCATTTCTAGCTGTGGTTTTCCTACCTTCTCTATGGCAGAGCTTCTCCTCCCATGTCCTGAGAGTATCCTGTCTCGGGTCTGCTTTTTATTCTGATAGCACGTGTGGCATTTTCTTTCCCTAGACACATCAGTTATCCTTCTTACAGCCGTTGGTTCTTGCTGACACTTCTGTTTAATTTTCCCCTCTGAGTTTGGTGTGATTGCCTTGTGTGGTCTGCGCTGCTCAGCCTCCACCAGGGCCTGTCTGACAGCTGCTCTGAACCTCCTCTTGCTGCTCCGGTGCTGTCTTGGCTCTCAGCTTAGTTCCTTCCCCTGAAGCTTCCTTTCCACCTACATTGTCTCCTTAGCTTCTAGCTCTCGCGCTCTGGAATGCCTGTGCTCGTCAAGGCTTTTCTCTGAAGAAGGGCGAGGTGGTGGCTGCTGGTGGCCTACTCTGGCATCGAGTGTGTTTCTATGTGTGTTTGATTTCCTCATTAAAACATTATTTTTTGCTGGGAGGACTCTCCTGCTCCGCTTCTGCTTTACTTGGGCGCTTACACCTTCCGGTCTCTCTGTGTGCTGAGGCCTGGCTCTGTTCTACCCCAAGTGCTGCTGCTCACCTTGTGATGGCACCAGGAGGCGCAGGGATAGGACCGAGGTCCTGAGCACATCTCCTGTGCTTCCTGTTTCCTAGAGGCACTTGCCCGTAGCTTGGAGGGATGAGGTGCGTGAAGAATAGATGGGAAATTGTCTCAGGGCACCTGCTTTGCTCCTCAGTGTGCAACACGGGGTGCTAATCCTATTGACTCGTGTTTTTCAGCAGCGCTGGGAGTCAACCTAGGTTGCCTCTTGGCCCCTGTAGTCTCGACTTTCCTAAATTAGGGTATGTTACTGAGAATTGCGATGTACCTGCCACAGTCGTTTTCTGTTTCGGAAGACTGCCAGATCTACACCATCACCGTTTCTCCACCCTTTCCTCTGGTGGCAGCATTTCCCAGGAGCTTGTATCTCCTTTGCTATTTGCTAACTTGTATCTCCTTGGAGGAGTTAAATTCCAGGCTTTGGTGCCTGGACACCCTATGATGACCACAGGGAACACCCTGTGTCTTGCTCATCTCCACAATGCCTAGGAGTCTGGGCATTTTGCAGATTTTTGCCATTAGCCTGATAGGCACTTTCTGCACAAAGATATGTTTTCATGTTTATTTCCACCTTCTTTTTCTTCTAATATTTATTCTTTTTAGTCTATCTTTTGATAGACTTGAACAAGAATCTACAATTTACCAAACTTGTCACCTAGAGAAAGTCACTGTGATGTGAAATTACTACACTGTTGAAGCACTCAGGAAGAAAAGCTCTGTGGCATTGTTATCCCGAGTCTCCGCAAGGAGCCATCTGCAGATGGTGGAGACAGAAGAGGAGGCAGCCGGGCTGCTCTCTGGTACAAGCTGGAGGTGTTGTTTTCAAATTAAAACGGAAGCATTGCTTCGGCTTCAGCATTCTGGAAAATCTCGTAGCTCTAAATTACGAAGGGTTACGAGTTTGACAGCTGCAATTTATCCTTTCCAGTAATGCCCTAGGGTGTTTAGAAACTCAATGCCTTCCCAAGACTCTGGTTATGAGTTGAAGAAGAAGCCAGGAAGAGGTTCTATATTTCCTAACTGTTTGGGTACCGAGTAGGGCGCTGGGAAATCATTCTGCAGATGCTCCAAGGCCCCAGACAGTATCCACTTGGAGGGTAGATGCTATAAACACTTTTGTGAAGTGGGAGTGAGAACAAGTGGGTTGTCCACAAGAGTCTAACTTTCCTGTGAAACTCATGATAAGGCCCGGTCTTATAAGGACTTATGCTGGGTGTACTTAAATCTTAGTTTCCACCCATCCAAGCCTGCTGCCATCCTTGTCCCATTTTTCAGATGAAGAACCTAGGGGTGACGCTCTAGCTGTGGCTTCACATTCAGGACTGGGGGAGGGGTCAGGGAGACAAGGGCCTGCTCCCCTGAATCCACACCACAGGCTCTGCTGTCTCCCACCCTGTTTGATCAAAGATCGCACTTTATGGAAAGGATCTTTCCAGCTGTTTTTCAATGGCGCTTTTCATCATGGTCCTTTGACCTCATCTGTAATTAAAGGGCAAGAGATCTAATTGAAATCGCCACATTTGACTTGCTTAACTAAATGCATGCTGAGGAAAGAGTAAGAAATGAACAGTCTGTTACTTCAAAAGAGCCACGCTTAAAGAGAAGGCTAGGTTTTAATGAGAAGATTATCTAGTGAAATGTTCTTCAGCGACTGCCTCGGAGCCTCTCATATGTAGAGGCTGGGGACACGTGAAGCCGCAGCAGGCTTGTCGGTTGCGTGTATCCCTTCCTTCCCTTTCTGGGTGTGTGAAGTTTGAGAGGCTGTGGTTGATTGCTGTGTAGACTGGAGGCTGAGCTAAGGCTATGGCCGTGGCATGCAACATGGATCTTGGATCCAGTGTCCCCTTCATCTCTGAAGGGGCAGGAAACACAGGGCTAAGGAGTCAGGAGTGACTCGTGGGTAGGAGGAGCCAGTGCAGTTGAACAAGGCCCTGGATGGATGGAGGGGAACGGGATAGGACAGCCCCTTCATCACACCTGGGCCATTGTCAGGTGTGGTACACCCTGCTGAGACAGAATAGCTGGAGTGGATGGATCAAGTCTGTACACAGAAGACCTTACTGGCCCCACTGTGACAAGGCCTTTGTGTAGATTCTTAGAATGTGGCATTCTGTTACTATCTTCTGTGTTCCGTGAAGGAGCCCTGGTGTGTTTTGGGGGCCTGCAAAGACCCCCGAGCCACCAGCAAGGACTTCCCTATCTTCTGGCTTCTCCTCTGTCTACCTGGAGAGCCAGCTGTACTCCCGCCTCCACTACGCTGGCCCTCAGGCAGGGTGTATGGGGACACAGTGTTAAGGGACTTACCTGATGGTAGGCATCAGGGCTGCCTCTGCTAACCTGGCATGGCCATGGCCGATCATCAGAGCATGTATTGGACTCATAGGTTTGCCCCCTCCTGACACGTTCCTAAGGCTCAGTCTCCATGGCGATGTTACCACTGGGTGGCTGTCTCTGACTTCTGCTCTAGAAGAGTCCACACAAGTCTTTCTGTCAGTGTCAGGTCCAGTGACCCCTGAACTCTGTTGTCAGTATCCCTGTTTGCAGAATGGTGATGGGATGATCTGTAGGTGCATGTAGTTTTTTGGTTATTTTTATTATTGTTGTTGTTCTAATGTTTTTTTTTTTAATAAATCTACCCACTTGGCTATCTACTCCTTGGTGTGAACTGCAGTACACTTTTAACTTAGAATGGTCACCACCATCCCTCATTTCTTATGATAGAGGGCTAGCTGGGGTCTGGTGATAGCACGTGATCATGCGCAAGGCTGGGAGAGGCCTCGCTGTGGCTCACAGCTACTCTGTGGCTCCTGACTGGGTGCCCTGCTCTCTCTCATGCGGCTTCCTTGACGAGCCTCCATCAAGTATGGACACTGGGCACAAAGCAGGAGCAATGAGGTTAAAGGTCATACAACTTCTGTCAAAACATTGTACTGACAGCCAACGAACTTCTCACTTCTTATCATTATATTCTATTATGCTTTGATTTTAAAGTGTCCTTTCTCCCAGAAATATGCTTATTTCAGCTCGAATGAACCATTTTCTCTTATTCCCAGAATGGTGCCTGGCATGCCCTGAGAATCTGCCATTAGGACAGAATTGACAGCTAAGATGGTTTCATCTTGTGATTTTTAAAATATTGAGACAAAATTTAATTCCTGAAAGCTTTTCCTGCATTAGTTAACGTTCCCCTGGAGCTGTCCCTGGAAGTGGAACTCAGCTCAGGTTCGTAGATGGATTACACTCCTGGCTCCCGCCCTGGACTCCCCTGGGCTCAGGTGGATTCATGTTGGCACTGGCAAACATGACCTAATCTGCATTTGGATATTTTAATTTTGTCTTTTATCTTCACAGTTTTGATAGTCTAAAGTGACATTTCATTATGCCTTGATATGCATTCTGAGATCATTTTTACTGGCCATAATGAAGTGGGTGAGCACCGGGTTTATCAAAGACATAAGCAGTTTGTGTTTTTGTTGGAAATGTTGTGTTCAGTGTGGAGCTGACTGTATTTTGGGTTGGATGAGATGGGAGCACCCTCCCCGAATCCCTTGATAATTGCCTTCTGACTCTCTGCGCACGTGCTTGTTCCGCTCCCAGCCTTAGAGAACCTTCTGTTTCAATGGGCAGCAGCTGACAACAGAGGCCGCAACTAGTCAAAGTGCTGGGAACAAAGTGCCTGTGGAGTGTTAAGTCCTAAACGTGGGGAAAACGGTACCCCCACTTCCTTGTGTGAGGCTCAGAACCCAAGAACAGGAAGGAGTGCTGAGAGACCGTCATTGCCCCGCTGTGACTGTCACACTCCTGATCCCACAGCTGTGGTTACTCACACAGACTGAGGTCTATCGATGCTCTGTAGTGAATGGGGATGGGGGTCATGAGGCCCAGGTTTCCTTGAGGAGCTCTTGATAGCTAATTGCTGCCAGGGGAGGAGGGTCATTTTTATTCACTAATGTGGCCACAGGTAAGTTACCTGTGGTCCAGTAAATAACCTCTCACCCACGCCTACCTGTTCATGCAGACAATCCCAATTAAACTCTGTGAGTCATTAAAAAAAAGAAAGAAAGAAAGAAAGAAAGAAAGAAAGAAAGAAAGAGGAAGTAGGAGAGCTACTTGGTGGGAAGAAAGGATGTCCAGAGGGGGCAGGAGGAGGGGGATTAAGAGAGTAATGGGGGGTGGCTATGTGATCAGAATACATTACATATGAGTTGACAAAGAGTCCATTTTAAAATACTTTTAGAGAAGTCCCCTGACAAGGAGTTGGCTTAGGATCTCTGTGCCTCTGAGACAGACGAAAGGACTAACTTCCAACCAGTTTGCTTTCATGGGGATGTGGGATCATGTCCCAGTAAGCACAGAATCTTTCTCCGATACCAACTCAACATTGCACAAGCACACTGAGTCCTGCTGGTATAGGAGTCTAGTTTAATTGTCATGACAACCATTGTCACGGGTTGTATATCTTCAAAGGCAGCATCTTGCGAGTCAAGCCAGAAAAACAGGTAGGCTAGAGGCAGGACTTAAACTAGCCCTAGTTTAAGTCTAGATCCAATTCCCAGTCTCATCCCTAGCTCTGCAGCAGCCCGCCTGCTGATGCCTCTTTCCACGCCTATCTCCAGGGACCACATTCATCTTCTCCTGGCTTTCCCTCTTTTTTTTATTGCCTTATTCCCTCCCCAAGGCCAGCAGGCTGTCATTGCCTGGGAGCAACTGGCTACTCCAGCCAGAAGGCAGGTGAGCTAACTGCAGGCCTTCACCTCTCCCCCCCATCCCTCTAAATTCAATCCCCAGCCTCATCCACATCCTCCGGCAGACTACCTGTTGCAACCTCTCATCCCTCTATATCCCCATTCCCAGGGGCCTAAGGAGATTCTGTGTGGATACCACAGTCAAGGAAAATGCTATTATAAATAAAGAAAATAAGTAAATACTGGGGCAGGCACTAAGGTCAACAACAATTAATAAATGAGACCTCATGACACTGAAAGCTTCTGCATGACAAAGGACACCGCCATTAGAACAAAGTGGCAGCCTACAGAATGGGAAAAGATTTTCTCCAACTACATGTCCAACAGAGAGCTAACCTTATCCCTAACCCAGACAGTGTCTCCAGTTTATATCTCCCGGCGAATGAAGAAATGGTTTTCTTCAAGGGAGTCTCACTGGGGAGACTAACTACTTTTAAGGTGGGCCCAGCTTGATGGCCAACACAAAATGAGCTCAACAGATCCGGAGAAGGTCTTTGTCTCATCATACTGTGTCAGGGCATTTTCTTAACCTTGAAGGTCCTTTGTACCTGTATTATGTATGTTAATGAGATCCCTGTGTGTGCAAATGGGCATGTCTCTATCCATATGTGTTTCTCAGGCTTTTCCTTTGGCTTTTTTTCCCCTCTTTTTGTTTGTTTTGTCCTGTTCTGACTTGTTTTTATTTGATTTTGTAATTATTCCTTCGATGCCTGTTTGTTTTCTAAAGAGAGACAGGAAGAGTGTGGATCAAGATGAGAGGGGGGGATGGGGAGGAAAGGGGAGGAGTTCCAGGAGGGGAAACTGTAATCAGAATATACTGTATGGCAAAAAAAGCCATTTTTAATATAAGAAAAAAGGAGAAAACATCTACAGTGGGGAGAGATGCGCCCATTCCACAGTGCTTGGCTGGTGGAGAGGCACTGGCATGGCTGTGAGGGACGCCTGCCACGTGTGCCCTGCCTGCCACGTGTGCCCTGCCTGCCACGTGTGCCCTGCCTGCCACGTGTGCCCTGCCTGCCACGTGTGCCCCATGAGCTCCTTGCTGTGATACGCTGCAGACTGGAAGACAGACACAACCAACTAGAAACCGATTTTCAGTATTCTCCATCTTTTCATCAAAGTTAATTAATAAGGCAAGATCCTGATATATCTTGCTATTTGAGCATAATTTATTTTCGAAATCGGAACGTATTTTAAAAATTACGATTTTGATTAAAGTAATAAATGTCAGTCGTTATTACTTAGAACAATTGCTAAGTCAAAAAAAGGTCATTTGGAAATTAAATTCTCATAGACGTTCTTAAGAAGTTAAATATTTCAGCTTCTTGCGTGCTCATTGCTATTATAGTTCATGTTCAAGGTACCCGTGTGCAGCTGTGAGCAGCGAATATGCTATCAGTTCTGGGATGGTTCTGAACGTAATTGTGGCTGTACTTAAGGGTGAGGAAACTCCTTTAAAGAGAAATTTATTTTCTTTTAAAGGGAAGTATACAGATACGTGTGTATGGAGTCCCTCATGTGCTGTAGTATGCTTTCAGATGTCAGTCTGCACAGGTGAGAGCATGTGTAAAGTATGATTTAAAGATCTCAGATGCAATGGGGCATCTGCTTTGGATTCCTCGGTCCCTTTGGTTGTTCTCAATATAGCATTCACTAGTTAGTGGGAAATCAGCCCTGTTAAAGGTGCGTGTACATGTGTATGCGCTTGCGTGCATGCACACGCAGCCTGGATCTAAACTCTGATCTCCAGCTATTTTGCCTTGCTCCACTGCCCCGTGAGAGTGAGACCTTGGGCAAGGGGGGACAGTGTCATGGATTCCTCAGCCTTGAATCCACTCATCATTTTCACAGCAGGATGAGGGATGTGGCTGCGGGGGCAGCCGGGGTGAGACTCACAGCCCTGGCCTCAGCCTCTGCCTCCTGGGCAGGTGGTGGAACTAATTATGATTGTCCTTCTGTCTTGGTAATTCCTCACTCAAGGCGCCTGCTCCACGCTTCTTCACGCATCTCTTTCTTCTCCTTTTCCCGTGGGATGGATTTGCTCCCGTGAGCGAGTCTGCTCAGAATGTGAGCTGGACAGGCGCTCTGCTCACACCCAAGGAAGTTTAATGGGTGGCGTGGGGCTACTTGTGAATCAACACCGGATCCCCCTGGGAACTGGGGAACAAGTTACACATTTTGAAGGAGGTTCTATATAGTAGGAAATTAGATTGTGTTTCAAGGTTCATGCCCTAGAACAGACCTTAATGATGTTTTAGCGTGGACAGAGGAGCGGAAGTTGCTCCTGTGAAGGCCTTAGCCTCACACCTTTCACGTGGGATGCACTCACTCTCTTTCAGCTAGGACAGCACATCATGGAAGTGGGTGGAGGGAAGTAATACCCCGTGTCAGTGGGGGACAAATCCTGAGCTAGACTCCCATTCAAGGTTAGTAGTTGTTCCTCTAGGAATTTGCATTGTAAATGAGGTCAGGTTTAGCCCCCCTTCATTTTATCTTGTCTGTGTGCAAATTGAGCACATCTCATCAGTTTTAGACATGCTTTTCCTTGCACACATTACCCTGGTGCTTGCAAAGGAAGAGGGAAGCCGTTGTTTAGATTATTATCTAAGTTATAGGAATAACCAGTATTCTTTCAAAATACCTGCCTAGATGCCTGTGATTGAAGTGGGTTTTTCCCAAGCTGGTTAAGTGTTTATGTTTTTGCAGTCTTTTCTCTGTGCATCTGAGGAGAGAAAGCACACTAGTATTTCCCAGGCATGGTATTGTATCAAAAGAAACAGAAATGTATCTCTGCTTTTGTGTTGTGGTTACTGTCAGCGAGCAGAACAGTTGCTCATTTCATCAAATGTCTCAAAATACTCCTTAATTGGTTGATCACAAACTTTTAGATGTATGTATGCATATAGACACACACAGTATACACATAGCAGTGGGAGCGCTGGTGACCCTCAGCGTGCTCTGCTAATGAAGTTGCAATGGTTTAGATTATATTTGTTACTTTGTGACTGGGATGTCTCCATAGTATCCGCTGGGACTGGAGCTTTTATGTGCACACTGGTACAGTTGGGAGGCTGTGAACCTTTGGGAGTTGGGCCTGGCAGAAAGTCCTTAGGTCATTAAGGACACAGCCTGGAAGAGATTGGTGGGACCTTGGCCAGTCCTCTGCCTCTGCTTCCTGACTTAGACATAAACACTAACTCCACTATTAACTGTCACCATAGCCATCTTCATCTGATAGAGTCAGCCAGTCCTTGGCTTTTTTGTTCTTTTGTCTTTTAGAGGTGGGACATATTTATTACTCTAAAAATACTCCATGGGATTATAATGAAAGGACTATTCTGCGGGGATGAAGGATGCTACAATACAAAATGACAAGTATTTTAACTTGAGACCTGCTTTCATTTACTCCAGGATTCAAGTAGGAGACAGTCGAAACAAACAGGCAATTCTGTACAGTTAGACTTCGATCTGCTGAAAATCTAAACTTGTTTTGCTTTTACAAAGTTAATATATCAAAAGTCCCGTTTTAGTGACATGCTAGTCCCAGTTGGCTTTGGACCTCTAAAATCGTGGGCTGCAGGAACCTTGACTGTCTTTGAGTCAGTTGTTTTGCTTATTCCTCAGGGTGACACAGAGCTGGCATGTGTCAAGTACAAGATGCTGGGACTAACGGTGTCTGCAGCGTGGGTGTGACATTGCTCCTCAGCGTTCCCTCAGAGCATAATGCAGAGGCTCAAAAGAAGAATTGCTGCCGACTTTCTGCCCTTCACTTCCCTTTTCTCCTTTAGAAATTAGTTCCAGATGGTCTTGAGGACCTGTTGGTCACAAACGTCCCTAGTTGAGTGTGTGGGGCTTTCCTTTGGTCAGTGCAGGATAAGCACTGAGATGGGAGTCCTTTGGTGGCCTGGGAGACTCCAGAGACTGAAGCAACTTTCTGCTGTGTTCACAGATGGGAGCATCCAGAATACACGTGGTTTCTGCTGGGCTCAGGTACAGACAGGCTTGGAAAAGAAAGGGTCTTTGAACATTTTCTGGGCTCTTCATGTAAAAGCCAGTGTGTAATGAGGACCGCAACCTTCTCTTTCCTTTGTAATTGGTCTGTGATGTACTGGGAATTTTTTTTAAAAAAGTGTTTTTTCCCTTATGGTCATCCTTGCTCTACTGACAGTCAAGTTCCCTTCCTGCTTACTGCCCCTCGCTAGTTTAAATGCCTGTCTTGCCTCCTTCTAGACCTATCTATTGCAGGAATTTCCAACAATGATGAAAATGTTCCTGGAACCTGCTGACCGTAGGTGCCTCTGTGACACAGTGCACATAGCACAAGACACTTCCTGACACCACGGTGAGGCCCCAGTGGGGCAGTCCCTGGCCTGTTAGCTGTTCTGTCTGTAGGGACTGTACTCTGTGACCAGCTCCCCTGACCCCATGCTGCTTATCTCTCTGCCTCCTCTCATTGCTCATGGTCCAGGAGAATCGTGGTGCCCTAGTGTGAGTGTGCTCGTTCTGAGCCTGAATTCCCAGCAGGGAAATCCCTACTCAGTCTCACTCTCACGGAGGCTGTCCCTGCGGCTTTGTTCCAGTTCTGTGAAGGAGAAAGTCCAATCGCTGGGCTAGGCAGGCATTTCTTCTCTTTTGTACCTAAAAGTGCAGGACTCCAGTGTGGGGGCTCCAGTGTCCTTCCTAATCCTCAATGGGTTCTTTTTCTGGTTCTGCTATCATACAAATTATAGTCAAAATAAACTGGATGTCACAGCCAAGAAGGGCCAGGGATGAAGCCAGACAATTCAAGAAGTCTTCCCAGGATAACCACCACAGCCTGGGAGTAGAGAGTCTTCTGCTGGTTCCTATGGGGACACTTAACCTTCAGCAACCCCTCTGTGCTGAGACTGCTCTCTGTGTCCAAAGTGGCAAGTCGGAGTGAGAAGCAACATGTTGAATAACTGCCAATCTTAGAGGCTGAAGTGTAAGCCCCCAACCCTGTGTGGGCTTGTTCAGCATGTAGCAGTCTAGAGTGGAGGAGGCTGAGGGTTCTGATGCTGAAATCAAGGTCCACGCTCCTTCCCCCACTCCCAACATTAGCATGGAGTTGATTTTCAAATTTCTGACAGATACAATGTTGCTGGTGGAAATACTTTTCTTGTCCACTGCCCAGGCAGAGGAGTAGAAACCCTTATTGGCTGTTGTCACAGAGTCTGGGATGGATGGACAGCTCACTCTGGGAGTCATCACTCAGGAATGATAGCTCCACAAATGTCAGATAAAAGTTCTTGTAAAGGCTGGGAAATTCTCTCACTGGTCTTGTCTGTTATAGGAGGATTAATGTGTGTTCTAATGTGTGAGTCAGAGCTGGCTTAGGGCAGCAGCTCGTGCTTCCTTTAGGAAGGGTGGCCTGGGATGGTACCTTCTGCCTATAGAATCATAGGAAATCTCATTTTGTAGCCAGCAGTGTGATTTACTAAAAACAAGTCAATGTAGATTCGAAACTGAGAGTTTTGCTCCTGTATGAAAGTGTATGTGGGTGTATGTTTCTGAGTTTAGGGTGATCAATGCTTTGTCTTAGTTAGGGTTTCTATTGCTGTGAAGAGACACCATGATCACAGCAACTCTGGGCTGGCTTACAATTTCACAGGTTTAGTTCATTATCATCATGGCATGCAGGCAGACATGTTGCTGGAAAGGTAGCTTGGAGTTCTACATCCTGATCCTCAGGCTGCAGAAGGAGACTGTGAACCACACTGAGTGTAGCTTGAGCATAGGAGACCTCTAACCCACCCCCTCAGTGACACACTAACTCCAACAAGGCCATTCCTCCTAATAGTGCCACTTCCAATGGGCCAAACATTCAAACACAGTAGTCTCTGGAAGTCATATCTATTCAAACCACCACACATTCTCTCTTTTCTTCTGTGTGGGGACCTAGAAATGACTGCCAGTCACATATGGCTCCAAATCAGCTTGCTGTCCTCAGTCCATGCCGGCAGCTTTGTTGAAGGCTAGCCAGTATGCAGGTGGCCCATCAGGTCTGGTGCCGTCATTTTCAGCGCACTGTGGAAATTCCACCTCAGTCCTTTCCTGCTCTTCCTAGATGGCTCTGACTCTCCCATCACAAACTATTCAAACTTTAGATGTAGTTTTTGTGAGGAATTTCCAGCACTTCAAATTCATCTGCCTGGTTTATTAGAAAGGGGTCATTTTTGGCCATCACTTGTTCCCCTTTCCTTGTCCTTGCACCTCCGGTGCTTCTGGACAGCTCTCTGATGAGGTACCATGTGCTATGGCGTGTGTTTGAACCTCTACCTGTTGTAAGTACCTCTGGCTTATGATCCCAGTGACCTCAGCAGAGTCTTGAGTCTCTAGTATCATGGATATTCGGTTCTGTCTTATTTGTACCTTTCGTGGTATGAGTGCCTTGTAGGATTGCTCTTTGCCTTTGAACAGCACTAATGTTTTACCTTGGGGCTGAGGTAGCACAAAGAAGCCAACAGAGCCTTTTGAGTCCTGAAGCCTTGAGCCTAGGAGGTACTCATGTAGGCTTGTTTCCTTTGCTCATGAAGAGGCACCGATATGTTACTTGAAATACTGAGGCAAGATAGTTTGGGCCCAGGAGACTGAAGCTAGAGCTCGTGCCTTGCACATTGAGACCCAATCCAAGATACTCTGTCAGGTGAAGTGACAGCCCTGTGCCCGAGTTAGCTCTCATCTTGGTTTTGCATCTGCTCACAAATCACTGTGATCTTGCAATGAGCAGGCCCTGAGAGAACAGGCCCGCACACCTGTCCACTTCAGGGGAATGTACTGCATGCTCAGAACGGGACATCAAGAAAATAATCTCAGTGTGGAGGAAATAAATGCCGTGAGAGAACGGCATGAAGGATGTCCCGAGAGCTGAGAAGCAGATGCCCTTTCTTTATTGAGTGATTGCTGTGTCAGGAAAGGGCTAAGAATGACTGTGCAGATTCTAGCCCTGTCAACAAATGTCTTGTTTTACCTGAGCCCTCACTGAAGCCTCACTCCAGCCTCAGTGTATGATGTGGGGTTTCCCTCTGTATGTTCTTTGTTGTGTGTGTGACAATGGGACACGTCTGCTCCTGGCAGCACCAATTACTTCAAGAGGAAGATGGGCATCGAAGAGGCTCCTTATGGAATTGGTTAGCCATTTGGGCAAGAAGCCTCTATTGCCTGGACTGCTTGATGAACTGGATGTTCAGGACCCACAGAGGATGACTGCTGAACTTGCCTAAAGGTGAGACCGTCCTTCAGGGTTCCCACTCCATGAAAGAGGCTATCAGATATTCTTCAGGACACAGAAGAACAAACTACCAATAAAGGCAAAACAGCCTTTCAGATTTCCTGCTTCATGGAAAAGTCTGCCAGATACTAGGGGCCTGTAGGCTAAAGATGGATGCCCCAATTTTACAGAAGAACTTTGGGTGTCTGTCCAGGCAGCAAGATGTCTCTGTCAATTCTAGAGTTTTGGAAGTTGCTTATAGTGTACTTCCTGTTTACTTAGGTAATATTATATCCTTCTGGAGTCTTTGATGGAGTTGAAGAATTTATAGTTATAGTTAATTATGATAAAAGATAAAGTAGATATAAATATTGTAACCATTATTCTTGCTTGATAACTGTTTTGCTATATGTAATTTTACTATGTTAAAGTTAAAAACTTTCCTTTTTATTTAAACAGAAAGGGAGGGTGACATGGGATTCCCTCTGTATGCTGTGAACACCATTGGTGAATAAAGAAACTACTTTGAGTCTACAGCAGAGCAGGGCAGAACGCACTTAGGCTGGGAAAACTAAGCTGAATGTTGGGGAAAAGGAGGTGGAGTCAGAGAGAAGTCACGTAGCCCTCCTGGAAACAGACACTGGGAACTTTACCTGGTAAGTCACAGCCACGTGGCCATACACAGATTACTATAAATGGGTTAAATTAAGATGTAAGAGTTAGCCAATAAGAAGCTAAAGCTAATGGGCCAAGCAGTGTCTCTCCCTCCCTCCCTCCCTCCCTCCCTCCCTCCCTCCCTCTCTCTCTCTGTCTCTCTCTCTGTCTCTCTCTCTCTCTCTCTCTCTCTCTCTCTCTCTCTCTCTCTCTCTCTCTCTCTCTCTCTCTCTCTCTCTCTCTCTCTCTCATCTGTAAACCAACATCTTTCACAATAGCTGAAAAAACAAGACAGTTGTTACCCTTTAGATATTTTGAATGGGAAATGTGGAAGACTGACATGAACATAAAACATGGTAGATATGACCTATATTTCACTTCACTAAAATAAGGTTAAGTTATTCCATGCTTTACTTAAATTTTTTTAAAAAGTGACCACAAATTTAATGACAAGTTTTAAAATGATACTGTTGCTGACCCCCAAAGGATACGTCCCCACGTCCTCTTTTCTTAGATATGCTAATTCTGCACATCGTTTGGCCACTTTGCGTTGTGTGCTTAAATTGTAACCAAATAAGGAGCATGCTTGAGCAGCTCGAAGTAATTACCCTGTTCTCCAGCAACATCTGCAGTGTCCATGTCTGAGTCCAGAATCTAGTTAAGCTTTCCCGGTTTCACAGTTTCTAGCTTAGCGTGTTGTGTGCTCAGCTTTAATTAATCAGTGCTCACCCAGGGTCCGTTTGTTGCTGGCTGCTAGGGATGCAGCGTTTGCGGGGCTACCCTGCGCTTCAGAAGCTGGAGCTCGTGTAGTAGCTGAGGAACTTGAGTTCCGCATGGGTGAAATCTTTCTCCTCTGTTGACCATAGGGAGCTCTGGTGTGCTGAAGGGCCTTGGGCATCCAAGGCTGTTAAACCTAAAGTTCACACGTATTTTACTGCAGAGACTCTTCCCAGAGCAGGCCACCCTCCCTGTGCTCAGCCCTGAGAAAGGAAACACACCCCCATCCTGAGCAAAGGACTGCTGACAGAATGGCCTAAGCCCCCAAGAGTCATGACCATGAAATGTCACCTGGCTAAGTGGGTCCTGACAGCATGGTTAGGCGTGCGTGTGTTTGCGCGCGCGTGTGTGTGGTGTTTCATATTATGGTCTGTTATAATTTGGAATCTTTTAACTTGTCCTAAAACTGGGATGTGTGCAGTAGACAAGAAGGAAAGTCTAAGCATAATCTTGTGTTATGCTTCACCTTGAGCACATGACCTTGATTGTACCCAGCCTTAATAAGATCTTGGTCTTTGGGCATATGTGACATGTTTCTATGCATGTGTCTGTGATACTCCTTATTGAAGGAGTGTCACAGAGCTAAGGAGGGGTAGGGTTAAGATCCAGTATAGAGGAAATTTAGCAGGACAATTTTTGTGACATTTAAAGCTTTGCCATGCCTTCATCTGCTACCATGTGCTCTGTTCTGCAGCTGCGTGCTGGTATCCTGTACACATGGTGACTTTGGGTAGCAAGTGCATGACCGATTTGGAAGGTGATACTCTAAGTGTGGGAGCACAGTCCTGCCACAGTGTGGTGTAGAGGATTTGGAGTATCTGTCTATCATCCATCTATCTATCTATCTATCTATCTATCTATCTATCTATCTATCTATCCATCCATCCATCTATCATCTATCCTTCTATCATCTATCTATCCTATCATCCACCCATCCATCCATCTGTCTGTCTGTCTGTCTTTCTACATTTGCTTCTCTGTTCATCTCTTTTGTCTTTTTGTGTATATCTGTCTCCTTTGTGTCTACGTCTTTCTCTGTTTTTCTCTGTAAATATTCTTTTCATTTCTCTGTCTCTCGTCTCTCAAAGGAATAGTGTGCTGAGTGCTTCTTGATCTCTACAACACTAGACTTCCCACCCCCCACCTATGGTTGTTAGAAGGGTGAGGGCTGTTTATGAGCTGCCTTCCCCATGCAGGTACTTTACTTGATAGGAACGTTCACCTGGGTTTCTATGTGCTAACTTAACTCTGAGATCAAATGCCAAATGGTGTCCTCTCAGGGTTGGTTTCAGATTGACCAGGTTCAGATGGGAGTTTGAGAACCAGGGATCTGAGCCACAATTTTGAGGGCATAAAGGAGGGTGTAGTGAGAGACATTTATTCAGAGTCTGGGCAAGCCCAGGGAGATGTTTGAACCATTTGAAGCTGGTACTCAGAAGCTTGCACGTGTGATGCATATCTGGTGAGCATGTTCACAGCCAGCGTTAGGGACCTGAAGAACAGCTGGAGTTTGTTGCTGTCAACCAGGCTTCTGTGTTCATTTAGGGAGCTCAGAGACCTCAGGCAGGCCCTCTGCTCCTTGGTTAGACCAGACAGGTTTTATCCTGTGTGCAAACTGTTGGACTCACTGGGCTGCTCAGTCAAAGGTGGACCTTGGGACCTAGTGTGAATCACTGTGTCAAGCAAACATCAGACATCAGAGGAAGCTGCTCCCCAAAGCAGAGGGATAGAAATTCATGGCTTTGGAACCCACTGGAGCCCGCTAGACATGAAAGTAGAGACCCAGTTCAGGAGAGGGAACTCTTGAATGACATTTTAGGGGCTGTGATTAAATATCAAATGTTAGTGGCGGTGCTCAAGAAATTCCCCCGTTCTGAATTTGTAAATTGAGATTGGATGTAAAGCCTTTTTAGTTTGTCGTTTATTTTTTTTTTCTTCCCTGTGGTTTGTATTTCTGAACAAGAAATGTAAAACCTGGGCTCACGGCATAAAGATACTCAAGCAAAATGTGACTTGGTGGAGGTGGTACCAGGTCTTTGAATGTGATAGGCTCCTACACTTGTGGTTTCTTTGGGCCCCAGCAGCTTCACCACAGTAAAGCCAAACTGCTGAGCACTGCATCCGACTCTGCTCTGTGCAGCCTGATATCCTGGCAGTTTTCCCAGAGTGTCTGCATTCAAGTCAGGTGTTTGTGTTCTCTGGGTTACACTGAATCCTTCAGTGACATCACCTGGATAAAGGTCTTGGCGTGCTTAGATTTTCTGTGATTTGTTTATTTTTTACATCACAACTTCACCCTCAAGCATCTTTCCTGTACTCTGCTGCCTTTGAGTCAGACCCATGTGAAAGAATCCTCTAGGAATGTTTAGTCACCTCCCTTCCTAGTGAGGAGACACCACTACCAATTCCAGATAAGACCTTCCTTATGCGGGAAGAGCTTTCTCCTGGTGACCTGCCTTGGCATGGCTTATGATGGACGGCTCATGTGTTCTTGTTTTTCAGAGTACAGCCTGGTCCCATGAGTTAGTCTGTGGGACACTCGCAGACTTCTGCAGTAGACATGTTAGTGCCACCACAAGGGGTTTACAGTCACTACTGTATCCAGAGATGCTGTAGAATTGCCTCCTTTCTCCCGAGGGGCAAGCTCTATCCTGACCCTGGTTAGGGATTTTTTAAATATAATTTAAAGGTGAAAAATAAGTGTGAGATCTTTAAATTGTCCCAAATCAGAAGGGACTATTATTAGCACCTCACTCATTTGATTGTTCGAGGAAGGAAAGCCTTCTTACTTATATCTCAAGCTCAGCAAGTCAGGATCCTCACAGTTTCTTGTTGAAATGGCACTGGGTCTCAAAGACATATCTTCTGTCCATGCGCCTTGTTTCCTCTTTAACATATTTGCCACTTTTTATGTTCTGATGAATTTTAACACCAATTTGGTGAAGAGTGTGTTGTGAGTATAATAGCAGAATTTGTTCAAACTTAGGAGAATTGTGGAGAGATGGAGCGATGGAAGCCTACATTCCCATCTACTTCTGCTGCTTTCCTTATGAGTCAGGAGCCATGGCCTGATTTGTGTGTGCATCTCTATGTCCATAAACCTGAGAAGCTTGTAAGGAAGCGAAAGAGCTTTGAAAGTTGTTGTATTAGTTACTTTGCTATTGCTGTGAGAAAACACCATGACCAAGGAAACTTATAAATAAAGGTGTTTAATCAGGCTTATGGTTTCAGTGGGTTAGAATCTGTGATGGTGACATAAAAACATGGCCACAGGAACAACAGAGAACACACATCTTTTGACAAAAACCACGAGGCAGAGAAGGAACCATGGGAATGGCATTGGGCTTTGGAAAGCACAAAGCCTATTCCCAATAACACACTTCCTTCAATGAAGCAGCACTTCCTAAGCCTTCTCAAACAGTTCCACCAAGTGGGGTTAGGCGATAAAAGATCTGAGAGTATGGGAACCATCCTCACTCAAATCACCACAGCTGTGTTGCCAAAGGTGGTAGTGTAGATACTGCCTCTCCGTGGCTGTTGAGCGGTGTTCTGCTAGGTTCTGTTCTGCTGTCCCCAGTGGGAGCTCTCCACTCAATCTCAGTTGGATTCTGCTAGGAGGAGGAGGATGGATGGTTTTTGAAGTTTTTTCTCTGAGGCTAGGCTTTTCCAAATATTAGCTGTTGGAGTGGCTTTGTCCCCTAGATGGAGCCGTGTGCCTGCCTTGCAAGGCAGAGACAAAAGTGTTTCTGCACACACTGGGGCAAGAGAACAAGTATGCAATCTGCTCTGACTTGGTGTGGAAAATCCTTCACTGCACAGTTGCAGGGAGCCAGTACCAGATTTCCTGTGGGGGCAACTCACTACTCCAGTGCACAGGGACACAGAGAAACGAGCTGTCATTGCTTCAAAGCAGGGGCAGCGTCACTCTAGAGTGTGATGTGTCTCAAGGTCATGCTTCCCATGGTGGAAAATCTATACTGTGCCTCCTGCAGATCTGAGGCCAACTCTTCGAGGTATCAGGAAAGATGCCCATGGCCTAGGGCTTTCATAGCATGCAATGTTTGGCACTTTTATTTCTGACAAAAAGAAATTACTTATTATCTTGTAAACATGAATTCTCAAAGGGCAGTTTCAGGCTCGTCACATTTTACTCAAGGGATATGTGGCTGGTGGTGGAAGGAAAGGCATGGCGCTGAGCTCAGGGGAGTAAGGCTGCATCTGTGAAGGCGTTTACTGTGACACTGCCAGTTGGGGTCCCCAGGAGATAAAGGCAGGGAAGTGTGTGCAGCTCTGTGGGCTCACATCGAGGCAGGGGCCCGATCCAGAAGCAGATCTGCATCTCTGCCCAAGCACTTCACAGTATATATTAAGACATGAAATTCAGAAAGAAGCAGAGACATGGAAATTGTGTCTGAGAGGCCTGACAACACTTTGGTAAAAGATCGTCTCGTCTCTCCAGGATCTTTAAAGGCATGCATCTACTTCCTGGATTAACAGGGTGGTGGTGGTGGGGAACACAGCAAAGAGATATCATCCATCATGTGCCTGGGAAGAGTTGGTATCTGAGAATCCGTGGGTGCGGTGCTGAAGGGCCCCAGTGTGACAGCTTACCTGCTGATGGGGACTGTGAGGAAGAGCTAGTGGAGTGGTGTCACTGGTGCCTGGGGGTAACACTTCCTATGGAAAGTCAGCGCTATGCCTTGTGGGTCAAACTGATCTCCGGGAAGTGACAGCAGAGCTACCTGACCGATGCTGGGGAGAATTGAAGGCCAGCAGGAGTACCAGAGGAGAGAAAGGGATGGAGCAGGACAGGTAAGACCCTTGGTGACTGGGACCCACTCAAGTGGGTGTAGATCAGAGGCGAGTAGCGAGCTATTTAGGTGTGTTGGGTTGCAAATAGTGGGGCAAGCAAACCTCCTGGAGGCACGGATTACCTGTGATTTAGGTACCAAAGAGGAAGAAAGTTACAGTATAGAATGGTACACTTAGGAACCGGGCCACACTTGAGACCTGCTCCTGTGACAGGCCAGAAGAAGTGAGTGCAGAGAAAGAAAGCCTGGGACAGCGGGAGAAGAGCTGTTGGCAGTGGCATTACTGATGTTAGGTGTCACAGTTTCTGTGCAGTCCAGGAGGCTTCTTGGAGGAAGGAGTCCAGCCCGTGAGCATCTTTCAGCTCAGGGGCCCGTTGCTTCTTGGGTGACCAGTGGCTCCTTTCTTTGGTGTTCAGCTCTGGAGAAGACTCAGAACTCCACCCCTTCATTTTCCTTCCTCACAGCCCTATGCAGGAACGTCGTTCTTGCTCTCTGAGAAGACTGGCAGTGCTTCAGGGTCTCCCTGCCATGGTGGACCTGTCACTCATATAAATGAAGGACATGTGCCAGA
Source organism: Alexandromys fortis (assembly GCF_014885135.2). Taxonomy (NCBI): domain Eukaryota; kingdom Metazoa; phylum Chordata; class Mammalia; order Rodentia; family Cricetidae; genus Alexandromys; species Alexandromys fortis. The sequence continues at coordinate 27,194,861 of NW_026067909.1, read as the reverse complement.
CTGCAAAGGACAGACAGACGGGCAAGGTTCCTGAACTGGACTCTTCCCCTGATAATACACCACCAGGCTCTGATTGCCATATGCATGTGGCAAACCAATCCTCACTCCGCCTGTGCCTCGACTGCACCACACTTAGGTATCAGCGGTTGGAGGATGGCACACGCACACAGCTCATGATGAGGGCACAGGGCAGCTCACAGTGAAGACCAGAATAGAGTTCACAGTGAGGAGATAGGTCACAGTGAGCAGACAGAACAGCTCAGCTCACAGTGACAGATGGACAGCTCAGAGTTGAGTCTCCAGCTTGCACAGGAGAAGCTCACTTCCTGCATGTTTGTGAAAATCTCACAAGTTCCCCAGCAAGTAGAGAAATGGCCTTGTGGCAGGGAGACCGTCAGCAACAGCAGCTCTTTGGGTGTTCTACCCCAGTTTCTTTTAATGGATATATTTGTTATTTTATGAACTGCCCTAAAAATCTTGGTTCCTCACACACTGCGAGCTTGTTGCACATTGCCACCCACGGTGGTATATGCCAGTGAGCCTCCGTTTGCGAGCTGTGTCTGTGTGCATGTGCTTTGTCTGCTCTGGCTGTTACGCTTGTGCGGAGACTCTCTGAGTGTTTGATTTGCAAATGTGCTGTTGACTCAAGTCTATATTATCACGTCAAGTAGCCTAGGCAGTGCTCCGCTCTGCTTTTCTGTCTCTTAAGTAAATGTCCTTTTAACAGTAAATAAACGCTATTTAAGTAATTGTTGAACTGCTTCCAGAGTCATATTTCTGTGACTTAGACACTCAGGGCTTACTCCTTGCAGACTGTGATCTTTAGGGATTTCAGAATGCAGGATTTTGTTTGCTGGGATCATGGCCCTTGATTCCAGATCTACCAGGCAGGCTGTCTTGCTAATCTCCCTCTCCTGCTCTGGCTCTCATGGCTCAGCGCTTCCCCTCAAGCCCTGGTAGACTCTGCCAGGTCATGCCAGCAGCAGTCAGGGGGACTGTCCCCAGCACTGAGCTCTGCGTCTCCCTCTCTGCCTGTGTCACAGCTGACTCTGTCCATCGCCAGGCAGTAACTGCCCAGTCATCACCTGCATGCTTGGTCCAGATATCTTGTGGATGACTTTGGATGTTTCCCTGCATCATAACTCAGCAATGAACTTCTTCTCATCTTTAGAGCCCCCTTGCTGTGCCTCCTCTGCCTCCCTCATACTCCTCCCTCCTCCTACTCTTCCTTTTCATTTCTGATATTCCGTGTCTCTGGCCAGCTCTGCTCCACAGTCTTGTCCTTCAGGGTCACCAGTGGCCTTCTGTGTAAAACCAGAGTGGGTCCTGGCTTATCTGAATCACTGTTCAATTGTTTGGCGTTCCTCGACTGCCAGACCCTCCTGTGTGTGATCTTCTCTTGTCTGTCATTTCTTGCTACTCAGCTGCAGCTCCCCGAGGGTCTTGATCTGCATGTTTACATAGTCTCTCCCCCTAGCCGGCTTCACTGGTGAGATGAATCCCATGTCAAGGCTTTAGCTAGAATTGCTCATCTCTGCCTAGCCCCTCTTTCTACACGCTCCTCCCTAATTCTTCTGGGTGCTTGGAGTCAGGTTACATTCAGTTGGAGCCAGCTGGAGCCTGCTTTCGGTCCCCTGCTGCTCCTTCTCAGGCTTGGTGACTGAGCGTCACAGAGCCCACGCCTTGCCCACCCACAAATCCTGCTGGGTCTAGTTTAAAACACATCATAGGCTAAGTTCTGCCTGCCTGCTCTGGCAGCATGCAGCTTCAGGACGAACCATGCATCTCTCTCACTGGGATCTCCCAGTGTCTGCCTCCCGGGGGGAGGGGGGTCAAACACTCCTATTTAGCCCTTCCTTTTCCCAATCAGCGACAGCTCCAAGTACCCTTGGAAGACATGATGTGTCTCACGTCACTCCTAAGAGCCAAACCTAGCAGTGCTCTCTTTCTCCTCTCAGGAAAAGCAAAACCATCATAGTAACCTAGGACTCCATATGCTGAACTTCCAGCTAACCGCCTTCCCTGGTGCTGTGCTCAGCAACTCGGACCACCTGCTCCCACTAAATGTCAGCACAGCTCAACTAATTGCAGGCCTTCTTAAGGACCTATCACCTTTCTGAGTGAGGTCTTGGGGCACCTGCCATGTAAGAGCCCAGTCCTATTCCAGCGCCTACGTGTTTTGTTACCCCTGGCATTATTTCCTGCTGACTCTATTCAGCATATGCTCACTGCTTTTTGCTCACTTTCCTAGCTAGAATTTCGTCTCCATGGGTATATGTGTGTGTGTGTGTGTGTGTGTGTATACACATGGGTATTTATATAGTATGCAATAGTTTCAATAAGTCATTTGGCTTTCATATTGGAAAGCACAACTGACACTTTGTTACTTAGTTCCCATTTTGAGTTTGCAAAGGTAATATAAATATGCACTATAAACTCTGCATAGATGAATCAGTCGTGTAAGAGCCATGATATATTTTATATATTTCATGACATATATTCATATACCATGAAATATATATTAGTCTTTTTTTATGCAATATAGCCTTTTCTTTTTTTAAATTTTTTTTAATTTTTTTATTTATTTGTTAAAGATTTCTGTCTCTTCCCCACC
>NW_026067909.1:27032694-27186528 GCF_014885135.2 Alexandromys fortis | reverse complement strand
ATTGCTTTGGGGAAGGTCCGAGCAAGGTATCCATCCAAAGAGAATAGGTTCCCAAGAGCCAGTACATGCAGTAGGGATAAATCCTGGTGCCACTGCCAGTGGCCCCTCAGTCTGCTCCTGCCATGGAACTGTCAACCACATTCAGAGGGACTAGTTGGGTCCTATGCTGCTTCCTTCCCTGTCCAGCTGGAGTTGGTGAGCTCCCATTAGCTCAGCTAGACTGTTTCAGTGGGTGAACCCATCATGGTCTTGACCTTTTGGCCCATATTCTCTCTCCTCCCACTCTTCAACTGGACTTGGGAGCTCAGCCTGGTGCTCCACTTTGGGTCTCTGCCTCTGTTTCCATCAATTACTAGATAAAGGTTCTATGGTGATATTTAAGATATTCATCAGTCTGACTACAGGGCAAGGCCAGTTGGGACCCCTTCTCCTCTATTGCTTAGGGTCTTAGCTGGGGTCATCCTTATGGATTCCTGGGAATTTCTCTAGTGCCAGGTTTCTTGATAGCCCCATAATGGCTCCCTCAATTAAAATACCTCTTTCCTTGTTCTCATCTCTGTCCTTCCTTCATCTCAACTATCCTATTCCCTCAAGTTTCTCCCCCCCATCTCCCCTTCTCTCTTCTTCTCCTTCCATCCTCTCTTCTCCCCCACCCCCATGCTCCCAATTTTGTCAGGTGATCTTGTCTATTTCTTCTTTCCAGGTGGATCTATGTATGTTTTTCTTAGGGTTCACCTTGTTACTTAGCTTCTCTAGGATCATAAACTATAGACTCAGTATCCTTTGCTTTACAGCTAGTATCCACTTATGAGTGAGTACATACCATGTTCACCTTTCTGGGTCTGGGTTGCCTCATTCAGGATGTTTTTTTTTTTCTAGTTCCATCCATTTGCATTCAAATTTTAAGATGTCTTTTTATTTCTCCGCTGAGTAGTACTCTAAAGTGTAAATGTGCCACATTTTCTTTATCCATTTTTTGGTGAGGGGCATATAGATTGTTTCCAGGTTTTGGTTGTTATAAATAATGCTGCTATGAACATAGTTGAACAAATGGCCTTGTAATATATGATTGAGCATCTTAGTCTCTATCTTAAAGCCCAAGGTTGGCCTTGGAAAAGGTTTTAGGTTGGTCAAGAGTATAATTATAGCACTCACAGAATTCCAAGTCTCAGATGTGTGAGTATCCCCTAGGCCACTGATAATGATGTTCAGAGTGAAAATACAGAGCATGGGCGGGGGTCTGTCCTCTTATGGTCTCTTTCACCCTTCCCTGATAAGCACAGGAGGGGCGGCCAGCCCAGCTCTTCCTCTGAGCTTTCCCAGTGGAGCAGTAGACTCACCTTCCTGGTGCACACTCAGACTACTTCCTACTCTTTTCTTTGCACGCTGGTGTCCCTGTTTCTAAGGGGACAGGAGTGGTCTCAATGTGGACGTCAGCTACGTAAGTCAGTGTGCACAGAGCTTAGTGTGTTCTGAGCTCACCTCGGTTTTTAATTTACTTATTTTTAGTTGTCAAATCCAAATTGCAGATACTTATGTTTTTCAGTGTGTTTTGAAAGATGGATATACTGTGAAATGTCTGGATTGCAATTATCAGCATGCATTGCTTATGTATTTAATGCTGTTTTATGTGATGAGAACATCAGATTGACTCTCAATAACTTTCCAACATACAACCATCACTGCGAATCGAAGCTAATCTCTTGAGCACACTCCTCCTAATGGGAGCTTTATGCGCCCTTATTAGACATCAGCCCATCCCCACCCACTGCTGACAGCCACCTCTGCCTTCTCCTGAGAGTCCCCTTTCCAGATACCTTTCTTGAAAGAGGTGTGTGTGTTTGTTTATTATTGAATGTGAGTGTCCAGATGAGTGCTCTCCAGATAGGAAGTCCTCAGTCGGGCCAGCGAGGTGGCTCAGGGGAGAAAGATGCTTAGCACCAAATCTGACTGCTGGACTTCACTGACCCCTGCCCGTGGATGTCTGACCTCCTCAGTGTGCGCCACACACACAGATGCACACGCTAAGTACATGAACACTAGTTTTTAAGCAGGGAAAGTGCTCATAAGCAGCCCCTGCAAGGAGGGAGTGAGATGCCCAAGTGCTTGGCAGGCAAACCCTAGTGGCTAGGATGCTCGCAAATCTGCGCGTCAAATACCAGGCTTGCGGGCAAAAACTCAGACTTCATGGGGCTTGGGGCAGAGTTATTTTAAAGTGAAGAGAAGTAAGAAACATTTAGTTTTGTTCAAAATAGGGAGGGAGCGATGGGGAAGGCTAGGAATGTACTATTTGATATTCTTGGAGATTTTTCTGTTTAAAAAAACTTGAAAAGCGGCCTGCAGCAAAATGCTGGCCATTCAGCACTCATTAGTGGCAAATAGAATAAAGCCGGACTGTTATTAAAAGAACATTATTTTTGACGCATAATGCGAGTTTAATTACCTCTACTTTCCGTGTGCTCTCATTTTTGTTCACTTTAAATGCAGTCTCTAATTCAGCATGATGGAGTCTGTACATTTCCTTCGGGACTTTTCCCATGAAGAGGGCACATCACCAAGGTGCACATTCTGAATGTGTCCAGTTTGTTCTTTCGACTTGAATTTGTGTCCTAAATCCTGCTACCAAGCCCCAGCTACATGTGCTGCTTTGCAGATGCAGATGAATAGGTAGAAAATGGGCGATCCGGGCCTCGCCCTGCTGCAGGAAGAGAGAGAGAACTAGAAAAGGCCAGGCAGTAGCAGACGTAGGGTTTTGATGCCTTTTTTACACGGAATACGTGCATGTTCTCGGTCTCAGTAGCCTGAAAAGGCTGCCAAGATATGCGAGCGCCCGTGGGCGTACAAATAGTAACCCAGTTCTGCCTACCATCACGCTTGCACGGTAGCCTCAAGCCATCTGGTAAATGGCAAGACAACGGAATCTCCATCTAGCTTCCCATTAACAGAATTGCTTATGGAATGAGAAATCTGGTCTGCCAAACTTTCTGCTGAATGTGGAGTTCATCTCATGTTTCCATGTGTCTCGACCCAGCCTCCTGGGTTACGGCCTTGTTCACAGGAAGTGCTGATAAATAGACAGAGGGCTTCAGAGGCCTGCCACGCACCTGATTTCCGTCTCTAATGAGACGACATACGCTATTTGCGAAAATATATCTTTGAGATTAATTCACATAATATGAAATTCACTTGTTTCAAATAGCAAACTCGGTGTTTTTCTTTAAAAAGTATATTTACAACGTTGAGCAACCATCTGCACTAACAAATGACAGATTTGATCACTATTTTTGATAACTCCAAAAGAAATCTGGGACCTATTAGCAGTCACTGCTGCTCTCCCTGCCTGGAAACTCGGGCAGGCAAATCTGCAGAGTAGCACATTTTGGATACTGTGTGTTAGATGAGTCCTGCAATAAATGGTCTTGGGGTCTGGCTTCTTTCACTAAGAAGATATTGTTAAGTTAATTAATGCTTTAAATCGCCTCCGATTTGCTTCTTTTCAGGTACTAATACACCGTGTTTATTTACTCATTCATCAGCCAATGGATAATTTTTGTTCCATTTTTCTCCAGTTATCCACAGGGCCGGTCTAATCATCATCCTATCCATGCTTTCATTTTTCTTGGCTACATAACCAGTAGCGGAATCTTTGGAGTCAGGATGCGATTCTACCTCATTGATCAGTTTCTGGGTTGTTTTCTATGCATGAGAGCTGCACCAATTTTGTTCATCATTGAAGTAGATGGAGTTGGTTCTTTATCTTCTACTAGCCTTGGTTAGTGTGTGTCTTTTGTCTCACAAGCACCCTAGACAGAGGGAGGTCCTTACTGCAGCTTCAGTGTGCCTGTCCCTAATGTCTGTTGACTGTCTTTTCATATGCTTACTGGAGATTGGTTTATCAACTCTGGAGAAATGACTTCACTTTTTAGTCCATTTGGAAATGATTGTCTTCTGTTACTGAGTTGTAAATATGTAAATGTTCTGGGTAGAAGTCCCTTATTCCTTATAGGATTCTCAAATATTTTCTCCCGTGTTGTGGACTTTCCTTTTGTTTTCTTGATGGTGTTTCTGCAGCACAAGAGTTTTGAACTGGTTGAAGTCAAGTTCCCTTGTGCTTGCTTTTTGTCCTTAGTGCTTGGAGTGCCATGCCTGGAAACTCCTTGTTTAACCTCTGTCCACAAGGGGCAGCTCTTGTGCTGTGTTCTGAGCTCTATAGCTCTTATGTCTAAGCCTAAGTTCTTTTTTTGAAATCAGTTATAATATGAGGTTGGGAATCAACCTTCTTTTCCTCCCATGCTTCTCTATTTATCCCAGAAGTGCTTATTGAAAAGAACACTCTCTTCCCATTGGATTGCTTTGACATCTGTCTTAGCTCACTCAGCCTGTTGTGGTGGAGTTGCAGACTGGGCTGTAGAAACAGCACACATTTGTTTTTCACGGTTTTGGAGGCTGGAAGTCCTAGACCAGGGCACCAACAGGTGAAGTGTCTAGACATGCCTGCTTCCTGGTTCATAGTGATGTCTCCTTCTTATTCCTGAGGTGAAAGCGATGAAGAAGAAACATTCTTTCCACCCACAAGGGCTCTCCCCTCATAGCCCCCTCACCTTCCGAGGGTGCCACACTTAATACAGTCATTTGGGGATTAGGTTTTGCTGTTTGACTTCTGGGAAATATAAGCATTCAACACACGTCAGCTTTGATATGCTATGATATATATTTGGCTCTGGGTTTTATCCCACAGAGCTCTATGACTTGTGTATGGGGAAGAAATTTGGTTTTTCTTCTGTGCCTAAAAATCTTGGGCCATGTGGGAGTTTGGGGGCAGTGACACTCTGACTTGATGACAGTTCAGAGGCTAGCCCGCAGGGGTGTGAGCTCAGTTAGAAATTGACCCTGAGCAACTTGTTCAGCTTCTGTGACCGAGGGTCTTTCCTCTGAAGAGTCAGACCTCTTTGAACTCAAAGAGGGAGGCATACAAGGAACATATGAGTTGCATACATGTTCCTATATGACTTTGGTCCTGTGAGGTTGTTCTACCTAGATAGATCATGGACGCCAAAGCCGATGGAAACTGTGTCGTGGTCTTAGCTACAGCAAGAGAGCAAAGAAGGTAGGATTAATACTGGTTCCACTTACAGAGCCCTGGTGCATCTTTTCCTGGTGATGGTACCTATGATCTTGCTCCTCACCACTGTGTCAGTAGTGTTGGCCAAGCCTCTTCCGATGTCTCTAAAGTTTCCCTCATCTCTTAGGAAGCTCCTGTGCTCTCCAACAGCATCCTGCCTTTATGGGTGGTTCTAGCTATTGGGGCATACTAGTGAATCTATTCTGGTTTACTTGGCTGAATGGCTTGGACACAGCAAACCAATGCTTTCACTTGGGCATTGGTTGCTGCCTAACAGGAAGAGATCCCATGACCCTGGGCCTGGATGGGACACCAGCTAGTTCTGCTAGGTCCACAGTTCTGCCACCATGATGGGCGATCTGGGAATAAATTCTTTTACCTCGTGTGTCTCTCCTTTTCCTTATAAAATGCGGAACTTGTTAGATAGTCTCCAGGGGACTTTGTGACTTTAAAATTCAATATGCCTATAAATATGACTAAGTGATTTCACAACTATATTTAAAACTGCAAGAGCAGACTAAAGGGTAGGGAAATAGCTAGGATTCTACTGTTGGAGTCACAATTGGAGCCGAGTTTCAAGAAGTGTGGTGGGGTACAGAATACCCAAACATCATTGGTAAGAGACTGAAAAGGTTGAATGTCACTGACAAACTCCTTCCTGCTGCAGGATGGATTCTCATGAAAGATGCCAAAAGGTGTTTGAAGGGTGAGGATTTGGAGGATGTCATCCATTAGGAGGCTGTCTGCAAGGCACCCCTTTGGTACAGACTAGGTATCCTTCTGCTGTCTGCAAGGCACCCCTTTGGTATAGACTAGGTATCCTTATGCTTTTATTACACAGGCCTTCATCGTGTTAAATGACTCAGGTAAAGCAGTTTCTAATGAATTGTGAGAAGCATTAGAAATGAAAGTGTGTCTTCCGCTTTAATGTCTTCAGAGGTATAGCTTTGTTGGAGGGAGAGAGGCTGTTTGTTGGTTCCTGGCCACTTAGCCCTGAAATAATCACACAGAAACTATATTATTTAAAACACTGCTTGGTCAGTTACTTCTGTGTATTTCTAGCTAAGTCTTACATCTAGAATTAACCCATCTCCATTATTTTATATTTTACCACGAGGCTCCTGTGTATGTTTCCAGCAGGGCTACATGACTTCTCTCTGACTCTGCCTCCTTTCTCCCAGCATTCAGTTTTAGTTTTCCCCTGCCTAGCTCTGTTCTCCTATAGCTCTGCTATGGGCCCAAAGCAGTTCCTTTATTAACCAATGGTATTCACAGCATACAGAGGGGAATCCCACATCACCACCCACTCTTCTGAGCACTTTGTTCTGGGATTTGCTCCATACAGTTCCCTCAATCAAAGCATCCTGATATGCTACGGGGTATGAGCAGCAAACACGACTTGACTGTCTCTTTCTAAACACTCTTCATAGCTCATCCAGGAGATAAAGTAGGATCTTCCTTTCCTCACTTGTAAAAAACAAATTTGTTGTCTTTATAAAGATCAGATACGCAGGAAAAAAAAACACTTTCTTGTTATATATTTAGCCACTAAAAAATATCCACGAGAGATAGTTTGCTAGATTTAACTTCAGAATTAAAAAAAAAAAAAACACAAGCACACACATATGAGTATGGATATATGTGTAAACAGATACAGGAACATGAACACACAAACACATGGATATAGACATGTAATCAGAGGCAGATGCATAAACATGAATACAAAGCATATGAATGCAGATATATGTATACAGAGACAAATACATGAATATAAACACATAGGCATATGTATACAGAGAAATTTGCATAAACCTGAGTACAAGAATACACAAATGTATACTGTGTAAACAGAGACACATACATAAAAATTGACACATATACATGAATATGCACACATGCATATAGGTCCTTATACACATGAACATGACAAAACTCATGTGAATGCAGGTACTGGGAAGAACACAGACACAGGCACATAAATATAAACATATATGAACATAGGCACAGAAATGTGAACAAATACATGAATGTAGATATAGGCACATGCATGCACAAACACTGACATAGTCTACTTGATTGTAGACACTTGCATGAATATAGCTATAGACACATGAATATTCATGTGCATGTTAACACATATACAATGAACACATGATATGGGATTCATATGCTGTGAATATGTTTTATTGCCATTGGTTAATAAAGAAGTTGCTTTTGGTCAATGGCTTAACAGAGTAAAGCCAGGTGGGAGCTCTGAACAGAGATACAGAGAGAAAGTAGGCGGAGTCAAAGAGATGCCATGTAGCTGCCAAAGGAGAAAGCTGTGAGCCACCAGCCAGAACATTACTGGTAGGCCACGAGCCTCATGGTAAAATGCAAAATAATAGAAATGGGCTTATTCAATATGTAAGAGTTAGTTAATAAGAATCCTGAACTAATAGGCCAGGCAGTGTTATAATTAATATAGTTTCTGTGTGATTATTTCAGGTCTGGGCAACCAGGAAATGAATGAACAGTCTCAGCCTACAAACACTTGCATATATGAGTGTAGACCAAGCATACATGTACAGACATGCACAAAGACTGACATATAGCAGATGAACATAGACATAAACATATGCATGATGACCCATGTACATGTAGACACATGACCATAGACACATAAATGCAGACACAAATACAAACACTCTTATACGCATGAATACAGACATATGCATACATGAGTGGAGACCACACACCATATACACGCATGTACACGTGTACACACATGTACATTAATATTGATGCACAAATCCATATACACGTTTATTTCAGAGAACAAAAAAGCTAATGGTGTGTACACAGTTTCAGGCAGCTTTTAAAAATTAACCTTAACTTATACAAGTACATTTTTTCATGTACTTAACTCTCCATGAAGTTAATGGCTGTGTAGTGTTCCATGTACGTGGTATAACTTTTACAAACCAGACATCTTGTTATTCAGGTCATTTCCATCTTACCTCTTAAATCATCTTAGGGATCTTTGTGTTGAACCAGCCCACTGTTAGGATTCTCACTGAGTGTCTGTGGCGGGATAGCATGAGTTCGTGTTTTCTCCTGTTTCCAAGTGATGTGTGTTATGGGCCGCCTATGTAGAAAGGTGAGGTCTAGCAACAGAGGCCCCTGCATGCTCAGTGCTGGGGACTCTGGACCTCTGTGGGGCACTTCTCCCAGGTGAGGGCTTCATTCTGAATGCACGCCTTGTCACAGGTCCATTCTTTCTTCAGCTTGCCAGAGATAGGAGAAGTCTGTCAGCCCACACCAAGCCTGCCTTGCGTTTGGTTGGTGTCTGCACTCAGGTACTCCCAATTGCCATACAGTGATTACAGACCATTTTCCCCGTCTCATTCCTTACCATACTCAGTTGTTTCTTCTTTTATTTTCCCCAATGTTAAGCACTTACTTTTTGTAAGGGATGACATCAAATGCCATCAATATTCATGGTTAAATGTCCTGCAATCTGCACCCTAGAACACACACAGAGAAGTGACATTATAGGTAGTTTTAATGCAAGGCAGGCAGCACTGTAAATGAGTGGTGTTAGCCCTGATATTTAGGAAGAGAAATGGGGAAAGGAAGGACAGTGATATTTTGAGTAAACTTTACTCTGTAGGCATTGTGTGGAAGAGTTTGTTGTGATGGACAGTCAGCAGGACCATGGCAGAGATGCCATTCTGACGTGGACTTGGAGATGAATTCATGAAAGAGGATGGCAAGGGCATTTCCTGGCATTTCATTTGAATAATGTGCCTAGGTCATTACAGGGAGGCCTCTCAGGACTTGTTATATATAGTGGGATTGTTTATAATGTGCTATACGGCTTGTTCCAGAGGGGATACAAGTTCTGAAAGAACCTAAAACATACTGACCGATAGCTGTGCCTGTCAGGAAGCAGGGCCTAGTTATAATTAATGCATTGTTGGCAATATCCAGACTCATTTTCTTCCCCAAGTGCCTGTCTATTCAGAAACCAAGCAATGAGCAGGTTAAACAAATGCGTGAATTCATCATGATCAATTTAAGTATGGTCCTAATTAACCCATTTCCTAACATTTCCTATCATTGTAAATGTAATTGATTTTCACACCTACATTCCAATTAATATGTGTATATATTTGCAAACAAGGAAATGCGTAATTTTTTATGGCAAAGCGATACCATGTGCTTTCTGTCTTAGGGTTGTTTGAAAGAATCATGACGGGAATGGATACTGTAGATCTGATGAGCTGGGTTGTACCTGGAAGAGTGTCTTGTTGCAGACTGGCTGATCCGTTTGGAAAAACCGTTACTTGGTGTTTGATTTCCTTGGATTTCTAATTTGTGAATGCCTCTTCCATAAAAGTGCTGTGAACTGAAGTTTAGGGTAACATGCAATAAAGTATTCTTACACACTACACACTCAAAGTAAGGGCATCACAAGCTTAGAAGGAAGCATTGTGGGAAGCATCAAGCTCTCCAGAGGAAGATTCTGCAAGGAAGGGATCCGTCAAACCTCATCCTGGTCTCAGGCCACTGGGAGTCTTTGAGGGCAGTCATTTTAAAATGCAGGGAGTGGAAAATCTTTATGTAACGCATGGAGAAAAGGCCTCAAGAATGATGGTTTTGTCTCAGAAAATCACCAATAAGTGACTTGATAGCCATAGAAATTTGGTGACTGTGTATGGTATCAAGTAGCAATATAGTGCCTGGATGTAATTGTCAAGAACCATAGTCTTACAACCTCAGATGCTGGATACTAGCCGCATGTTGCTATAGCAACCAAGCAAGTAGCTGTAGCAGGATAGTAAGCAGCAAAAAGTTATTATAATATTTAAGAACTCAAACTTTAATCTCTCATTTCTATTCTACTTTTAGGACCAATGCTGTTGGTTATTGTTCTCAAAAGGAGAAAAGTTGGGGTCTTTTTGAGTAATTTTACTTGGGGGGACCTTTTGTGGGATGAACTGTGTGTTAAGGTCATCAGCAAACTTGCCCTGACTCTTGCTCCTTCTCTTAGTCATGCTAATATGAAGTACTGCTCAGAGCTGTCCATCTGTAAAGTGCTGAAAGTATAGCTCAAGATCAGCACCACTCTTTCTCAGGAAACTCCCTTATTGGTGCACATTTTGTTTTCTGGGCTGGAGCAGACACATATTAAACACGTTCACACACTCAGATATGTGCATCAAGGTTTGAGTAGTTGTGTATTAAAACCCAGTGACGTTCACCTCTTTAAAATCGGTATTAAATGAGCTGCCTTAGATTTACAGTTAGGAGAATATATTACAGTTCTGTAAGGTTCCGTATAGTTCATGGATTTCTTTAATAATATATAATTAAATAAAAAATACATAGCATTGTTTTTCTCCTCTCCCCCTTTGGCACTTAAATGATTAGATAATGGTTAAATTCTCAGTTTAAGTAAAAAACAAAAACCAAAAAAATCCCCACCAATCTCACAGAAATGAAAATTGTTAGGAATATTTGGATTTGAGGTGTTTGCAGTGTTGTTTTTGTCTGTTGCCATGTTGGTCAGGTTTAAGAAACTTTCCTAGGTACTGAGAGTGAGCTACTTCCAAATGCCCAAGTTACAGAGGAAAAGCATCATTTACCTAGACTTTTTTTTATTATCAAATGTTTTCATTAATGCTCTTATTTGCTTTAGAAAAAGGACCAGAACAAAATAATAACAGCCTTCTTAGCCAGTAGTACACAAAAATAGTTTTCTCTTCACTAAACAATAATTGCGCATACAAAATTAAATATAGTTTGCTCCTATAGCAATGCATGTTGGGGTCACATGCACAGAAAATGTTACTTGTGTTATTAGATCATTTCAGATGTTCACAATTGTCTATCTCCTCAGAAGCATTGTGCTGAGACTTAACCCCATGCAGTAGACGTGGGGTAAAATCAGGCCATCACAGAACGTGATACTTAATCACAAAATGCATTTTAGAGTGTACAATAGGGACAAGTTCATTAAGAATGTTATCTTCAGCCAGGCAAGTTGACCCATACCTTTAATCCCAGCACTCACGAGGCAGAGGCAGGTGGATTTCTGTGAGTTCGAGGACAGCCTGGTCTACAGAGCGAGTTCCAGGACAGTCAGAACTGTTGAACAGAAAGACCCTGTCTTGAAAGACAAACAAAACCAAAAAGAAAGAAAAAAGAATTTTATCTTCAACTTGTTGAACAAGCAAACTGACTTATGTTTTACCTTAACTCAGGACAGATATTTGGAACCATCCAGTGCTTTCCTGGTGTTTTGGTTTTCAGATGTAAAGAGCAGCAATTGGTCTATATAAAAGAATGTTTGGAAAGATGCAATGTGGTCATGTTGGCAGACTCTTTGGTGGGTGGGCTCTTATTGTTGTGCCTGAGGAATCCCACTGCCACCATGCCTGATTCTGTACCTCCTGGCCCAGTCACTCTAGGTATTAAGTTTGTCCTTTTCAGATTAGAAGCTTCACAAGTGGCATTTTCTTTTTCACAGAGCTCTGGTTTTCCCCTTGCAGAAGAATACTGTCTGCCGTATTGAAGCAGGTGAATTAATGTGGCCATGTTTGAGAATTTCCAAGAACATTGAACTACCAGCTCAATAAATAAATACTAACTCCAAGCTGAACCTTCTGCATTCATTTTCTCTGAGTCAAAAATATAACTATCCTGAAGAAACTGAGGAGAGATTTGTAGATTGATACTTTCAAGTTGGCAAAGCCTACCCTAAGATATCCATTTTACTGTAGGAAAATATCTCAGAACTGTGGCTTTCATTGTGAAGTTTTATGCTTAGAACCTGTGAAAGTCCCTAATGTGAGGATAATTTTGACACTTGTCACTCATATTCCTCATTATATATGCATGAAGTTAAGATAAATTGAATTGCTTATTAGCCATCGCTATTAACATAAATCACAAAAGATAAGTAAATTAAAATATTCTCTAACAATCACAGGTAAAGTTGACTTACATATTGCAACTTAAGTTATCCAAATATTTAAATGCTGTGTGTATGTATTTTCAAGTTCACTATATTACTATGACTGTTTTTACTGTATGTAAACAAGGGGATAAATCATTGGTTAATTATTCTAACCCTGGATAGCTCTAAGTAGTGTTGCCCTGAGAACCATGTAGTTGATTTATTGTTTGCAATTTACTGGTTTGCTTCCTTTTGATTTCTCACATTTGTTTTTGAGAGAGGATTAGGAATCTCTGTACTGAGCCTCAGTGCTTGCTTTCTGTTGATGTGAACAGGGATCAGGAGAACCAGATCCTCTGGGGCCCTTGGCTCCGAGCAGCTTGTGGCCTTTCATTCTTGAAAATGGCGAATTTGTTCATTGATATCAACAGGAGAGGGTAAAATGTGTTGCCAGAAAAACAAAAGAGCAGCTAATCTTTAATTTAATGTCGCAAAACAAAGCACTTGTTGAGACTTCGGAGCTTACGGCTACAGAAATAAGAAAGGTGTTGATGTTCCAGCTCTCTTGTTTACCAGCTTGTAAATCCTTCATTCTGGATTCGGAACCAGACCCCAGAGGTTGAATAAAACATGAGCACATGCTCTCCTTTTCTTGTGGTTCTGTGTGAATCTCTGATTGTGGAAAGTCTACTGATAGCAAGCTTCAAGGAACTCTTGAAGTGGTTCTTAAGGCTAGATTTTTTTTTTTGTACCCTTGTTCAGTCTTCAAAAGGAGCATTGGTTGCACAGGGGTGGTTGGCTTGTGACCTAATTTACCAGCAAAGGGTGTTGGTTTTTCATTTTGCCTTTCCTCCTGGGAATAAGAAATTAACACGGGTGCTTTAAAGGAGGTTGTCACCTGGGCTGAGCCGCAAGAAGCAGCTGCATCCCTGATGAACCCTGCCCAGCCTCCACACCACAGCAGTAGACCACATCACTGAACATCCAGCTCCAGCCACTTTGAGCAGTGAAATCCATCCATACAACACCGAGATAGCTTTGTGCCATCCTGAGCAGTGATCTCCAAACCAGCCTTGGGTCAACTTTCAACAATCTGGAGGTATTTTAGCAATGTGAATTAGGTCAGCAAAGGGCAAAAAAAGGAGATTTACTTGGGTGGTCACACTGGCTTCTTAGAGCTAGCTAACAGTTTCACGGCCATCAACTAAGGGACTGTGTACTGGCCATTGATGAGCTTGTCCCTACTACAGTTGTTTTGAGTCACATCTAAGCGAGACAGGCTAAAGGCCCAGCTACTCCTTGGTGTTATTTAAGCATAAATCTGACTTCTGCTTCGGAAGTCAAGAAACATACCTGTGGTGTTTCTGTGCAGATTTCCCCATAGCCTCATCGGTGTCCCTGGCAGAAACATGCACTTATGTTTGCCTACAAAGAGATGGCGAAAAACTGCCATCCAAAGGCATGGAAAATATATGGCAAATCTTATTTAGTCGCTCATGGTTATAGTGAGAAAGGGAATATCGGTCTGAGAAGATGCAAGCAGAGCTCCTGTTAGCGGCACAAGCCAAGGAGGTCACAGAACGGCCCGCCCTGCCCCCATTCGTGATTTCATCTACACCTTACTTGGTCTTCTAGGAACCCAACTTTCAACAGTGCCACAATTCTTCTCAGTTGTGCTTAGTTGGTCCTGCATATGCCAGGTGTCCCAAGTCACCCTGGTTACAGTGACTTCCTAATCCTTCTCTCTAGAAGACTCCAGTTGTTTACCAGGCCTGGGGTACTGCTGATCACCCTGGTCTCTGCTTTCCGTATGAGATCGTGTTTTGACAGGAGCATATTAGTTCTGGAGCCACTTCTGATCCAGATGTGTTCCTCCCAGGGCCCACTTCCCACTGTCCTCCTTGACCAAGACCCTGCTCTCCGATGTCTGCTTTGCCCCAGGCTTCATCCTCCCTTTCATCACAAGCTCAGGTGCAGGCTGACTGACTTGTTTATTCTGCCAGTTCTAGGGGGTCCATTCCATGCCTCTTCCCAGAACCTGGTGTTGACTGGAGACCTTGGCATTCTTTGACTGGAGACCCATCATTCTAGTCCTCAGTTTGCCCGTCCTCACATTGAGTCAGTGTTCTGGGACGCCTGTCATTGGCCTTCGTTAATTATGGAGTGATCTCATCTCAAGATCCATAATTATGCCTACAAAGACCTGTTTCTAAGTAATATCGCATCATGGGAATCCAAATAGACATAGATTTGTGGGATGGGGTTGGGGGAAAGCATTTAACCTTCTCCGCTGGTTGAGGCAACATCTGTGCTGAGTGACATCAGCACATCCTATGGTAGGCAGCCTGCTTTCCCAAAAGAGATCTTCAGTGTCCTTTGAGAGGAAGTTTGTGTTACAGTTGTTTCTTCCGGTCACCTGGTCTGATGGTGAGGCAAACTGAAGGAAGCTTGGATCACTTTACTGTTTTCTTTCTAGAATATTAACGCAGGGTTTTGTGAGCTGGGGGTGCTTCTCTGCCCCCAAGTGACCGCAGCACATCTTCTGAATGGAGCCCCAAAGCAAATCCACTCAGACCGGTAGCAACACACTGCAACTTTGCATCTTAAGGCATTGAACCACAGCAGGAGCATGCTAGTCTATGTTGGTTAAGTTGGTGTGAACATGGGGTGTCCTGAACAAAGCCAGTCTTACGAACATTGAATTGCTTGGTAGGATCCTTGCCGTTCCCATGTAGGCTGTCTGTGCTGCAGGAGTAGCTCGTGGATGTTTGTTTGTTTGTTTCTTTACTAGGACTGTGTTTCTGAATGCCTCCTGTAGTATTGGCACAGTGGCCAGGCTAAGCAGCTGTCCTTTTATACTTGGTATTCGCCAGCCACTAGCTCTGTAGACCTGATAATGTAGGATTCCAAAGCTCGAAGAAACCCAGACTCTGGTTATTCTGCATGTGGTTCTAGAGGAGGTTATTTTGCTAAAATTGAGGTTTTAGGCATAGTAATTTGGTCAGCCATCAAACACCTAAGACTTTT
This sequence comes from Alexandromys fortis, assembly GCF_014885135.2. Lineage (NCBI taxonomy): Eukaryota > Metazoa > Chordata > Mammalia > Rodentia > Cricetidae > Alexandromys > Alexandromys fortis. The sequence goes on along the minus strand of NW_026067909.1, from coordinate 27,171,436 downwards.
ATCACCTTTGCCCTATCACTCTCTTATTTCCATTTAGGAGTCTTGTGTATAGTGTTTGCCTCCTGGGGTGGAGTTTCTGTACTTCAGAGAACAGCAATACCCAAAGGACCTGAGCTTGGCTGCGAAGAAAAGGGTTATTTTTCTGCCCGCACACCTCCAGTCAGGGCAGGTAGGGGGATGTGTAGATGCCAGGGGTCTCTGACCTGCTCTCCCGTTTTCTCCCACTGACTGGAGTTGGCTCTTTTCTCTGCCAGCATACAGAAGGATCAGAGTGGAAGGCGGTCTCCTTTCTCTGCGACTTTTCAGATGCAAGGGAGCGCAGACTCTCCGCATGAGCTACTCATGTGGACGGGCCTCTCCTAACACCCTGCCCACTCACTTTTATGAAGACCTGTGTCGTCAGCTCTGTGACGCTCCGTAGGAAGTTGCCCATTTATGGCTACTAGAGCAAATGATATCATCACAATAGGTGGCTCCTGTCTAAATAGGGATCGTTTGTGAAATGAGATTACAGGCATTTATCTGAAAGAGCAGGAGACAGAGCACCTGCTCTGGGTAATTGACGTCCCGGGGGGATAACACTGCACTCTAATCAAGGCGCCCATCTCCATGGCTAATTTTGTTAGGAGCAGAGAGCTCGCCTTTTCCGCTCCGTGCCAGGCAGCCCCCATATCCACATGGAATCCACTCCAGATCCATGTTTTCTATTACGCTTGACTATATGGGACATGCATAGCGATCCTATGCCTGCCACCTTGCTGCTGCAGTGTGCCTGTTTTGCAGAGTGCCGTGGCAGCCTGGTCCAGGCTGAGACTGACTGGAGCTGTGACCACTCACTTGGTCACCCCGGCCTCCTCCTTGCGTTGCAGCGAGGTTGAAGTGCCCCTGCATACACAGCTCCCCATCTGCTGAGGAGCTGCCTGCTCTTCACATTTGGATACTGCAAACCGTGCAGCGGGAGTCTTGCTTCGGTAAGTCAAGGATGACTCATTCCTTACTTTTTGTGTCTTGGATGTATACTTTACTAGTGCCGTGGCCTCTGGGAGATGATACTTGACTGATAAGCACTCGACCAGCTAACCCAATAGCTGCTTACCTCTCTGTACTTTGCAGCATAGTTTTTTTTTTTTTTTCAAATTTTCTTTCTTTCTTTCATTGCCCTGTTTCATAGACCTAGGTTGCACTGCCTTCATAAGTGAAATACTCATGTCTTGGTAGACAGTAGTGGCAGCCAGGAGACTAGCATCACTGCAATCCAGGGAGCATCTTTCCTGCCCTGGGGGACTTGGGGGAGATGTTTTTGCACAGCAATCCAGGACTACTGTATTGCCATTATAGAAAGACAAGTTCTGTCTTCTCTCCAATTAACGATCATGCTGGTAATCACCAAATACCGGATCAGTCTCTAATGCACGCACTGTTTTGGCTGGCTCTCCTTTTTATTTCAGCAACGATGTGGCAGCTGGGCTGTGGGTTCTGTGATCCTCTGGAAAGGAGTAAAGCCCGGGACCAGAGGTTATTAAACCGGTGTTTCATAGGCTAGCCAGAGAGAGAAGCCTGCAGAGAGGGCTTCCTTTGTGTTGCTGAGTGCACTGAGGGGTTCTGAGCTCTTCCAGGCTGCATTGAATAGGATGAAAGGGGAGAGAGAGGTGCCGGGATGGGTGCCTGCTGGGAAGTGCTGGCCGTGCCTGCCTTTGGAGCCAGAGCCCCTTCCAAAGCACTAATTTAGTGCTCACACCAAGTAGCCCTCCTCTGCTCTCTGGGAGGAGATGGTGGGCAAGTGTCATGGAATTGCTGAGGTTTTGGATGGAGCCATGCTTTGGAGTGGACAGTGTGGCAAGGAGCTCTGAGAACCCACCAGCCAGGAAGGATTTTTTTTTTCTGTGAGGAACTGGATAACGGGGTACATCTGATATGGATGGTCACCAACCTTGCATGAGTGAGCCGTAGGGATGAAGGCGAGGTGTGCCTGGTATAGTCTTTCCTCCCGCATGCCTTCTTCTCACTATGTTCCGTGGACGTGTTTCATTTCGGTTTTGGTCTTCCCTGGGAAAAGGACACACACCTCTCTAAATAGAGCGGCCGCATCTGGCCCCTTTCCAGTACGTCACTAAAGAGACTTGTTGTTACCTCTGCATCTGGGTAGTCACGGGCTGTACAAATTTCTGTTAGAAATGGCTGGGTTTTCACAGGGAGGGCTTACACTCTGCAAAGGACTGAGCATGTCCAGAGAGAAGCTGCCATTGGCTTCTTGGTTTCCAGGTGGATATCGACTGCTTCATTCATAATTTCATCCCCAGAGCTCAGGTCTGTCATCCGACAGGAGCTTAATGTCCAGAGGCGATTTTATAGCCTTGTGTCTATTCTCATATTAGGTCCAGCCACTTGGACTTTACCCAGCCTTGTGAATCATGCTTTATTGAGCAACAAGTATTTTATTACCCGCAGTCACCTGTCACCCTTGCCCTGCATCCCAGAGGGCTCACGGGGTGGCACGTGACATCCCAGAAGCGCATGGATGTCCCAGCCTTTGGTTGAATTTGTAGCCCGAGTTAGAGAGTGCATAGAGAGACATGGAGATGACGGCACAGTTAGACGTCTGCCAGAGGAGCAGGCCACCGTCTCTTTCACTAAGTTTCAGCCCTGCCTTCACAGGCAGCTGTTATTCCACGCCAAGTGCCCGTCACTAATGAGTACTGTTTTGTTTTAAACCAAAGGGCTTCGGGATATTTAAAGCAAAAAGGGGAAGGGTAGGCGTGAAGGACTGCATTGTAGCAGTGTTCATTGGTAAACACAGCCACAGGATGTCTTCCACAGCTGACCTGTGGTGCTGGGTGTCACAGCCATTGCTTATTTCCTGCTCACACTTTAATTCATTCTCGGTCTAGAAGGCATGACCTCAAAATCATGCGCGGTTTTTGGCTTTCTAGAGTAGTGTCATTTTCTTATGGATAAAAATACAATTTTTGTTTTTATTTTTAATTTTTGAAGTTTGTTTTGTGGTATGTTTGTATGGAGTGCTGTGTGTGTGTGTGTGTGTGTGTGTGTGTGTGTGTACGGAGGTCAGAGGGTGGCTTTGGGGAAAGAGTTCTTGCCTTTCCCCTTATTAAGGCAAGATCTGTCTTGTCTCTGCCAGTGATAGGGTCCTCCAGACTAGCTGGCCTATGACCTTCTGGCCGATTTTCCTGTCCCCACATTCTCTCTGCCTGTGGGAGAGTAGGCACTGCACATGTATGTACATCTAGCTCTTGTTGGAGGTCCAGGACTGAACTAAGGGTTATTGGGCTTGTGTGGCAAGTGCTTCTGCCTTCTGAGCCATCTTTCTTGCTCTAGTTTTATTTTTTGTTTCTCCTTCAGTGAGTGAAGTGCAATGTATTCTGTGAAGGAGTCAGTCAGTGCTGGCCACTGAACTCCCAGACCCTTGACTGTGTGTGTGTGTGTGTGTGTGTGTGTGTGTGTGTGTGTGTGTGTGAAGACAGAGCTCTGCAGTCCTCTGCACTGTGTTAGAAATATGGTCTCCCTAGCATCATCTTTCTTTCTTATCTTTCTTCAACCTGCCGGAACCAACCCCCACCTCACCGTCCATATACCCGATCCCTGACGTCCTCCACAGCTAGCCTGTGAAGAGAGCAAGGAAGGCTGGCGAGGAAGAGCTACAGATGTCAAAGGAGGTGAAACGGTAGTTAGAAAGGATGCTGGCAGCGCTGTTGGTATTGAGCCTCGAGATAAAACCAGACACCTACACACTGTGTGTTTCCAGCCAGTGTACAGTGTGTGGGATATTTCTGAATCAGTCACACCTCCACATGCTAATGGTGTACTTCCTTTATGCACCCAGCCGCTGCAATCCCAGTTATCTACCCCAGGCTTTGAGCACACAGTACTACTCATTGACTTGCTCTCGCGCTCTGAATCGGGAAGTTGTGTTTGGAGATGCAGGTGTTACCTGAAATGTGCTTACAAGATCATTCTCCTATTCATGGCTGGTAGTGAAGTTAGCGTTTTTCTTTTCATATGACTAGCGTCGATACAAAAGTCGTAACATCTCTTTGTGAAGAATGGCTACTGTGGAATTGCTTTCTTGTCCACATATTTTGGTTAAAAGTGTGCTGATTGATAAGGGGTGAGAGTAAAACAATTCTGCGAGAACTTTCTGTTTTTCTTTTGTGGCTAAACCCTCTGCATCCTGTTTTCTGGCTTTGGAATAACTGAGACACTGGTCTCTGAGTTGCAGTTGCATGCTTTGAGGTTGTGCCTCGGCGTGGATCACAACGCTGCAGAGAGCTGCACATGCAGCCTTCACAGATGGTCATAGCAAGCATTTGTTCATGTCTTCCTTCCAATTCACTGTCGCTCTGGTGTCTTCTCAGGTTAGCGTATGCGGTGCGTCGTCGTGTCTGGTTCTCTCATTCCTATACATTCTTCCATATCAGAGACGGAGAATCCTGATGGCTAGCGTCCACAGATAGTTCTACAGGCTGGGGCTGGGGACAAGACTCTGGATAAAGGCACTGGTCTGAGTTTGACATTGGGACCCAGATGGTAGAACGAGAGAATTAACTCTTGAAAATTGTCCTCTGACCTCCACCTGACCTCTACATGTGAGCGGTGGCATTACACATGCAAACACAAATAAACACACACGCGATAAATGTAGTGTCACCCACTAATGTATCTGAGTAACATGGACTCTAGGAATTCCAAGATGGCTTCTTAAGCTATTTGTGATTTTTAGTTTAAGAGGAAATGCTGGGCAGAGCTCTGGTGAGCATGCGGAGGTCCTCCTTGGACCTTTTCTGAGTTCTTTGCCCCAGTCCTTGACTTAAGGGTGTGACTCTTATGCATAGATGGTATTCCTGAAGTACAGTCTCTTTGTCCTACTTCCTGGGTCAGGGTACAGTATGGGTTAATAAGTATGACTCCCTCCACCCATCGCCCTTCACATTTGGCCTCTGAAGCCGAGGCTGAGAGAATCCATCCTCTGCAGGGCAATGAGATTAGGGTGCTCCCAGAAGTGAATCCTAGCGGCATGTGTTTCAGCAGGGCCTGTCTCAGGATTCCTGTTGCCATGATAGACACCCTGACCAAAGCAACTGGAGGAGGACATGGTGTATTTCAGGTCATTCCGTCACTGGGAGAAGTCAGGGCAGGCACTCAAGGTACGGACCTGCAGGCAGGAACTGAAGCAAGGACTGGAGGGTGCTGCTTACTGCATCTTTACCAAACCAGGATCGTCTGCCCAGAGCTGACACTTGCCACAGTGGGCTGGATTCTTCTACGCCAATCATCAGTCAATCAAGGAAGTGCTCCACAAGCCAATTTTGTGGGGTCACTTTCTCAGTTGAGGTTCACTCTTCCCAAATGACTCCAGCTTGTGTCAAGTTGACTAAAGCTAGACAGTACCAGGGTCTTAGTCACACTCCAAATAATCACCAACACACACACTCTTCCTTTGCTCTGGTCTCCCTGGCCTCTTGGCTGCTAACACAATGGCCTAGAGTCCTTGGCATCTTGGCGTGGAGCCTCGCTGATTGGCCAGTTCTGCTTTCCTGTGTTTGGCTTTGGTGGATGAAGGGTTTATCTTGATCCTTTTATTTATATCCACAGGGTAGAAGGCACCGGAGCTGGGCCTTTCCCATCATTCTGAGGGTAGGGTTTTGTGGCCACCTGCTGAGCACATGTGCTACCTGGTACATGTACCTTCTGGCTCAAGTCAAACCCTTATTAACTTCCCATGACGCTAGCTTATTTCATTCTACTGCTGAGTGATATTCTACTCTTCAGTTAGATATCACCACCCATTCACTGAAGGGTGTCCAGCTGGTCAGTTAGGAGTGAAGCCCAGCCGTACCAGCTTGTGTTCTGGTTATGTTCAGTTTTGCAAGAGTCTTCCAAGATGTCCCTCAAGGTGACCATAGTCTTCTGCATCCTTACAAGCGAAGAATAGAGATCCTGCCTTTACACGACTCCCTGGGGTCAACTCCACATTGTGAGTCTGGATCCTTCTCAGCTCAGGTTTCATCATTAGACAGCAGTGTTTCCGTGTCCATCTCTTGGGCAGTATTTTCCTAATACTAGGGGTAAATTCTAGTGCTGGGAAGAGAAGAAAGGAAACCAGAGGAGGAGGTGAAGACAGGGAGAGGGGAGACGATCCAGTGGGGCGGCTGCAGAACTCCCACCCTTGTTCCCAACTCTGGGATCTTATACCCTGGGCAGAGTAACTGCCACCGCCTCTTCTGACAGTATACCTTTCTAGACGGTACTCCAAGAGTGGGTGCTCTCCAAGTGAGTCTAAAGCAGTGGGGCCACACATCTCACAGTGCCAGGGCTCCACAGGGATCGGAGTCTGCTTCAGGTGCTTCATACCTTGGCCAGTCCAGGCCTTGGAAGACTCACAGAGTCTTTATTTCCTAATAGAAATAAAGTTCTGCTAACAAAAACAAACCCTCGGAACACCCCGCTCGAGTATGACAGATAGCCTGCTCTGTGCTGCAGACACACACATTTGTTGCTGCTGACATGGTGACAACATTTTTAGGCGCTGGAAGAAGGATGCAGCCCAGATGGATATTTCTGGCAGGGCTATTGTTCCTCAGATCACTTTTGCTAGGGCGGTCTACTCGAAAGGACTGGCTGGAGAGAAGGTGAGGGTCAGCAGACCCAGCTGGACAGGTGTTGGGGAAGATGAAACTGCTGGCTTCCACATCTAGACCCCACGAGGAGAGAAACAGATTCTTATATGCCAGGTCCTACCACCCTACCAGTAAACCAGCAGCTCTCAGCCTATGGGTCGCAATCCCTTTGGGGGGTCACATGATCCTTTCACAGTCATATCCTGCATATCAGATATTTACATTACGATTCAAAAATAGTAGAATTATTGTTATGGAGTAGCAAGCAAAATAATTTTATGGTTGAGGGGTCATCACAGCTTGAGGAATTACAATAGAAGCGTTAGGAAGTTTGAGAACCACTGCAGTAAACTGTAACGCTTGTACCTTGGTGTAAAATATACGGCAAAGGAAACCAAAGACATAATTTTTATTGTTTTTCTTTTTTTGTTAATGCTTTCTGGGGAGAATGGTGGAGAGAGATGTAGCCATACATTTTTTCTTGTCACCCTCCCCATTGCTTACAATTGCCTTCTTTTGGAAAGAGGACAGTGTGGGGAGATAGCATGAGTGGAGAGACGTACGGAGCTGCCCTCCTGTGCACACCGGCCTTCTGTGCACACCGACCTTCTGTGCACACCGGCCTTCTGTGCACACCGACCTTCTGTGCACACCGGCCTTCTGTGCACACCGGCCTTCTGTGCACACCGGCCTTCTGTGCACACCGACCACTTTACTCCTCTGTGAGAACCCTCACTGCTCTTGTTGTGCCCATTTGTTATCACTGCACGATGAGGCAGTGACAGTCACCAAGCCCCAGAGTGGACCCTGGTGCAGGGCGAGTGATCCTTCTTTAAACATAGCTCTTACTCATGCATAGAGGAAACCTTTGACAATCATTTTAGGGACACTCTGGGGAAGGTGGAACTCCTTGTCCGCAGGCTGCCTTGTGGTCTGAGGCACCTGCTTGGAAAGCAGGTCAGTACCAAAGGGACTACTCCTGCTGGGTGCACTGTGCTGATTTCTTATGGATTGTACCCTGGTGCAGTTTAGGGGGCAAAAGGAGAGAATCTGGGTGCTCTTCTCTAATCTTCACATTTGTGTAATAGAAACATCCCCTTGTAGATGTCCCCAGAACCAAACTAAAGCCACTGCCACATGTTCTTGTGGGTTATAGCTAGCACACAGCTCACAGGATGCCTGAAGAAACCTAGCAGGGAGGCCCACCTAAGATCCCATCTGCTGGCGACTTTCAAGGTGACTTCTTGGGTGTCAGCAAAACTGCTCCACTGTCACCCGTGTCCAGGTGCAGCTCGAGGCACTGTCACCCGTGTCCAGGTGCAGCTCGAGGCACTGTCACCCGTGTCCAGGTGCAGCTCGAGGCACTGTCACCCGTGTCCAGGTGCAGCTTGAGGCACTGGTGCATGCAGCTTTCTTCAGCTCTGACTTAGGGAACATTCTGACCAGGTATACACTCTGGTGTCCTTCCAGCTCTTAGATCTATTTCTCTCATACACACACACACACACACACACACACACACACACACACACACTCACACTCACACACACACACACCTCTCTTGAGCTTCCTCTATGCTCCCCCTCGTTTGCATCTAATCTCCCCCTTTCCATTAGCCCACTTTCCTCAGGAATTTCAGTCTCTAGAAAAGAACTATGAGCCTGTGTGAGCATTGTTCCTCTCCTCCCCCAGCCTGCACCTCCATGGTGCACAGACTAGATTACTTTTTCTAGTATACATGTTTCAGCGTGTGGGTGTATTGTCAACAAAATGAATATGCATGTGTTTAAATTTTATGTAGCTTGTGTGACTCTCAGTGAAGTGAAAATCTTTGATCACCTAGGGTTTTTGTGTGTGTGTGTGTTAGTTTTGTTTTGTTTTTTGTTTTTTTGTTTTTTTGCATTTGGTAAGGAAGGAGCTCTTCAAAACAGGAATGGGATTTTCTGACGTAACCTCAAAAGACAAACAGGGCCACATGGTATGTGAGTTCCAGGAACCCACTGAAGACTTGTTTTGGTTTGAATCCTGGTAGACTCTTTTGTTTGTGTGTGATGTCTCACCAGCATGCTATCTGTTGGTCAGTCAGTGCTGCCTGGGTGTTGGCGCAGAAGTGTGTGCTGGGTTCTGCTCCCAATGTGTGTCTCATTCTAGTCTGGTCACACTCAGGGTTAGTCCTTACACCCAGCACCCTTGAAGCATGAAAGGAAGATGCAGTAGACTTCCTCTGTGAGAAGCCATCATTCCAGAGACTGTGAGCTACTCCCCACGTCCTTTGCTTTGATGGTGTCTTGAACCTGAAACACGGCACAGCACGTGTCCTCCCGTCTTCTCCACGTGGGGGGACTGTTGGAGAGGAGCTGGAGCTTCCATTCTTTCATTCGTGGATTTTCACCCACTACCATGTGCCATTAGACCATGGAAATCCAACAAGATTTTTTGTTGAACTGTTCCTTTGGTGTCCTTGGATGGGAGAAAGATCTTTGAAGCACAGAAGCTAGGGCCTCGTTGAGATATTGCCAGAATGGGCTGGTGGGATGGCTCAGCCATTCAAGGTCAAAATTCAAGTATCAAAAATATAAGATACTGTCAGAAACCTGAACCTCTGTCAGCGTCTCTCCAGGTGTACTGCAGAGCCTGGCTCCCTTTCCCTGGGCATTCGGTGCAGTTTGACCCTACTCTCCTTTTAGTAACGTGAAACCAGGCATATCTGTTAGCTATCACATTCTCTTGGGGGAAGATATGGCTCATATTAGGCACACTGTCGTTATATATCTTTGGTTTCAATGGGTTTCTGATGTTAAGCAAGGGGCCTCTGATGCAGCCCTGCTGAGTGGGTCAGAAAGATCAGGAAGAGCAGGGTCTCATCCTGTGGACTTCGTGTTTCCGAGGCTTCCGTGAGGAATGCTGCTGCTCCTGGGCTTGAGTACTTCCTTTGTGGCATGTCAGAGTTTCCACCCTCAGCCACTCGACTCTTCTACCACATGTTCACCTCTGACAGGAGATGTTCTAACCACAGTGGGGAGCGCTGTGGATGCTGAGCCACAGTATTATATTGAAATGAGCTAATTTCTAGACCTAGGTGCATTTTCAATCTTCCAGAGAAGCTAATGTTTTGGAAGCAATCCTCCCTACATTGATTTATATTTCCTTTTACAATTTGCTGTAAACGGTAGAATTTTAAAATTGGATATGATATAGTCGACTCATTCGCTTTATTAAATTATACTGTACCATAAAGTTTCATAGATAAAATGATTAACAAGTGGGCGTTCCGTGTTGCCTTTCTTCCCTGACAGTCACTAGGTGCCAAGACCTTTGTTGCTGTGATTGAGTTACCAGCATCTTTGCCAGTGTTACAGTGTTGTCATGAGCACGGAACTAGCAACAGCACTGATATTAGCTCGCCATCTCAGAACGGACCAGAATTGATGTAAATGAAATCAAACATGTTCCCTTCTCAGAGAACACGTGTGTGGCGGTCAGAGGACAATTCCGTGTAGTTGGGCCCTCCATGCCATGTGGATCTTGTAGACTAAACCCACTTCTAAGCAGGCACCGTTGTCCATTGCACTGTCTCACTAGCCGCAAACCACTGGTCTTTATCTCTGCGGCTTTGCTGTACCCAGGATGTCATCTATCAGAATCCAGTGGCAAGTGACCCTTTTAGATGGGTGTCTTTTTACCTAGAGATACGTACTGAGGGTTCACTTGTGACTTTTCTTGGCTCTGTGACTTGTTCCAGTCTCCTCATGGCCAGTGATTTGTTTATCATTTGTACTGGTTATATTTTACTGTCACCAGAAACCTGTGAAAAGAATCTTAAGCAGGGGAAATTTTGAGGGTGCAGCCGGCATGGTGGGAAGGCATGGGGCAGGTGTCCTGGTGGTGGTGGAAGTATGAGGCTGCCCGCTCCCCTCTCGGTGCATTAGGAGGCCCAGAAAGAAGTGCTGGTGCGCAGGTGGCTGTCTCTCTCTTTCCTGTAGTTCGGGACCCAGGGCAGGGCATGCTGCTGTCCATGTTAAGATGGGGGTCTTCGCTCCACGGTTAGTCCTCTTTGGAAATGCTCCAACAGCAAGTCGACAATGAAGATTAGCCATTGCATCTATGTACCCGTGAGAGGCACCTTGGTAGATTACAGATTGGACAATTATAAACCAAGTGATTTCAAATGTCAGCACGTAGGCCTTTGTGTGGACTACCATTGTCAACTCATGTGGGTAAAATGTTTTTGCTTCACTGAGTAAATGCCAAGGAACTTAATTGCTGGATAACATGGCAAAAGTATGTTTAAGTTTAAGAAATAATTATTTTATTTTATGTAGGTGGGTTCTTTGCTTGTATGTGTATCTCTGTACCATACGTTACTGGAGCCCGTCGGGGCCAGAAGAAGACATATGACTCCCTGAGACTGGAGTTATATATGGTTACAAACTGCCACATAGGTGCTGGGAATCACACCCAGGTCCTCAGGAAGAACAGCCAGTGCTCTTAACTGCTGAGCCATCTCTCTGGTCCTGTGGGTGGCATCTTGAGACCAGGATGAGAGACATTTTGCTCCGAGCATGCTATTGTGGCAGTCTGAGTAACTCTTAGCCATTGTTTCCCACAGAGTTCTGAGTTCTTCCTCTCATGGCTCTGCAGAAGAATCTGTGCATTTCTGAGAGAAAATGTGTGGTCTGTGGCAGGAAGGTTGGACTGAAGTGTGTGCTAAGAGCAGGAGGTGGTGTTGTGACTGACCCGTGAGGTTCTGACGCTGTGCCTAGGACCAAAGCACCTTTGAAAGGTGTAGACTTTTGGATGAGATCTCTTTGGGTCTTAGTTTTCCACATCATGAGTCCAGCTTGTGGTCCAGCAGACAGTGCGTCCCACGTAGTCTGTCATCCTGAGCATTGTGTACTGCTTTCTCCCACGACACTCTTCTCTCTCAAGTGTCCTGTTAAAGCTCCGACAGGCACTTTCCCTTCAGGACTCTCGTAAAGGATGTACTTCACGGAGGGACTAGTGGCGATTAGGAAATGCCAGCAGCCTATGGGGCTTTGTGCTCGGCCTCAAGTGGAGCAGCCTTTCTGAGACTAGTGAAACCGGATGAGGAGAGAACTCTGTCCTCTGTGCAGTTCCTGCTGAAGGGGGGGGGGGGGCGCGGTGACCAGCGCTCTTAATGGGCTCCATGCATCCGCCTTGGACTAGCTCTCTCCTTACAGGCATGAATCACGGATGCTATTTCTTTTTTCTTTTCAAAATCCTCAAGAGGCAAATTTATGCCAGGCAAAACTGGGGCAAATTCACTTACATAGTATTCTGAAGAGTTTTCCAGTTTGTTTGGGTTCTTTTGTTCTGAAATTTTGCTGCATCAAATTTTGTTGTAAAGGAATAATTCATTGCCTGCAATTCTTCGCCCCTAAATATGAAGGTGGGAAGACATCACTATCCAGACAGGTTAACAATGTGAAGTGACACACGCATGATGTCATCAGCATGCAAACCTGTTATGTTTGGCATTAATTCGTTTAAATTTAAAACAGATGCTGCTTGTGGGCCTGCAATTCTAGCTACTCAGGAAGCCAATGTAGGAGAATCAGAAGTTCAAGGCCAGCTATGTAGTTGGTATAGGGTGATGCTATCTCAAGAAAGATAATTTGAGGATGAGAGGGTAGCTCTGCAGCGCTGAGAACTTGCCTAACACGTACAGGGTTGCAGGATCCACCCCAGTACCACAGTGATTAAATAAATAAAATAGATCTTATTTAGACGATGACAAACTAAATTTTCAGTGAGTGGTTGTTTCACTTATATTTTTTACATTTTATGTAATTTCATTTGAACTTGCTACATTTCCGAATACTCAATAGTTTCTGAGGTGATGTTGGTATTAATGATCAGACTATGCACATGTCAGACGGTCATGGGCAGTGTTGAATATGTTAGTCTATGTGAGCTATGTACAGATTCCTACATATGGCACAGTTGTATAAACATATATCCTTAATCATCCTTAATCTATTGAATTTTTGGTTCATAGTAAGTTGAATTTTAAAGAGCAAATGCCTGCAGTTTCCCCTCCTTCTGGGTCAGTCATTCTACTTATTTACTGACTCTCTGCCCTGTGGAGGGTGCTCATTGTACCAGAATATTGTAGCATTAGGGACATTCTCTGAGCTTAATGCCATCCACAGTGCCACGGAGACAACACACAACAAACATGCTGTGGCCTCTGTGGCGTGAATGGGCATCAAGGCTGCTTCTGTATCTTGTTTCTAGTCTACATCCCTCCTCCAGTGTGGGAGGAAAATACCCACTCCCCTGGAAGTTACAGCCGAAGAGGAAGCCAGAGACAGGAATATGTTGGAACCCTGGTTTCCCAACCAGATGATGCGATAGCTTGGTTGGTAACCACACACTTACCCCTGCGAGCTGTGTAGCTCCTCTGCCCATTTCTTTGGTCATGCTGGTGGCTTGAACAAACATCCTCTTGTCATTGATAAAAAGGCAAACAAACTGAACAAACATGTCCTCAGGAGCTACCACTGACATGCTGGGTTGGAAACCCTATGTGAAGTGTGTTCACCATTTGAAAACAGTATTCTTGTTTCTAAATAAAAGCAGGAAATGTGTTTTCCCAGACAGTTTGTTTCCTGGCCTTCTTTCCTGAGGCCCATACAGCTCCACATTTCCTTTGCTTTTGAAGATTAGATGTGAGGCGGGAACAGGAAGCTTGCACATTGGAGACCACCCTGGGCCACATGGAAAGGCCATATCCCTGAAAACCAGAAGTAAAATTAGGTCTTGAGGTTAATGGTCTCATTCTTCTGGAGGATCAATGACTCTAAGACACCCACGGAGAAAAGCTTATGTCTACCAAGGGGGAGCGGTGAGGAGATGTAACAGCCCTCTCACAGGCAATTAAATCCCAAAGAGGATGCACCTGTCCTGAGAGACGACTTGCCAAGGAGCCAGCGTTTGGCACGAGTACCTGGGGCAGCATGGCCCCAAGTGGTGTCAGTCTGTCTTGCCTGGTTGTCATCTCTTGGAGAAGATCAGCTCCTATCTGTGGGGTGCTGTGAGGCCAAGTACCTGGGACAGGGGAAGAGCTAGTGATTTCTGTTTTTCAAATTGTTGTCTGGATGCAAAAGCCTGGAAGGACAAACACGTCTCTTCAGTAGAGGTCATCAGTGTAGCTAATTTGATCTGGAAGAAAAATGGAATTAAGAAAGACTGTTGCAGAAGCCATTGAGTTGGGTTGGGTGAGATTGAGGTATTTCTGCTAGTTTCATTTACTTATAGAAAGTGGAGCTTAACGTATGTTGAAACAGTAAGATAGTCAGGTTCACTAGAAAGGAAGATCTTTCCTGATCATGGCTGATTACTTGACTCTGAGATTCTACTCTTGAGTCTCAGTTGTCAGCTAAACCTTCAAGAGACCAGTGCGGGGGCAGGAGGGAATACCTCCTCCTCCTCCTCCTCCTCCTCCTCCTCCTCCTCCTCCTCCTCTTCTTCCTTCTTTTTAAAAGATCCACTTTGGGTAGGAGCATGCTACATTTTAAGAGAAATTTTCCCCATAAGACCCAACTCAGGGGACTCTGGGAGACATGCCTCATTTTTTAATCAAGAACTGGGTCATAACACCATGCCCATACACTTGCTTCTAAGGACCAAGGGTGCAATGGTCTGAGTTGACTCATTGTGGAGTTTTTATGCAACTGCTTCTCTTTATGTCTAGTTGGTTTATGAAATAGCAGATATCACAGGAGATGTGGAAATCATTATTTTTATGACGCCTGAGTTTAAACCGTCGTCTTAACCCAAATTTTTCTAATCTGAACGTTTTCATTGAGCTCATTGATTCCATAAAGCATATCTTTGCAAACACTTAGGCCCGAGTTTAGTGATGACTTTTCCCTCTTAATTGTACTGACATCTTGAACAGGGAGAACTAGTGAGAGGGTCAGTGAGCTGGAGTAGTTTATTCTATAGTGTTATGAAGTAGTTGCCAATAAAGATGGGAAAGTTTGTTTCCCATGCTAGCACCACCACACGACTCAACTGTTATGCAGTATAGCAAAAATTAGATACCAAATCCATGATTTTGCCTCCACAAGAAAAGAAAGGTTTGTTTTACACACAGTAGGTTGTTCTCTTAATACAAAGGTGACTCGTGTGTCTAAGGGGCTGATAAAGGTCTCTCTTCCCAGTCTGCTGAAGCATGACATGGTAAAAGTGTCTTTTTTTTTTATGACAAAGTAAGACAACATTCCTATGTCATGAAAACTCATTAAAATTAGCAAGGTTGGAAAAAACCATTAAACACTGGTAGCTTCCAGAATGTTATGGGCAGGAATTTCTGCCTGTGTTAGTCACGTTTCTATTTCTGTGATTAAACACCATAACCAAGGAAGGATTTACTTGTAACTACCATTCCAGAGGGATAAGACTCTGTTGTGTCAGGGAATCAGCAGGCATGGTGGTTGGAGTAACAAGCTGAGGGCTCATATCCTGAACACAGATGGGAAGCAGAGAGCTAACTGAGTGGAGGGTGAAGCCTTAATTTCTCAGAGCCTGCCCCCAGTGACATACTTTCTCCAGCAAGGCCAGACCTCTTAAGCGTATCCAAACAGAGTTACCACCTAGAGATTGGCTATTCAGATGTCTGTGACTGTACAGGAAGTTACCATTTAGACCACCCCACGGCCCATCATAACGTGAAATCATCCAATGTGCAGACACATGTTCCAGATGGTGCTTGTGTCTGACAGTCTTCTGTATCAACATTCTCATCTGCTTTATTGGGGGTCTCGTAAGTTACCCCATCTTTGCAATTTCAATTTCTTCTTGCCTCCTGCCTCTTGTTTGGGTACAGGAGTATTCTCCAGAACTTCGGCCCTGAAGTCCTTGCCATTCTGTACCTTTCTTCTCTCAGCGTTGTGGTCCAGCTAGCCTCCAATTCCTCCATTCTTTTGACCCCATGTGAGGTAATCTGCCCACTCTCTTTTGGGGTCCTACACCAGCCTTTGCTTTTAAGGGCATGGCTTCATCTCATTGGTGTGATTTCTGTAGAGTGTCAGGCGCTTGTTTAGTTATGAAGTCCGCCACATGTATCACTTGCCTTCATCTTTTTATTCCCAAATGAGCACTTTCCAATGTCCTCTCGTCCTCTTTGTCTTTCGTGTTTTCTTTCAACTGATGTCATTTCTCCAGCTGTCACCTCAGTGACTTTCATTTCCCAAAGCAGGACGCTAGCCTTAACGTGGCTATGCACTGTCAGCTTCCTTTTAGAGTCTGTGGAAGTTTTCACCTTGACTATCCGTCATCACACCAACACATTGCTCTCGGCAAAACCCACATCCTCCTCCTTCCGCCCTCCGTAATCTGTCCTCTTCTCATGGGTACCACCTGCAGACGCTCAGGCTGGGAGCCCTGGGTCCTTTTTACCTACTCTCTGTCCTCCATCTTCCCAGAGTCGTCCTTCAGGCAACTGGAACCCCACTTCTGTTGCTGTCCCTGTCTCACAGGTCTTGTCTTTCCTAGTCTAGCCCTGTCTTCACGTTGCCTCCCAAACCAACACTCTGCAGCAAGCTTTCTCCAGAAGCCCAGCTTCTCCATCGTGAGAGAAACTATGCTTGTCACACCCCAGTAGGGCTTGTGACGCTTTCTCCCTCCCTGCAGCCTCTAGTAAATGCCTTGTCCTTTAAACTCTGTGGTTCTGAAAGCTTTCATACCTACAGCGAAGAGTTAATCTATACTGTCTGTCTCTAAGGATTGGGGTAATCACAGGACTGGAAGATTGTACAAAACCTCATAAGCCAGAATAGACAGCTTTTCCCCGTTTCTGTGCCTTCTGCCACCTTCTTCGGGAGTTACATTATGAAGCTGCCAGAACCAAGGTAACAGCTGGATGCTGAGTCTGTTTGTCTGTTTCTGTGCTTGTGAAAGAGTCTAGGCAGGGAGATTGATTTGGGTGTCAACATAGACTGAAAGAACTTGAGGCACAGCCTTTCGGGGGTCCTCTTGGAACACAGAAGCAAAAGGGCCTGTGGCTTCCTCCCATCTTTCCTGACAATCTCTACAGTTGTTGCAGCATAACCAGCCAACTCAGATCCAAAAGTTGCATCCTTAGGTCTTACCAATCTCAGGACTGCTTTTTGTTTGCACAGGCATGCCAGCGTGTCAACAAATGACTTATTTCTCTAACTGGCATCTGCCAGCTTGTTCTCCGTAAGGAGTGGATGCCCACAGCTCGCCGAAGCATCCCCTTCCTTTAGTCAGGAGTGTACAGGGACCTTGGGCCTCTCGTATCTGTCTTTGGTGGTCTTTACAGCTCATGCCAGGTCTCGGCACTCTGGCAGCACTTCCTCTTGGTTGAGTATTTGGCAGTGCCAAGGCCTTAGATAGGAACATGGATTGGAAATAAGGATATTGCACATGTTGTAAAACCTCATTTTTTACTGATTTGTAGACAGAGTAATGTCCCTCTTGTTAGCCTTGATAGCCACTCAGAGAGGAAGAAAAGTAGAGAAGGAAAGAAACAAAGCTCTAGGGTTTTCTGATTTAAAAGAAAAAAGGGGAGGGTTTTGGAGAACATTTTCTCAGACACTTTGCTCTGTTAGTTTATAACGCTTGGTTCATCAGCTACTTGTTGACCTTGACTATTTGAGTATAGTGATGATGTTTCTACCCAGAGATAGTCACAGACACTGCACCGTATTGCTTTGAGGCCGGCATGCTAGAGTGACCTCAGGAAGTGACAGGGAGAGAGGGTGAGTACAAGAGGATGTAGCCACTCTTCTGTGACCTCCAAGCTTCAGTTCTTTCTTGGGATCTGCTGCCACGGTTGTTCTGACCAAGCAATCAGTGCAAGGGATCCCACTGGTTCCCAGGTCGCTTAGAGAACTCGGTATTATGGAGCTAGGCTTGGGCTCTGCCAGTGTGAGTTGGTACAGTAGGGAGCTGGTGGCTCAGCTAATTAAGCATTTCCTCGGCCCCAGGGAAGACAGTGCAGGCACCAGACCTTGAGTTCCAAGGTCCAGTTTCTGCTGGTCTAGGCTACTCCAGGAGCTGATGTTTTGCTTTTTCTAGTTTGTTTCATGACATAAGGCTTTTGTTTTGTTTTTCTGTAAAAATGCTAAAAGGAATACAAACGCAGTGTGATCCTGTCTCCTTTGAAGGCTCTTGTTAATGGGGAGTTTGTGTGAAGCGTGTTCACTCAGGCTGAAATCATCTTCACAGTGTCTGTGATTTTTTTTTTTTTTTTTTTTTTTGGAGATGTTGGTTCTATGTCAGGGCTTCCATCTGCGCTGGTCACCATAACAAACTGCCTTTCTTTTGAATCCAGAATCCCTGCCTGAAGTTTCAACTCACATTCAAGGACCTGATATTTATTAGTGTCCATGATCTCAGTGTCAGCCTTGGGTGTTTGTCTCAGGGCAATGTTCAGAATCTGCAATCTCAAAACAGAAGGAAAAGGTCTATGTGGTTCTCCTCGAGCCTTGCGGTTTGTTCCTGGTCATGTCACCATCACTGTCTGAAAGACACCAACTCCAGTCCCACCCCATGAAAATCCCACCCCATCCCCACCCCGACCCCACCCAAGTCTCACCTGACCCCACCCAAGATTCACCTGACCCCACCCAAATCCTACCCCGACTCCGCCCAGTCCCACCCCAACCCCACCCAGTCCCACCCGACCCCACCCAAGATTCACCTGACCCCACCCAAATCCTACCCTGACCCCACCTCAATCCCACTCCAGTTTCCCCAACCCTATTCCAATTCCACTCCAGCCCCACCCGGACCCCACCCAAGACCAACCCCATCCCATCCAAATCCCACCCCGCCCCCACCCTGACCCCACCCCAATCCCAAGGAGGCAGTAGGGCTTCTACAGGAAGAGAGGGAGAATGTATGTGACCCAAACATACCATTTGTAGCCAGATAGAAAGCCAGCCTGTCGGCCAGTCTGGAGTTGGCATGGAAAGTAGGGGTTATCTTTTATCAGCCATGACTTATTTCTTTTATTGATTCGGTAACAAGATAATCATATAAAAATATGACTCATAAAGACATTCACAAAGAAATAAAACCTTGCCTGACACTACATACTCAGGCCGTAGACAGTATGCAGGCATCACACACAAGTGGCTGCACGCACCACAGGTACAGGAAAGAGTGTAAGAGCCAGAGGGGCTGGAGGACATCAAGGAATCCACCCTCTGAACCAACAGGATCAATGCACACATGAACTCCATAGCAATTGAGGCAGCATGCACAGGGCCTGAACAGGTCTAAGCCAGAGGGGTCCTAGAGCTCAAAGAAGTAGACACATGTCTCTGTCTCTAACCCAGAAGCTGTCTCCAATTGATATCCACTTGCAAATGAAAAAAATAGTTTCCTTCAAGGGAGTATCGCTGGGGAAACAAAGTATTTTTAAGGGCAGGCTGCATGCCCAGCAGTGGATGCCCACGCGAAATGAAATCCATGGCTTCCTTGTGTCAGGGCTTTGTTTTGTTTTGTTTCACACACACACACACACACACACACACACACACACACACATTCTTTCTCTTTTTATTCTACAGTTTCTTTGCATATATATTATGGCTTTAAGGGTTTTAAATTTTTTTCTTTTTACTTTTTTTATGGGATTTCTGAGAGTGTGGATGAGTGGGTCTCTGCTTCTATATCTGTTTCTTGTGCCTTTGGGGTGATGATTCTTTTCCTTTTGTTTGTTTGTTTTGCCCTACTACAATGTGTTAGTTTTTATTCTATTAACCTTTACAAGAGACAAAAATACAATGTATGGGGAGGGGATGGGAGGGAACTGGGAGGAGGAGAAGAGAGAGAGACCATAATCCAGACATATTATGTGAGGGGAAAAATCTATTTTAAATAAAAAAGGAGGAGAAAACAGTTGGGGGAAGTTTAGTGTTAAAGTAATTTGTTACCAGCTTTTTTAAAGTAGTCTTGGAAAAATTTGGAAAGTTTTGAATAAATACCTCAGAAAGGAAAGGAGCAAAAGAAAGAAAGAGATGTCAGAACACTTAGTACGGGCTTATTTTCTCAAACCAGCATCCTCTTTCCACATTGAATGGAGATCTATGATATAATAATTCAGACCATGGGGACACCAGGAGATGTTCAGGCAGCTCTGCGGATAGAGGCTCAGGTTGTCGAAGCTGCCCTTTCTGTGGCCAAGTCACAGTTTGCCTGCTCCATGGCTGGACTGTGATTTGTGTCTCTCACATGGTGACGTCACCCTGAGCATCCTCCACAGACTGACAGTCCCCTGTCCTTCCCTTTCCTCTCCTGCCTACCCTTGTATTTTCCCCTGCGCTGTCCTCTCTGACCTTTGCCAGAGCCTGGCCCCTTTACCGTTTTCCTTTGTGATAGATACATAGTTCACCAGGGAGAACCGGCTCAGTTGCTTAGACATCGGAGTCCATTTCTTCACCACTCTCCCTCTCCCATTTGGTTTCCTCTCTGTCTGATGAGATCACTACGGCAGTAAAGTGGTATGGCTAACAGCTCCCATAACCAGCGTCTTCAAGGGTCGCTCTTTTCTCTTTGGAAGCCCACATGACCTGCACTATCAGATGACTTCTGTGGAGAACTCTTTGAGCAGGGCTGGGCTCTGCTCTTAACCCCCTGAGCAGACATCTCTGGACAGCCCACAAGGCGCTGACCAGTAGGAAGTGGTGCTCTCATCCCGCCTGACCACACAAACCCTGAGTCTGGTCAGAGTACGAACTTTTCAGCCCCCCTGAAGTAATGGATGACCTGGAAGTTGCCTGACCACAGGATGAGACAGTGATTCCCCTCACAGGTTTACCTCACAGAGGGTCTTGAATGGGTGCACATAGGTCAAGGTTGAGGCTCTATGCTGCAGGTCTCTGACAAGAGAAGGGGTGTGGTCACTATGGCTACCTCTGCTGGTGTCTGCAAGTGGGTGGGCCTGGTTTTAAAAACCTCTGTAAGACTCCTCCAGGGATTTCTCTAGCCATGGCTGCATCATCAATGGTAGTCATCTGGGCACCAAAGGAGCTTTCAAATCTCGTAGATGCAAAGTCTTTGAGAAGACAGTACCTGGGTTCTTATGGGACCAGAGCCCAACTGACTGTGAGGTATGAAGGGTCCCTACTGCTGAAGGCAGGCACCTGCCACCATCAGGAGTCATACAGGACATGGTGAACCTGGGGACCTTATAGGGTAGAGATCAGGTGGATTGATTTCAGGGAGTCCATCTACACAATTGTAGGAACGGTAGAGGATGAAGTTCACAAGGTGGATGAAAGCCGGGATCTCCAGAGATCTGATTGGTGTCTCAGGTTTTAACACAGTGGGAGACAGACTCATCTGGGTACCACAGTCTTCTTCTCGTATGGCTCTCAACTGATCAGGTGAGGCCCGCCCCCATTGTGGAGGGCCTCTCGTTCTCTTCAGAGTCTACTGACATAAACTTCAGTCCCATCTGAAAGACACTGCAGCAACATTGAGATGCTTGGCTAAGTGTCTAGATAATGTAGCCGAGCCAAGAGAGCATAGCATCAAACATCACGGGAAGATGCTCACTTCTCCCAGTCCTGGGCACCTGTGTCTGAAGAGAGGGATGGGACCACAGCTTTGGGGATTCTCTAAAGGCACCAACTGGAGATGGCAGCAGAGATGGATAGGAGGACTGAGGTCCAAGTGTCATGACAGGTAACTTGGGCATGACTGTCGTGATATTCAGGAGGGTTTGTGGCCCTGACCTGCTGGCTCCCTAAGAGAGGTAACCTTGGGTCTGCTTTATTAGGTTGGCCTCCCAGATGCAAAAGCCAATAATAACTAGGTGTAGGGGCGTTTCCAATGTGATTAAAGCTCTCATCCGCTGAAGGCCCAGTAAGCTCAGGCATTTTAACTCTCTGCTTTAAAAATGAGTTCTCTAATCCGCCGTAGGAGTGTACACATTTGTAAGGAGGCTGGTGATTAATGGCGGCGCCCTGAGAAACAAATGCTTGTAGTGAAACCAAGACAGAGAATGAATAACTAATTTTGTTTTTCTGGATAAAAGGAAAACCACCCTCAACTACTTTCCCTCATTTTCTGCTGAGGCTTTATGTTTTCAGCCCCTGACAAGGTGTCATCCTTTCCAGTATGTCTCCTTCTGATAGCAATACCAAGCAAGGTTCAACTTGAATTCGTCAGTTCATTACAGCACACACCTCCAGCATGATAGACATGCTCATAAGTCCAGGGCTCCAGAGGCTGAGGCAGGTGGATTATGGAATTGAGGCTATCCTGAGCTACAAAGTGAGACCTTGTCTTAACCCACCTACTTATCCTCTAAGCAACAACATAGGACTCTGTTTGACGTTGACCTAGAGAGCCTCCACAAAGTGTTTCTATTGGTATCTATTTGAGTGTTCTTGGAAGTACGCCATGGGCCCCTGCTACCCTTCTCTAGACCCAGATCCCAGGTTCTCCTCAGTGTGGGCATAGCGTCAGGCACAGCATGTGGATGCTGAGACATCAGAGCATCAGGCATAGCATGTGGATGCTGAGTCAGTAGAGCATCAGGCATGGCATGTGGATGCTGAGACAGTAGAGCATCAGGCATAGCATGTGGATGCTGAGTCAGTAGAGCATCAGGCATGGCATGTGGATGCTGAGTCAGTAGAGCATCAGGCATGGCATGTGGATGCTGAGACAGTAGAGTGTCAGGCATGGCATGTGGATGCTGAGACAGTAGAGCATCAGGCATGGCATGTGGATGCTGAGACAGTAGAGCCGCACACATAGCAGGTGGATGTTGAGACAGCAGAGTCAGATAAGCACCGCATGAGCTTATCCAGCGTGCTGTGAGTCTGGGTGCTCGTCCCTCATCTTCGGGAGTTTGTGGTAGAGCTGTGTAGGAGCAGCAGTATCTCTGCAGATGCGGCTCCTTATATGGCAGCAGGTGATCAGCAGGTTTGAACTCCTTTTCCATGGAGGCTGTGGGTCCCTTTTGTCACCTCATGGGGAGATGAGGTTCCTACCATGCTCATTTCCTTGGTATTCTTTAATAGTGTACTCATGGCTGTACCACACTCCTTGCTTAGGAGGTTCTGGGCAGGGGTCTCCTTTGAGGGTCTAGGTTTTTGGGACCTGGCTGGGATCATCATTTTTTTTTTGAACTATAGTTTCTTGAGGTCTATGTGGGATTATCCTTTGCTTTGGGACTCTCATTCCTGGGGTGTCAGGGTTCTGGGCCCTGAGATTATACCCCCCTGATTGCCTCTACTTTCCGTTACAGTGCACAGGACTTGGTAAGGCTTTGATTTGATCCTGGTTGTCACTGAGTCTTGCTTGCTGTCACTCTGCAGTGGGGGAGTGGAGCCCATCATCTAGGACATCTACATGGAGGTCAGGAAGTCACCGATGGTGCTAGCCAGGGTTGGTGCAGTGAGACTGCTTCTTTCTCCTGTTGTCACCAGCGTCATTGGTCTCAGAATAGAGTCATCTTGAGCTGAAGAAAATTCTAATGAGGCTGTGCCCTTTTCCCCTTTAATATTAAAAAGCCTTGGGACTCTAGAATATAAAGTAAAAGGGCAATAAAATATTTAAGACATTAATAAGAGCTAATTAATTTCTCAGTATGAATCTTAGGGACACGAGGTCTACGAAATGTTTGCCCAGTGAGCACTCTCTCCCTCCCCTTGAGGGCGAGCACCAGTTGACACTAGGAATGTCAAACAGTTTTAGTAAACTTTTCAAATTTGGAAAATAAAATCAATATACATTTTAGCAATCTATATCGTCTTACTAAGTGAAGAAAATATCCAATGGAAACAGTTCGAAACATGGCCTTGTTTAGAAATGATGTTTCCCTAGGGTTTTCCAGACATTATCTTCTGGGTGTGTGGCATACCACTGGGGCTGCTTTCTTGCTGTGTGAGGGCCCTGCTCTCCTCGGTTGGGCTGGCCAGCTCAACTCTGCTGATTTTTCTCAAACTCTTGAAGAACCCCCCGGGCCACTTAGTGAACTTAACGTTTGTTTGTTTAGCTGTGGATCAGCAGGCTTGTATTGGGCAGTGAATTCAGTGTGTAGGAAAGTCTGGGTCAGCTTGTGACTGGGAGCTTGGGATCGTGTGCTAGGACAAAGGCTAGGGAAAGAGCATGGCCTGTTCCCACTCAGGGGAGGAGGTGACTCAGGCCTGTGGGCTGAACAGGAACCTGGCTAGCTAGTGTCTCTATGACTCATGGCTGTGCCTGTTTTTGCTCTGGCTCTCACCTTTCGGCCCTGTATGTTGCTGCCTTTTTTCTGACCATTTTGATAGCTTGATGAGAAGAGGAGGCCACAGGGGCCTGTGTTCACGTACTGAATAGGCAGAAAGATTCAAGCTCTCTTTGATATCATGGAAACTCATATTGTCCCTCATCCAAGTGTTTGGGATACCTGGTTGTGGCAGTCCTTTAGGTTTTCTTTCCCAGAGGCATGCTTTTAGGGCAGGAGTGAAAATATGGGACTGTTTTTCAGAGTGTGCAGACAATAGGAACGCAAACAAGGGGGTGTGCAGGCAGGGTATTCTCTGACTTGGAAGAGCTGACTGGGCCTGCCTGGGTCAACATATTGCAGTGGTCACAGACATGCAATCTACCACCAGCCCTTGGACAGGAGTCCTTCCTCTATGGTCTGGACATTAAACAACTCATAGAAATAATTTTCCCAGCCGTGTTGCTAGGTGCAGTTTTCAGGGCAGGTGTGTACCCCGTGTATCTTTTATCCGTCATTTATGTGGAAAGGGATGCATTTCAGGGCTGGCGCCTCTGGAGTTAGCATGACTTTTAGAAAATAATATTATTATGACATTTAAAAGAGCTTCTTTGAAGGGCAGAAACATTAAACAAAATAACCCGAGTTCCCCCATTCTTGGCTTTGAGCTTGATAAAGCTCTTTTGCGCCTGTGTTTTCCCCGGATTGGCGGTTTGTCAGGGCTCCTTGAAGCTGCTGTGGATTCCTAGGGAGGGCCTCTGCTAGCAGTTTGAAATACCTCACAATGATGTAAAAGAAAACAAGGAGCCAATGTCTTTATTGTGTAGTGATCCCAAGGTGAGGTGTTGAGCATCTGATCACCCACCGCTCTTAGGGAGCTTACCTGGAAGTCTTGTTCACTGGGCAACTCGTGGAGGCCCGAGAATGCCAGTGCGTACATGCTGGGCCTCCTGCAGACTGCTTTCTCACCACAGCCTGTTCCCTGCGCTCTGCTTCCCTAAGGAATGGTTGTGTGTCCCCTGCCAGAAGGACCAGAAGGTTAAGAAAGATCGCACAATTGGCACAGTTGATCACAGGACTCTGACGCAGCCTCGAAGGGTGGAGAGCTTTTCCTGCCATACCTTGAGCTCTGGGCAGGCACTGAGCAGATGGCTTGTTTGAACTCAGGTGGTCGCTTGGCGGTCTGCAGCGTGACAGTGTTGAAATATAGTGTGCACAGTATTTATGCATAATGCAGATGTTTTTAATGTCTACCCAGCTTTGGGTGTTTTAAAGATGATTTTCTTAATTTTTGACAATCTCTTCTAAACATACCTAGGCATGCATTCAAAACATTATTTCAAGGAAATGATTTAATTAATTCAATGAAAACATTTTTCTTATACTACTTTGTAAAATTTACACCAGAAAACCCCAGAGGTAGAAGTAAACTTCAGAGCTAAATGAGAGAGAAAATTTCAGACCTCATCATGAAGAGTCACAGTAAACTGTGTGAGGTTATTGGGGTGTGTCGCTCCCTGACCTCACTGGTGGCCTCTCCGTCTGTGCTCAGTTGAGAGTTAAGCACAGAGCAATTGAGAAGCGATATGCTGTTTAAAAGTAGACTAATTTAGAAAGAAAAATGGATTTAAGTTTCTTAGATTTAAAATCAATTTTTTTTAAGGCAGGTTATTTAAACTCTAACCAGCTGTAGCTTTAACAACAAGTCATAACAGGTGTTTGATTTCGGTTGAGGTGGCTGTTTCCCTTTCTGTTTCCGCAAATGGTGTCCGTGCACGCGAGCCTACTTTGCGCGCTAGCATGGTCAGTCCACTGATGTCCGAGAACGCCTCCTTCCTAGTGGGCATGGCAGCTGCAGAAGTGACGTTGGGCGGTTTTAAAGGGATGTGTTAGGAACGCTTCGCATTGCAGTAGAGTCCTGCTCTAGGCACAGTGGTGTGCTGTGGGAGTATTTGAGGAACTTGTATTTATGCTACAGAATTGTTCCTTGAGCAGGCATCTTTAGCAATCTAGAAAGTCCCTGAAAACAATCTATGATTTGATCTGACCCAAATCTTCTTGAGGATTTTGTACTGAGGAGATGATTTTTGTACTTGTCTGTTGTGTGAGTATTAAAAGGTAGACTTAGATACAATGTAGCCTTCCAAAAGACAGAGACCTCCAAACCCCTTTCTTGGGGTGGGCCTGAAGGAAGGGCAGCGTGTTGAGTGAAAGAACTCCAAAGCCGGTAAATTCCACACGGTTCCAGTCACAGGTGGGGCTGGAGTGCCCGCACTCATGGAGACAGGACAGAGGAGAGTGATGCCAGAGGCTGAGGGAAGAATGGGAGTTAGTGCTTAAGGTGGCAGAGTTTCAGCTTAAGAAGTAGAATGTTCTAGAGATGGATGGTGGTGATGACTTCATCTGTAAATACAGTAATCACCACAAACTGTACAACTAAAATGCTAATGAAGTAATTTTTATGTTTTTGAACCCTTTTCTACAAAAAGAAAAATGTTCAACAAGCTTAAAAAATCTACATATTTAAAAATCCCAATAGTGAAAGTCAAGTAAACTGATTTAAAATGTACGATGCACCTAAGGAGATCAGTATTTCTCAAAGGAAACTGTAGACATGCCCAACAGTTGCATAAAAACTGCTCCACGTTACCAGTCTCAAAGGAAATACAACCAGAACCAGGTGAGGCACATCGTCCCAGCAGAAACTGCAGTTGCTTAAAGGAGAACAGGTGTTGGGGGGCGGAGGAGACAAATCCTTACAAACTGTTGGCTTCACTGACTCAGCAGAGCCTCGCGGACACAAGGTGGTGGTCTCCCAACAAGTAAGCCAGCACTTCTGTGTGACCTGGCACTTCTACTAATGTGTGCATACTCAAAGGGAATGAAGTCAGCATGTCAGCTCAGCACCTGCAGGCCATAGTCACTGCCGAATAATTCGCAATGGCCAAGAAAGGGAAACAACCTAGGTATCTATTGTCTGGTGAATGAATAAAGACTATAACTCATATGCATATGGGTACTCTTCAGTCATCCAAAAGAATGGGATCTTGTGTGGATGGAACTGGAGGTTGCAATGCTACGCGACAGTGCATGATTTCGGCTTGTACTATCTCCCACTGACAGTCAGGGTGTTTATTAGTCAGGGTTCTCCAGAGTAACAGAATTTATAGATTGAATCTCTCTCTCTCTCTCTCTCTCTCTCTCTCTCTCTCTCTCTCTCTCTCTCTCCCTCCCTCCCTCCCTCTCTCTCTCTCTCTCTCTCTCTCTCTCACACACACACACACACACACACGTGTATTTATATATTATTATTAGAATGACTTACAGGGTGTCATCCAGCTAACCCATCAATTGCTACCAATGAATGGAAGGTCCAAGGATCCAAGAGTTGTCCTGTCTATGAGGTTGGATGCCTCATCTGGTCTTCACTATACACTGGAATTCTGAAGAAGTAGACTCATTTAATGCCAGGGAAGGAATGGACTTGCTAGCCAGGCTGGAGAAAACAGGCAAAGAGCAAAATCTTCCTCCTTCCATGTCTTTTATGGAGGCTTCCAGCAGGAGGCCTGGAGCAGATTAGAGGTGGGTCAAAGATCCAGATCAGAAGTGGATCTTCCCACTTTTGATTATCTAACAAGCAAAAATCCCTCCTAGGTGCACCCTGCCATTTTTGGTTTTAGTGACAATATAGTCAAGTTGACAATCAAGAGTAGTCATCACAAGGGTTAATGGTGATCACCAGGGGCTGGGCAAGAGGAGAGGGTGAGAAGAGGTGGACCAGTGGGTGATAAGTTCCAGCTGGGCAGGAGTGACAAGTGCTGGGTGTCACTCTAGATGATGGTGAAGAACCAGAGGAAACCGAAGAAAGAATCGAGTGTCTTCCCCATGAGTAGCTGGTAAGTATTTAAGAGGACAAGTCTGTTTGCCTTTAAATGTCACATAATATATTTGTACATCAAAACATCAAACGGATGGCAGGTTCAGTGGTTTACCTATAGCTCTCCTAACCCACAGACTTTCTGATATCCATGGCTTGTTGCTAGCGTGGGCTAAATAGGAAGACCCCAAACAAAATTATATAGTTTCCCATCAGAAATGAACAGTTTTTGTTGTGTTAAAAATGTGTAATCAAAAATTAGCTGATGCCTACCTAGAGCCTTCACACCCATGCACTAATGTCTACGATACTGGAAGGTACTCTGCATACTCCAGAGAAGAAAGGTAAGCATGACCCAGCTACAAACCTTTTGATCTACAATGGTGACCTGCCTGAAAGATCTGAGATGGGACCCATGGCCAGCACGGATGGGTAGCAGAGACCTGAGACTACATAAGCCAGGGACATAGGGGAAAACAAATACTGTTGTTCTGCTAAAGGAATGTAGCAAAAATGACTCCTAACGACATCCTGCTATACTCATAGAGCAGTGCCTTGCTCAGCCATCATCAGAGAAGCTTCCTCCTGAAGCAGATGAAACAAAGACAGAGACCCACATCTGTGCAACGTGTAGAGAGTGAGAGGCCTTGGAACACTCAGTCCTCAGTGGGACGTCTCCATCAAATCCTCCCCTCAGGGCTCAGGGAACTCCGTGGAAGATGAGGTAGAAAGGATTTATGAGCAAAACTGTTGCACATAGCCTTTGAGAACACCATGAATCCCTAGAGACTATGGCAGCGTACATAGTGCCTACACTCGTCTGCTTTAGATGAAGCCCTAGAGCTGAGGAAAGCGGACACATGTCCCTGTCCCTAGCCCAGATGCCATCTCCAGTTGATAGCCACCTGAAAATGAGAAATGAGCTTTCTTTATGGGATTCTACTGGAAAAATAATTACTTTCAAGGGTAGACCTCATGTCCAACACAAAATGAACTCAGTGGCATCTTTAGAGGTTCTTTGTTTCATAATATTGTATTAAAGCAATTTTTTTTCTACCTTACAGGTCCTTTGTATATGTAGTATGGCTTCCAATTTTGTGTTTTTATAGGATTCCTATATGTGCAAACATGTGAGTCTCTGTGTATACTGCTGTGGGATAATGCTCTTGTACCTTGTAAAGATTTGTCACTCATATTGTTTTTTTTTAAAAAGGCTGATTGGCCAGGTAGGAAGTACAGGCAGGGCGACCAGACTAGGAGAGTTCTGGGAAGAGGAATGTCTTTGTCTGAAGGTGCCACTCAGATGCAGAGGAAGCAAGATGAAAATGCTGCACCGAGAAAAGGTACCAAGCCACGTGGCTAATCATAGATAAGGATTATGGGTTAATTTAATTTGTGAGAGCTAGTTAATAATAAGCCTGAGCTAATAGGCCAAATAGTTTCTAATTAATATAATCCTCTGTGTGTTTCTTTGGGAGTGAACAGCTGTGGGACCTGGCAGGACAGAAACTTCCATATACAAATGGCACCCAACAAGGGCTCAAACCCACCACCCTGGGATTAAGAGTCCCATGCTTTACTGACTCAGCTAGGGAAATGTGCTTTTTCCCATGCTTTTCCTTTGACTCTTTATCTTATCTTTGTTTCTTTTGTCCCATTCCAATGTGTTTATGCTTTATCTTATTTTATTATGATATTATTTAGATACCTGTTTGTTTTCTAAGAAGAGACAGGAAGGGTACAGTTCTGAATGGGAGGGGATCAGGGAAGAAACTGGGAAGTTTTGCGGAAAGGGAAAGCTATAACCAGAGAACATATTGTATGGAAAAAAATGTATCTTCATTAAGAGAAAAAGAATTAACACAGTCATAATTTAATATGATATGTGTGATTTGAAATAACTATATGTGACTTGTATAGAATAAGATGTCATATATGGTGTATATATAATATTTTCTGTGCACAGCAGCATTGAATCACACAAAGCAGCTGAAATATCATCACAGGGTCAGGGGAGAGATATACCAATCTCAAGAAGTTCATGCTCTTAGCAGTATTTCAGATAGTGAATCATTTCATTTAGTGTTGTATGTTTATTACAGTGTATAGACATATTCTTCTGAAGACTATGCATATATTTTGTTCTTCTGAAGACTATATATACATTTTTTGTCTGTTTTCTTTCTATAAAACTCTGAAGGCATTATCAGGAAACGTAGGGCCAGGGGCTCTGTTTGATTTCATGTCACTAAATTTTACTTTGTGAAGTCTCAAGCTGAGAATGAAGTTTAAATTTGGTTTGTGAAATTGTTCAATACCAGAGAATTGCTCCTACCATTCATCCAAAGTGAGGCCCAAGGGGCCTGGGCGTATCAGACAGTCCTCAGCCATTTCCTTGTGTTTTTTTTTTTTCCTCTTCCTATCTGCAGTGCCACTATCCAGGAAAGCCAGGTCCTGAGGGGTGGAGACAGATGTAGGACTTATATTGATTGCAAGAGAAAACCACAGTCTCGTGAAAGCACATGTCTCATTGCCGAGTCTCTGTGCCCTGACTGACTGTGGCAGATGGGACCGCCCATTGGCTGTGTGGCCTTGTAAGGGGAAGAAGGGCTCTGTATGCTCTGCCTGCAGCTGGAAGGGGTGGGCTACCACAAACCCAGAATTAGCTTTGCAGGTGCTTCTTTGTAGAATTCACATGTCCAAAGCTAGAGGCGGAGGAGCAGGGGGCAGAAACATACCCTTGGCGGGACACTATGTCTGTCTTCATGGTTTTCTAGGTCTTCCTCTCAGGGATGCACGGGAAAAGGAGATGGTTCGGGAGAGAACTGAAATCTCTGGGAAGTTGCCCACATCCTTGCCACATAGATCTGGCTTCAGTCATGTTTGGTGGTGTTTAGAGCCGTCAGAGGAGCGGCTCTTTCTCAGTCCACACATACTCAGTGGATTTCTGAGTATGGTCACTGCCCAAACTTCCAGCCAGACTTCTTACATGCAAACCTTGTTAATGGTTCCTACTGGAAGACACATGCTCTATCTATCTCAGGGCCTGAGGATATTACACAATTGTGAGAGGGAGGATCACAGTGTATACCTGGTCACCATGGCCCACTGTTTAGCGGGACTTGGTTGAGGAAGAAGCTGTGGTGGTTTGAAGGAAAATGGCCCCTAAAGGGAGTGCCACTATTAGGAGGTGTGGCTTTGTTAGGGTAGTTGTGGTCTTGTTGAAGGAAGTGTGTCACTGTGGGGGTGGGCTTTGAGGTCTCATATATGATCAAACCATACCCAGTTTCTCAGTTCACTTCCTGTTGCCTTCTGATCAAGATGTAGCCAACACCATGTCTGCCTGCGCGCTGCCATGCTTCCCACCATGATGACAATGTACTAAACCTCTGTAAACTTGTGGTGTCTCTTCACAGCAATAGAAAGCCAACTAAGACCGAAGTTAAACTAAGGTGGTATGTGTGAGACCTCTAAGCATTAATCATCCAGTCCAGGTCCTTTTCTTGGTCTGCCATCAGAGTGTGAAGTCACTTAATTTAGAGGACACAGCCAATTCCAGCTGGGCTGCAGATCCTCCCATGAGTCAGCACAGAACATGTATGGGAATCTGCCTTTCATACTACAGGTTGAGCCATACTCAGGGTACCAAGTCTCTGGATGAAGGGGGTCACTGGTGACAGAGCAAATCAGGAGTAGGACATGGACATCTGGATCTTTATCCCTCACAGAACCTCGAGAGAGTGGTGAGAGCACTGGGCAAGAATATGCCTGACAGGTAGAGGCTAATATAGAAAGTAAGAGAGTAAGTCTGTGTAGTGAGCACCAGCAAGGCAAAGTCACTGGAAACTTTTCACCTGTGGACAGTCACAGCAAGTGTAGGTTGGATCAATGGCTTTGATTGACTAAAACAGCCAACTTTTTGGGGGGGGGACTGGAACTCTTTACTTAATGGGCTGTGAGACTGATCAACAGCTTCTCTCTCTCATACTCTTCCCCCTACCTGAGTTGTGTGCACGCGCTCTCTTTTACTCAGGGCTGCTCTGGGAGCGAGTCACCTACTTTACAGACAAAGGTGAGGTTAGTTCAAACGCTGATAGGTTTTGTCAAAGGGGTTGAGGTCCTGATGACACTAGACCCCCACCTCACAACTAATCACCCCTTTGTCTACTCGCTTTCATGATGCCCAATGCTTACTGGGAAGGAGGCCTGAGGGAACTCTAATACCTGCTGCGGCTGCTGCCTTGATTCCTTAGCCAGGCTTCAACCTGAGAGGGATGGAGCATCAGGAGAGTCCTCCGCTTGCAGACTCCTGGCAGCTGGAAACATTTTGAATAGACTGCTCTCGCTGCTCCTCTGGTACAGAGGCAGAAGGAGCTGCAGTTGCTGTGGCCTCCAGATGCCTGACTAGTGCCACCCTGCCTGGGGGCACAAAGGTGAGGATGGAAAGGGTGGATGCCATGAAATTGGGACTCTGTGGGGCGGGATAAGCAGAACCTCTGGCCTGAGACCTGCAGCGACATAATGGTTAATTCCCAGGGCAACACTCACATTGAGATGGCTTTGGGATTTGAAAGTGCTGCTCTGCCATCAACTTCCCTCTTAACCCTTCCTTTTCCTGAGTGATGCAGTTAGCACTGTGTGGCTCCATCGCAGCTGTAGATATAGACCTTCTGCTTCTTCATCCAGTGCTCTGCTTGTGGACTCCAGCTGATTCTTGTCTTTGCTGTCAGGAGGGACAACAGAGTAACCCTGGGAGAACACATATCCTTCAATATTCAGTCACCAGTTCTTTGGAATATATTCCCACAGTGGGAATGCTGGCACATAAGGTAGTTCTATTTTTAACTTTTTGAAGCAGTTCCCTCCTGCTTTGCATGGCAGCTGCATCCTTTAGCAACAGAGTGCAGGGCTCCATATCCCACACCCCTCACCTTTAACAACAGTGTGCCCGGCTCCAGATCCCACACCCCTCACAATACCTGCCTATTACCTTTTAAAATAGCCACCCCACTGTGGTCTGGATCCTTCTTTCCCTGTTCCCCGATGGCCAGCGATATTGAGTGGGTGTAAGTGTGTGTGTGTGTGTGTGTGTGTGTGTGTGTGCATGCACATGTATGTACAGGCAAGCATGCTCCTGCAAATGGAAGCCAGAAGTATGTTTCAAGTATTGTTCCTCAGGCACTGTACACTTTCTCTTTTGAGACAGTCTCTCTTTTTTTTTTTTCTTTTTTATTTTTTTTTTTTTTTTTTGTGTTTTTTATTTTTTTTCTCTCTTTTTTTTCTTTTTTTTTTTTTATTTGTTTTTTTTTTTTTTTTTTTTTTTTTAAACATGACTTTGGGACCATATACTTATAAGACAAATACTTGACTGAGTCATCCCCCCCCCCTTTATTTTCTTATTTTCTTTGAGCAAAGAAAAAAAGCACAAACAAGGGGGTATGCATGGTTCCCGGGACAAGTGTTTTCTGCAAGCAACTTCTTTGGTGAAGGATGATTCTGGTAGGACAGATTATAATCAATATTGATGCCTTATGACCAGATACGTTCAAAGGAGACTTTGGAATGAGGCCATCTGCACTCCTCAGCAGTGAGTCTTGAGGCTGCAGAGGCTGTCTACACAAGCTCAGGGACACACTTCCTCCTGGAAGAGTCCTGCCAGTCAGTGAGTGAGGACAGACTGTCCACTGAGTGCATCTACTCCCTGCGCCTAGACTCACAATCTGCTCGGTGTTCTCCCAGAGTGGATGTCTTGCCCTGTTAAAAGTGTGAGCATTTGTGAGTCGCTAGCACCAGTCGAATATCACGATGCACATGAAAAGTAGAAACTAATGATGTGTTGATAGCATGGTGGTGGAGACCTCAGGGACCTTATCACCTAGTCCTGAGACTGAGACTTGGTGTTTCTTGCCTGTGAGATGGGCATAGAAAGGGGCAAGGATGCCACAGTGTTGTTCCTTCTTCAGCGATGGGAAACTGGAGATAGAGTGACCTCGCCTTGCCTCTCTGAGATCCACCT
This sequence comes from Alexandromys fortis, assembly GCF_014885135.2. Lineage (NCBI taxonomy): Eukaryota > Metazoa > Chordata > Mammalia > Rodentia > Cricetidae > Alexandromys > Alexandromys fortis. The sequence goes on along the minus strand of NW_026067909.1, from coordinate 27,137,690 downwards.
CCTATCCCTATATCAGCCCTCACCCCTCACTCAAGGCTTGATGGTCCACCCGGGGTCAAAGGATAGATGCATCACTGCTTGGCAGTCCTCACCATAAATGTGGATTGCTAATCCATGTCTGGTGGCTCCCGGGAGGGAAGCCCAGGGTATCTGGGATGTGTAAAGCTCAGGGTTTGTTTCTTTAAAGTAGCAAAACATGAAGTCTAGAGACATGAGAGGAAATGGTAGTGGGGTTGGGAGGAAAGGAGGCATTTATCATGCAGCAAGACATCTGTGGGACACTGGGATCTTTTGTCCCATCCCTTTTGTGCTTTCCCCAGGGACTGCTTTTTGAGTAGTACATCCCTCCCCCCACTTTTACCTTAATTGTACCTGAGACACCATCTCCTGCTTAATTGTCAGTCATGACACTCTGCTGCTCTCTGGGAGAACAAGCCACTCTGCCTTTCAAGCCTACCCTGCAAAGAGAAGGGGTGTGGTCCACAGATGCAGCTCTCATCCTATGTGCCCATTATGACTTCCTGGCTTTCAGAAGAGAATCATAAAGCCGGCAGCATTTCTGTTTTCTTTGTTTTGCTGATGGTTGTTGAACTGGTCCTAGCTCCAGGGTCTCTCAGCTACATCAAGGATAGGCAGTTTCATGGTGTGTAAAGTCAGCATCTTAGCCCGGAAGTCAAGATTCCTAAGTATCTATTTTGTCTTCAGCCTGCCCATCTGTAAAACAGGGGCGCCACACTCCCACAATGAGAATGGGGCAGGCTGAAGAGCTTCCCACACAGCATCCCGGATATAGAAATGACCAAACAGCAGCTGCCTGTAAACAGAATATGGAGGATGTGAACACAGAATCCAAAGCCAGGGCTTCCAGTACCTGCAGCTCTTGGCTGTACATGTTGGGAAATCCCAACATTTCTTTTGCCAAGAGAAAGCTGAACCACAATCTTGGTGTACAGTCCTCAGATAAACCCAGAACTTCTTTAAAGAACTCAGAAATTCATGAGTTTGAATGTTCCCTGCCACAGCCATCTGGTTGCCCTGGCATCCAGTATTAGGAAAGCTTTCCCTGCCGTCTAACCTGGGTTCATCATGCATTTCAAGTAAAGACTCATGGGTCTGTGCCCTTCACAGATGGAACAAAACCAGTGAAATTATAAAGCCCCTTTCCAAAGTTGTGACCTTGAATTGTTGAATTCGCTCCATGATTCCACTTCTGAGGGCCAGCTGCAATTCATAAGGGCATTCCTACTTTGTCCAGAAGTCATGGCTCACATTTCTAGCACATCCTAGCATTCTGCTTCTGGAAAAAGGCTCCCTTTAGGATCCTTAAGAAGCCAAGGTTTTAGAAACTAGGGAGGTCATAATCATGACTTTGGCAACGACCAGTATATAGCCCCTGCCATGGGCCTGAACACAGACTGGTACCAGTTGCTGTATGAATCCTGCCTTTGACCTGGTCCTGTACAGTTATTGGCTGAAACTCTTCACTGACAGTAAAAACCCAAGCCTTCCTCAGGGCCCAAAGTCTGCCATAGGTCAGTGGCTCCATGCTACTTCTCAACCAAGTTGGTAGGAAGCTGAGCTTGACTGTGGAAGCTGTAGCCTGGACTGTTGGATCAGCGGAAAAGGAACTCTGAATCCTTCAAATGTGCACCAGCAGTACAGAAGGCCACTGTCCTAAAGGTCATCACCATCAGTACAGAAGGCTACTGTCCTAAAGGCCATCCATCGTCATTTAAAGCACCCTTCAAAGTGGCTGCCCTGGACTTGGAAACTAAAGGAAGTTACAGATAAATATGTGAGCACTACAGAGTGACATACTTTTTAAATATAAATTAAGTCAAAGGGCAGAAATGCAATCTTTGCAAGAGCTTATGATAGCCCCTTTTAGCTGCAATGTCTTTTAGGTAGACTTCTTTCCTTGAAATGACATCAACATCTACAGCAAGTTCACGTCTACAGCATCTACAGCAAGTTCACGACTACAGCATCTACAGCAAGTTCACATCTACAGCCTCCATAGCAAGTTCACGTCTACAGCATCTACAGCAAGTGTATGAGGATCTTTACTTCATGGCAGCTTTTATTTCTTTGACTAGAAGAATATGGTGGAGCTTCTGTAGAGACCCCTCAAGCACCTTGTAACAGTTTCAGGGTTCAGCACCCATAACCACTTGCCCTGCATAGTGCATAGTCTCTGATGTTCTCCCAGTCCCTACAGAAACTCAACACCTTGCATGTCTGGCTGAGTGCTCAGAGTCAAATTCCCAGGTGACATGCCTTCTGGGTAGAATGCTACGTTTTCCTGGAGTCAGCCACCTGTGGAACCTGGGCTCTGTTGAGCCAGTCACACGGCATCCTTTCTCATGGCTTTCACTGTACATCAGGGATGCACATAGCTGTTGGTATCTTTTACCTCTACAGAGGAGCCCCAATTCATGGGAAGAAGAATAAAAGGTGATATGACTATATGGACTATCTCTTCCTTTTTGTTGTGGCTTACTAGGTCATCTCAAGCGCATCGTTTCTATGTCAAGTTTTGATGAATGCCAAAGGACCTTTGCTCTCTGGGGATTGTCAGAGTTCTGGTTTTCACTGGGCAGAGAAGGAGAACACCAACTGGGAGATCACATTCCTTCTTTTGAAATAGCTTGACTGACTAGCAATTGAGAATAGCAACCTTGTTTTCCAGTCTTGCTATCCTTACCACTTTTATTCTGGTAAACATGTTTCTCTTTGGTAAATATATTTATGTATATTTTTCATACTTAGTATGTATATAGCTCATTTCTCAAAAATGCACATGATCATTTTTGTATATCAAGTCAAATCTGGCAGTGTTCTCCAAGAGTTTGTTTTGGTGGTTAGAATTTCATGATGCTTCACTCTGTCTTTCTCACTCCTCCCTTTTTTCCTCCTCCTCCTTCTCCTGTTCCTCCTCTTTGCCTTTGCCTCCTCTTTTAAGGAGATCTCTTTGTAGGTTTCATTCAGTCTTGAAAATACCATTTCTCTTATTTTCCCTAGCCAGCAGTTTCTTTTAGATTTGATGGTAAAGATTTGTCAGGTTCTAAATTGAATTGGACGAGCCCAGGGACGCCTACATTGCCAGCTATTGAGAACAGGGCTCTGCAGGGAGATTTCTCTGAGGTTGGCAAGACAGATAGAGACCCACAGATTCAGTTAACATAATCACATACCTTGAAATCATTATACAGGCTGGCTTGGGGGGTCACTGAATCTCCTAATATATTTAAATAACTGTGCAAACTTTTCTGTTCTGAGCTATTTCAGAGTTCAGCAAAAGGCACTGACTCTGAAGGATCATTAGAGCCGCACTGTGAGCTGTGAACCCAAAGGTGCTTCCACTAAGCTTTGTCTAAAGCAGTTTCACCTGAACCTGACTTTTGTGTTCTCAGGTGTAAAGAAAAGAACACCAGACCGTGATTCACGTTAACTTAAAACTTACATGGTGGCTCTTTTTGTTTCTTCTGTGGATCCTTATGGGGTGACTTGAATTTTCTAGACCACAGACTGTATTATTCCTAAAGCCCCCTTGCCACAGGAACAGCCAGGACACATGATAAATACCAAATGTATCCAGGAACAGTGAATGCTACATCTATACCCCATGGGAGATGACTTTTATCACTGAAGATTCTGGGAGAAAAACATTAATGAGTATCAGTTATTCATGCAGAAACACGGGAAGACGGTTTGCATGACCTTCACGCTTTCTAAAATAGCTTAGAATTATCATCCATAAAGAAAACAGTAATAGAAATATCTCACCTGTGCCCGTGGACCTGCGGTGTCAGTGACCTCGCCATGCCCCCTCGACTTGCTTCTGGAACACACTGGAAATGATGTGTCCCTTTGCCCTGAACACTCATTAACAGCCTCTAACATGACTTCCAGGGCCAATGTCATTCTCTTAGCATCCAGGCCCTGTGCTTTTGCCTGAACACCATTCCTTATAAAAAAAACAATTTCTTTCCTCTTCGCACATTTGAGTAGGGTGTGTTCCCAAGAAGATCCTCAGCAGGACGGTGTTGCTTTTCTTGTCCCTTTTAGAGATGGGGTCACGGTACAGTGTGATAGCTCACTCTGTTCCTGTGTTTCCCCTGGAAGACTAGAGGTGGGCCCATGCATCTAGAATTGGTCTCCCGTACGATACCGAGGGTGCAAACCCTGTGAGTATCAATTCAGTCCATGTAAGACATAGCAAATATTGCTCTCTCTATTCTGAGCCTAAAGTGAAGATGATGCCAGAAGGAGCCAGGGACTATTCATGTGTCATTTTAGGATGAGAAGAGAGTCAATGATGAAAGTGTTCACAGTTGGTAGACCAGGTAAAGTTGGCACCTTCGGTGTGAATGAATGACTGTCAAGGCACAAGCTTCCACCACTTTATACCTTAATTTAAAAAAAAACTAAATTGATTTTAATTAATTTGTGCATCTTTGGAAACTTTCCCATAAATAAAGATGCATTTGTATTTAATTGGAAGCAGGGAAGGGTATAGAAGCAAGAGACCACAAAGAACATTTCACATCATCCTGGATCCATGGGTGAATTCATGTTCCTGAAACTGGGGGTGGGGAAGGGCTAGATTCCTCGTGCTTGGGCACAGCTTTGGGCATCATCACTCTAGTGACAGGCTGATGTAAGGAAAGAGGGGTCCCCTGGCTATAGTTGTAGGACTCCCTTTTGAGAAAATGCCTGGGGGCTCTGATTAATGTTAGTGGGGCATTCCAGAGTTAAGCAGGAGGGGGTGTATTTCTAGGGGCTCTTGAAGAGGAGACATGGCTGGAGTCCTAGACTTATGCCTATCATGAAGGTGTTTTCCTTTGACCAATACCTAAAGCTCCCTTAGAGGATATAGCTGACCCTAGGCAGGTCAGCTAGGCCTCGGCCCCAGACCTCTCCCTACCCACCTGACCTCAAGGGACATAACTATATTCTAGAGTCTTCATTCATTGGCCCGATGAAAGAAGAATAACGCCATAGGCTACCTTCCTCTGTCCCCTTTCTCTGCGGGGCAGCATTGTTCTGGCTTGAGACACAGTCTTGAAAGGGCCACTTAGGAAATGTCAAGGCCAGGAGAGAGAACAGCATTGCGCCAGGCCTTTGTAGCAGCGTGCGAGGAGAAACACTTATTTTTGTGTGCCTGTTTTGATGTGGGGCGAGCTAACAATGTGAGGTTGGTGAAGAGTCTGGAGTGGTAAGAAAAGAGGGTGAGAATTCCTGGCATTCCGCTCATGAGTGAAGCTTAGAGAGGGTTTAAAAACACCCTCAGCCGCCGGCCTCCAGATGAGACAACGCAGGTCTTTGTCTTGTTTCCACCTTCATTTTCAGCCATGCGCTATATGTACCTAGGAGCGTGCCGATGTTGTGGAATGGCTGCACTGAATTATTCTCCTCTAGGTTCTCAAAATGTTCACACTCATGTCATTCCCTGGCCACACCACAGCATCATAGCTAGTCACTGTTAAAGAGCTGGAGAGTCATCTTTACCTGTTTGGGGCCCATTGGTTCTGGAAATAAATTATGACGATATGATGTGTGTTAACATGTTTAAAAATATGAGAGATATGATGGCAGGCTCGCCTGTCTGCCTGTGCTCAGGGACATAGTGAACACAGGAGAGTGCTTGCAGTTGGAAAATTCTCTTCACACACAGGGCAATGTGTTTTACTAACAGCAGACCACGACAGACCAAATTCAACTCAAATTCTATTTCATAGGCCGACCTGACATTAAAGGTAGTATTTTGTCTTTAATTTTGCTTTACAAAAAATTAAAACCTGATTAAATCTTAAAGACAATGTTATGCTCTTCTGGAACTTGGGAAAGTACTGCCATTAACATTTGAAGCCTTGATTCTGAGGAAATGTCAAAAATCCCAAGGGGACACTGTGGTGGCACCACTACCAGGGCTGCCTTCCGGAGGCCATGCCTGACAGCAGGCATGCCTTGTGGCCATCCGCTGAGTCCCACTGAATTTTACACGTTTAAAAAGTTGACTAAGCCATCCTGTTTGTGACTTGTGGGCATGGTTAGGTTTGACGTGGACACATTTGTGTCACAGCGTACAGACACGTGTGCTTACTTATGTGTTGATAACAGTGGGAGGGAACATTCCCACCACCAAAGGCACAGCAAATAGGAGAAGCCAAGACCTGAGGATAAGAGTGTGGACATCCCTAATGACCTGCATTTGAGGAGTGAAGTGCTAACATATCTGGCCATACTCTGCTGTCCCAACCCACCTTCATGCCAATCACTGGGTGGAGCTCTTTGCTCTGGCTGCATGAAGGAATGAATTAAAAAAAAAAACAGTTTGGCATAGAATAGACCTTTAATCAACTGACTTCCATAAACTCATAACCTTTGATTTATGAAGGACTGTTTGGGAAGGTGGATTTTCAGGTGGTGTGAATATTAATGTTGGATTTGGTTTTATGATTGTATATGTTCACTTATATTTTTGATCATTCTTACTCGAAGACTAAAAGCAAGTCATAGACATGCTATCATTTATTCTGAAGACTACATCCCAGAAAACACAATCCAAGAAGAGAGGAACCATCAGTAAAAGGCCCGACTGCCTGGCATGCGCACAACAAGGAGGCTTAGGTTCATGATTCACAACATCTGTGGGATAGTTTCGGCTGCTGTACTTTCTGTGGCTCAGGTACAGTTAGTCTCAGGACAAGAAGAAAATGTGTCCCTGAGTTTCCACAGATGAGAATATTGTCAACTTGAGAGCATCCATAGCAGAACTGTAGAGAGTATTCATATTTCATCTGAGTGGTCTAGTGATGCCTCGGCTCCCACCAGTGGGGAGAGGTGGAGGCAGGAGACTTTTCAAGGGGCAATGGCTTCCACAGCACATACTAGTGGCTAACCCATCAGCATGGGTATGGAACACTCCCATGGTATCTTAACAGAGGTAAAGTACAAATTTCGAATGTTTTTCACAATTAACTTTTAAATTCTGCAGATACCTGTTCTTTTTTTTTAACTTCCATGTTCTTACTGTCAATTTGTAATTGTACAATGTCTATTACTCCTTTGTAGTAATGAAAAACTCAGCCTCCTGAGCTACTGAATTGAGCTCATGGTGGGTAAATATGGCATCCCAGTAGCTTGAGGATGCTCACTCGCTCTTTAGAAAAGGGGGTCAGGGTGAAGTGCCAGCTATCGATACTAACTGCTATATCTCCTTGGCGATATGTACTTGGGCAGCAGGGATGTCCAACCTCTCTGAGAAATATCATGATTAAATCCATCTTAAAACCAGGAATGTGTGCTTTGGTGTTGATTAAATCATGCTGAGTATTGATAGGAGAAATCATCGTGGGAAGTGCATATTCACATATTAACCAAAAGCATGCTTTCCAGAAGTATTTAGTATTTGCCAAATAGATTATTATGTTCTCAGAAAAATTAAGTTCAGCTTTATCTAGAATAGATTATTTTACCTAAAATATGAGCTTACGTAGTAACTAGAAAGGTCTAGATCCCAAAAATTTAACCAATGAGTCATATAATTAATTAGAAATCAAATTTTACTTCTGCATCAATTTCCAGTTCAGCCAGCATCACAAATATTAGAAATTTATGGCCTCTATACTAATGTACATAAGGCAATTTAGAGCAGTCTGAAAATAGTATTAGAGGAAGTAGAAGTTCATTCAATTAACTTTGAATATGATTTTTAGGATCTGAGAATCTTCTGATGAGATGATTGTTCCCCGTCCCTGACGACTTTCGCACCCTCATCTGCTGGCCACCCACGTATTTCTTGTACAGTCCTCTTGCTGGCATTTACAAGTCCGCACACATTTACAAGTCCAGGTGCTCTTCCAGGGGCAGCAGGGGAGTGTTTTGTTCAGTTCTGTATGAAGAGAGGTCAGGCTGGTTTTCCAGGGCATGTCAGCAAAATATTCAGCCCCCAAACCAGTTTCAAAAATTAATGAGCAGCTATGGGAACATACACCTGAAGACGCAAGTGAGGTCAGCTAACCCACAGCTGTCAGAGCTGATCTGGCTTGTGGAGGCTGAAGTGGCTTTCCCAAACTAGGTGAACATGACTAACAATGTACCCGCAGCGTTCCTACCTTGGGCTTTGGGGGAGCCTGGAATATTTTGCTGGTTTTGTAATAACAGGCTCTAAAAGGAGCATCGAGATGCTTCGGAAAATGAAAAAACCATATGTCTTAGTTTGAGACATTCTACTCTCATTGCTTTCTCCCACCATGCTGGGGTCCACGTGTAAGAATAGTGGGTGCCATTTTAAGGATGTGGCTTGAGAAACACCTCTCTATACAGCGCAGGCTTATCCACACAGGAACAGCTACTTCAGAGACAATCTTAGCTAGCCATATCCCTGCTGGAAAAGCCTACATGGAGATGGATGTTCAGGACGATGAAACAACTAGAGAGAAACCCCTGTCAAGCACTCTGGGTGCCGGCGAGAGTCGTGGTGGGAAAGGCCACTAGTCATTTAATTGGAATCAGTCACTCGCTCTTCAGAATTAAACAAGATGAGGATTGTCCTGTGTTTCGTTTGTTGCCCCAGATGAAGGCTCCATGAGCTGTGTCCTTCCAGAGTCCTATCCTGTTAGAGAACATCATCTGCTTCCTGTGCTTGAAAGGTTTTCCCAAACTGCTGAGACCCCAGGAGTCAACCTTCCTCTTGACCGCAAGAAGGTATCCAGTCTAAAGCAAGAGGCTGAGTTGAATGGGGCAGCCATGCCTCCTGGCCGTTCTCACCATCTTCATGGCGCTGGGCCTCGCGAGTCTGCCTGTAGTGTCTGGCCAGCCTCTTGACAAGCTGCATAGGCTGCAGCAGCCAGACTAGTGTCTGGTCCTGCCACGTCTGCTCAGTCTTTTGACATTCTCATCTACAGTCTGCAAGCTCAGCAGACGTGTAATTGGGGGGAAAAAAGCTCCCCTAAAACATCATGACGTTTTAAATATGTTAGCAATTTTGTGCTGGGCAGCATTCATAGCCATCCTCCTGTGGCCCATGCAGCCCCGCGGCCACAGGTTGGAGTTGACAGCATCTAGAAACTGTACCTGACTCTAGGGGGCGTGGACATCATCCAGCACCATTCCTGGTCCTAGATAGTGTATGTAGCACTCATCACAGTGCCTGACTCTCGATCATTGGTTCTCAACCTCTGGGTAGGAGAGCAGGTTGATATGATGTGCGGTATATCCACATCTCAGGTATTTACATTACAGTTCATAACAGCAATATCACAGTTATGGTTGGGGGTTACCATAGCATGAGGAACTGTATTAAAGGTCACATCGTTAGCAAGGCTGAGGACCACTTCTCTCAGTGCCCAGTTGGGCGCTGACTCTGGATGGTATGGATAGCATCCAGCGTGGTGCCTGGTGCACAGTAGGCCCTTGATGCTGAACAAGTGTGAACCTCCTGTCCCTGAATTTTCCTGTCTGTTTTCAGCAAATCAAGTATAGCTTCCACATGCTCTATCTCACAAGGGACTCAGAAACCCTTCCCAGCTAGTTGGTCAGGGACTGGAGTATCCTGTAACACACTACTCAAGCTGGAGGCTGCTTAGGTCTGACCCAACACCCACCCAATCCAACATCTTCCTCTTTCAGAGGGATGCTCCTCATGGAGTCCAATTCTAACCTTGTCCACGGAGGGATGCTCCCCCATGGAGTCAAATTATAACCTTTACACGGAGGGATGCTCCTCATGGAGCCAAATTCTAACCTTTTCCACAGAGGGATGCTCCTCATGGAGCCAAATTCTGACCTTGTCCACTGTCCTTCTGATGCACCTGACAGGGAGGTGGTCAGAGCCTTCCTGACTCAATGAATGCCATAGAGGAGACACTAGGAACATGGAGGCAGGGTACAGGATCAGGCTAGCCTGGCCAGCAAAGGATGCTGGCAGCTATGGTGGCTGCACTGTGGACACTCCTGTTATCATTAATGAGTAGAAACTCTCCTACTGCTGCAGACAGACATGGCTTTATGGAGAAGCAACTCCCTTGGATGAGCAGACACTGCATGCCATCATCCTCACCTACATCTGTCCCTGAAGGTCCAGAGGCCAATATAGGGTTCCTTATGTACAAAGAAAAGCTGTCAGGAAATTATAGAAAATGTCCAAATTCATTAGATGCATAAAAGGAAACGCTGGGATATTTAACTATGAAAAAGAGAGCTAGATAAAAATCCTAATAAATTCTGTCTTTAAGTGGAATCCCGCTTTCTACATTTCCCAGTCTAGGAAGAAATCTGTTAGTTTGTTGGTTAACTTGCTTTCTTTTCTTTTCTTTCTTTCTTTTTGGTCTGTAGCTAAGGTTCAGGCTGCCGTGGAGCTGCCCCTATGTTGACTTGTTTTCTTCCTATTTAAGTATGAGAAAAGTCCACTCTTTCTTGTCAGCCACATTATCCTGTGTGAGTAAACTTTGGGAATGGTTGTTTAAAAAGTCACAGGCATTAACTGCAGCCTCCTGACTCACCAGTCATTGACCTTCTGCAGCCTGCTGGTGCAACACTCACTGTGCACTGGGACGCTAGTTCCCTTCTGAGATCATGTGTGTCTGGGGGCAGGGAAGCACATCAGGCGATGCTGATGCTGGGCCTCGCCATTTCCCTGGATCTCTCCAGTTAAGTTTGCCGTAGGGAAACCAGAAATCATCATCACTGCCTGGTCCATTCATGCTGCCATGACAACCAGCTGCTTACAAACAGCTGACATTTATTCCTCGTATTTCTGGAGGCTGAATGGCCACAGTCAAGGTGTGGCCTTCAGTGCCCATTGAGGGTGATCCCTGGATGGTGCCTTCTGCGTGGGGTCCCTTTTAGAAGGTCACCAATCCTATCATGAGTCTCTACTCTCTTGACTATCATTGACCAAAGGTCAAGCTCCTAACACCATAGCTTGAGGGATAAATATTTTAACATATGTATTTTAGGTACCTAAAGAGTCGGTTCATAGGTAGCATGAAGTTAATTTATAATTAAGTCCATTAGAGGGAGAATAATTATCAAGAGGGTGATAACAATACCTAGGTGTGTCTCACCCTGAAATGCCATTACCTTTCATAACCCTCACTAAAGAGTGTCACAATGGCATTGAGTGTCCTTCATGGCCTGGCTGGGCCAGACATAGATCTAGACACCTTAAACTTATGATACAGGTACTTTCAGTGTCCCTACAGGAAAGACATGGCAGATATGTATGGTAGATGGGGCCTTGGGGGCTGCAGAGCAAGCCCACGCTGGATCTAGCCAGCCTCGTACCTCTGCAGAGCTGGAGTCAGAACATAGATGAATCACCTAATGTTGCCATCAGCCCAGTATAAAATGGGTTTTCCTCATTTCTGTGTAAGGAAACCAAGATTCAGACAGCAGTGTATGCTACATAGTCAGTTCAAGACTAGGAGCCTGGTCCTGCTCAGTACTCACTCCAGGCATGCTCAGTTTGTATATTCTGGTTGGATCACAGCCTCATTGCCTCTTGCCAGACCTTGACATGTCCTCCTTGGGCTTCCCCTCCATCTAGATGACCAATACCCTAGATCTGTCCTGGCTATTCCTGTTGCCCCAAGGACATTTCTTTCCTTGCCGTGTAACCAGCTTGGGAACTCAGTCCCAGGCCTGAGGTCCCCTGTTCTCTTCTCTCCTGCTCTTCCAAGACCTTCCTAAGTCCCAGATGCCTTGGTTCCCTAGTCAGGGTGCCAGCTTCATGGTCACCTCTGATCACCTTGCTACATTCAATATGCGCTGGGCATAGAAGGCTTGACTCTTGGGTGTTCCAGTAGCCAGAAGTCACGGGACCTTCCTGTTTAATCTTTCTGGGATTGAGAATTGGAGGGGCTGTGTCTTGGTTTCACTGGACCTGTCTTTTTGGATGGTTGCAGGCTGTGCGATGTGCTCTGGGCAAAGGGGTAGAGCCATCCAGCTTGCTCTTGAGCTGGATGGAGCATGGAAGGGTGAAGATGTCAAGAGTGACAATTGGTAGGGAAAGACATGTGCTTTAAGTGAGCCATGACAGGTGAATGCATTTTAAATGAAGCTGTTTAAACATGTCACAACTAAATCTCTCAGCAAAATGGGACTCGGACTGAGGTAGTCCAGCAGATCGATGTGCCCTGAATATTTGATGAGCATGTCATGCACAGACGAGCATGATTCTAAGTTCAGTGTCTAGAAGAAAGGCAGCATTGCTGCCCAGCGATGGTGACATGAAGGGCAAGGAGGTCAATGGGACCTTCTTCTGCCAGACTCACCAGGAACCCAAAGCATGCAGATTAGGCCTAATTTAGAATGTTGTCCTGTGTTCTAACCAGACTCAGGGAACAACATTGAATGTTTTGGATCAGAGGAATGGTAATTGAACAGCGTCATAGCATCTACTAAATGTAGAAGAAACTTGGGTTTACTACTGTTGAATATTGATAGATACTTGCTCAACTCTAAAAAGAAATACTAACCATACAAAAACTGATGTCCATGTTTCAAACTTACATGATTTCTGTTCTTTTTCATTTTCAAAGATGACCTCAGAATTTCCCCAAAACACTCCTATTGAGTTTCCATTTAATAAGAATGCTATAAAAGTTACATGTGGAAAAAATAAAAAATAAGTGGCTTAGTTTCATATTAAAATAATAGAAAAATATGTATGTTGAAATATTTTGCTATTGTCTAAAGAGGTGAGGAATTTCCATATTCTGTCTACATATTTTCTTTTGTCATGGCCTAGCAATTTAGACAGTAGCTCTCACAAGGAATCTTTTTGGGGGTTTTGAATAGAAACTCTTATTTGAATTCAGGGATCTGAAGATCTTTGAAGTTCTGAAAGATGATCGTATAGATTTCATGTCTACCAACTGAATAATAAATTGTCGAGTGGTGGGATATCAGTAAATTGATGGGTTACATCAATTTTTACATCCAAGTTTTCTTTCTTTACTGGAGAAAAAAGTCAAATAAATTATTAAGCCTTGAGTTCTGAGCCTTACATATCTCATAATTTTAAATCTAATGAGAAACGAGTCTGTAGACTTAGTCAGCAAATCCCCTGGCTGTAGAGATTGACAGAAAGCAGCTAGATGAAGAGCCCACACAGAGATGAAAGGGCTCTGGTGGAGGATGACGGCGAATTCCTTGAACCTGGAGTAGAACGTCTTTTGTAAAATTGCCCTAAGTAGATAAGATGTGACATTTCTGACTATCAGAATGAAAAGGGCAAATACTGGGCTCTGCGTTTTCTCAGAGCCCTATGGGAAATGTTTGGGTGACATGATGCTCTTCGAGGGCCAGGTGTGTGGCGGCTGCTCTGTGAACCATTGAAGTCTGTCACCTGTACAGAAAAGAGAGTGTCTAGATCTGACATTTCAGTCTGGAACACTGAAGACAGAAGATGTTTAGTTCTGGGGAAGCATGGGAAGGAAAGCGTGGAGGCAGGGGACTATGCAGTGTGGAAGGAGCAGTACCACTGGAAAAGGTGGAGGACCTGGAGTGAAGGGGACGGGAAGATGGGTCATGCTTCCTGTAATGGCATGTAACCACTTCCATCCCCCCCCCCCCCCGTGTGTGCATCTCATTGGAGTGGATTGTTTTTCTAACTGTAACTGAATCGACACAGACCCCTTTCCTGTGCTGTGGTTCACAGGCAGCTCATGGTGCCTCACGGTGCCTGCAAGGCAGGTGCATAGCAGTAGGAAGGGGACCTTGCATGTTCAAGTGCATCCCTCGTCATTCCCCTTGCATCTGGGAAGCAAGGCAAACGACTTCCCCTACTTCCGCCATTGCTCTTCACACAAAGATCTTAGAAGGATGAAATGGAAAGTGCTTTGAAGGGACAGAAAGGCTCTGTGAACTAAAGTGAGATGTGCTGAGTTGTGCACCAACCCAGGGCCGTCCCCCTCATCTGGATCTGCAGATCTGTACAAAACGGGCTAGAACGGAAGTCTCCCCAGTGTCTCTGCGTTGGCGTCTTCTGATGCTGGAAGGGAGGTCTCCCCAGTATGTCTGCGTTGGAGTCTTCCAGGGTTGGAAGGAAAGTCTCCCCAGTGTCCTTGCATTGGAATCTTCATTTGCTGGAAGGCAAGTTTCCCCAGTATGTCTACATTGGCGTCTTCTGATGCTGAAAGGGAAATTTCCCCAGTGTCCTTGCATTGGAATCTTCAGTTGCTGGAAGGCAAGTCTTCCCAGTATGTCTTCACTGGAGTCCTCAGTTGCTGGAACTCTTTTCTCTGACAGCACCGTCAAATTCTCATTTTGAAGGAAATTGTGGATTTCTTTCATCCAGACCCACAGATGGGATAATTCTCGGTTGTGGTAGCACTGAGCTTAAGGATGTGGAAAAGAATCTCAGTGTGGAGTTGATTTCAGTGAAAGCCACATCAGTGCTCTGGGTCTCACCGTGGTGCTGGGGCTCCTTAGTTCTCTTGGTGCCGTGGGTTCACTGGGTCCCATCAGGGTTCTGACTCCCATTAGCACGCTGGATCCCACTAATCCCCAGGTCCTGTCAGCTCTCTTGTTCTTGTAAATACTTAATCTGGATCCTGCTTATTCCCTTGATCACGTTAATACTCTGACTCTCATTAAACTTCAAGCCCTCCGACAGGAAGGCAGCCGTTCCTCCACGTGGCCCCAAATGTCAGACCTCTGCACCAACTTTACACCCTAATCTTCCTATTTTCTTAAATATCCACACTGGATCTTGCTTTGCCACTGTGTTCTCATAAACCCAGCCCTCTTACTCTGAACGTCCTATCCTAGAAAATGACGCCCCTACCAAGTCATCCAGGCATGGACTGGCGTAGGTTTTAGATTGTAGGATGACGTTTCTGTATGTTTGGGGAGCGCTGCCTTAGATGAGGGAAGGTGAGAAGATCAATGAGATTTCGGAACCCTGGCTCAGACTCCTCCCGCTGGACATTCTGAAATGCCTCTGTGTCCCTCTGTTCCGTGTAGTCTGCACCCCTTCATTAGCTGCACTGTACGCATTTGAATTTGTAAATTCTGTGCAGATAAAGATGATGCTTTGGGGGCTGGATTAATGGCTCAGTGGTTAAGAGTACTCTCTGCTCTTCCAGAGGACCCAAGTTCAATTCCCAGCACCACATGGCAGCTCACTGCTGTTTGTAACTCCAGTTTCAGGGGACCCAACACCCTCACGTGGCATAAATGCAGGCAAAACACCAATGAACATGAGATAAAATGAAGTGTTTTAAAAGCTATGCTTTTATATGAATAAGATGGAATTTAAAAATAGTTAATTCATTGCTTATTGCTATTTTATAGAAATAAAAGTTTAACTTTGTATGTTGATCTGTATTTATATAGTATTTATATGCTAATTTCAGTTAATATTTTATAGATTTCTAAGACTATCTGCAGCCATAACATAATGACTGCAAGTGCCCCTATTTATCGATTGATTGATTGATTTAGAGTGGTGTAATTGGAACTTTTTGAACCGCCCACCAGCTTCCAAACAAAGACACAGACTTATTATTAATTATGAGTGCTTGACCTTAGCTTTGGCCTGTCCCACTCACTCTTAACTTAATTTAACCTGTTTTTGTTCATCTACATTTTGCCTCGGGGCTTTTTACCTTTCTTTAATTTTATACGCCCTGCTTTCCTGCTTCCTCCAAGTCTGGCTGACTGATGCCTGGTATCTCTCTGGCATCTCTTTTTTTTTTTTTTTTTTGCCTTCCTTTTCACGCCTAAATTCCTCCTCCTACCTACGCTCCCTGCCCAGAACTCCCACCCATACTTCTCCCTCGCTATTGGCCATTCAGCTCTTTATTAGGCTAATCAGGTGCCTCAGGCAGGCAAGGTGAAACACACCTTTATATAATTAAACAATTGCAACACATCTCTGCATAGTTAAACAAGTATTCTGCAGCAGAGTGGTTCTGCTAGTTTGTCCAGTTTGGTGGTAGTAGGCAGGACTCCAGCACTGGGCTGCTTAGAGACTGCTGTGTCGGATGTCAAGTTGCAGCCCTGAGTTCACAGAAACCTTTCAGAGTTTCTGTGTTAAGAAAGATTTTTTTTTTTTTTTTTGCCCCATGGCTTTGTGTATATATCTCTTCAGATAAGAAAACTTATACTTGGAGTCTACTAAAGGTTTTAATTGTTAGTCAATTTTTATCTCATGCTTTTTCTTACCATAATACTTGTTTAATTTTTATTCTTAGTTCTTCAATGCAGTGTTATATTGATTGATCTTTGAGTGACAAACCAGGTTCCAACACCTAAAACAACACAGTATTTTGCTCCTCTCTTTTTACCTCACTGTGCTGTGTCTGGTCATGCTTTAGTATTCCGTGTTGTTACATGTGTGCTCGGTGCAGACTGTTTCCTGAGTCTCTTTGCTTCATTTGAAGTTGAGATTATTCTGGCCTCAAGGTGACTTTGGGAAGCCACCCTTTGACTCCTCTGTGAGGTTCTTGTAATTGCCATCATTTATTCTCAGTTTTGGAACATCTTGGGAAGGCGTCACCTCCACCCCTATTCCTTCAGTTGAAGAAGTAATGAATACTTCTTGAGCCAGTGTTCTCTAAGTTGTGCTTGCCAAAGTTTTTTTTCTTTTATCAGATTTGTAAATTGGATAGATTTTTTTTTCACATTGTTTTCTGTTCTTGGTCTCTGGCAAGTGCTTTCTGTGTGTATCTAAAAACAACATTCTCCTGTTCTCTGCTTTGTGGCTCAAAAGTATTCACTTTTATGTTTTAGCTGTAATTTTCTAATTTTATATCTGCTTTATCAAATTTATCTTGTTTCCTTTTTTAGATATGTCAGGTTTTAATCTTATATATTGAAGCCATGTAACAGGACACATGAATTATATCTGGGCGCATTTCCCTTCTGTTGCTGTGGAATAACCTCTATTACCTGTTGATATTGGCCTTAAAGCCTACTTTAATACTAAGTCTGCCTGATTTCTTTGAGTTGGTGTTTGCGTGGCAATTCTTCTCTTTTCACATTATTCCAACATCTCTGTTCAACTAGATAAACCATTTGTGAGTTACTTTATTCATGGTCATGAACAAACTATCTGACAGAAATCATTTCAAGTAATAATTTTTACTTGGGCTTATGGTTTGAGGGGAAACAGTCCATCATGGTAGGAAGGCATGGCAGCTATAAGAGGAGTCGGAGATAGCAGAGACATGGTGTGCAGTGTCAAAAAGCAGAGACCAATGGATGGGTGCTGGTGATCAGTCTGCTTTCTCCTTGTTTCCTTGTTCAGTCTGGGCCTCCAGTCCATAGGGCTAGGTCTTCCCTCTCGGCTAAAGTGCACCTTAAAACTTTCATAGACGACACATAGAGTCATATCTCCTGAGTGGTTCCAAATCCAGTCAAGTTGCCAATCAAGATTAATTGTCTCAATTCTCCAGTGTGTGGCTGTTAAATGCGATGTTGGCACCTTGTTATTTAACCTACCGTGGCACGTCTCCTATTTTATTTCCTGTTTTTAATGTCTTATTTTTTGCATGCCGTTGTGATAAGTAGGAGTTGTTTTTACTCTATTTGTCTGCTCTTGGATGATTTGTGGGCTTCGGTGTTTCTCCTTAAGCATGTCTCTAAGGATTCCTGTTGCCGTTCTTGGCTGTTAGACACTACAGGTGCGGCATGCTTCTCAATTTGCAGACAGGCTGAGTAAGACCCAGAAATGCTTTTAACTCCTTCCCGCATACATCTGCTTTTTGTTTAGTTGTAGATACTAACTGTGCATGTTTCTATTAGCGTTTTATAGGTTGCTGTTAGCTTGGATGCTCTTACCTCATCGCCTACTTTCCTTCTCTTTCCATCCACCCATTCCCTGTGTGAGGAGTCATATTTACCTTTCTTGAAATCTTCCCCATGCTTTGCTTAGTGTGGCTCTCCACAAACACATGACCTCACTTTCTCTTTGCCTGGAGACATCTTCTCCCTGCCTTTGATGGAATCTTCCAGGGCCATAGGAGAGCCGTGGCCTTCTTGACAATGTGGATCCTCTGTGCTTTGTGTCCTCACTCACTTGCTTGTTCTCCTGCTTATGTTGCCGTCTGTGACTTGTCTGTTTTGGGGGACTCTTGTCACTCTTCTGGCGTGGTTGTAGGTCCATCCTGTGAGGAGCCAGCAACCAGCAACAACAATGTCTGTTCTCACAAATTCAGGGCTATTCAGGATTTGTCTACTAGACTCAGTATCCTCCAAAGTCCGCAGATAAGGTTGGGTTGGGTGCTGTGGCTTCTTAAAGATCAGGAGAGCACCCTCGTGTAGGGCGCCGCTCCATGTAGACACCACAGCAGAGGGAGGAGCACAAAGCTGGTGAGCGCTGGGACTGGGAAGTGCAGCCACCAGGAGAGATTTTGAAAGTTAGAAACAAAGAGAAAACTCTTGGTCATCATTTTGAATTTTTTGTCCATATATCACTTTCCCGTCAGATAACTTCTGACTCAATACAGGATAGGAACAACTTACAATATTGCTCCTGAGCCAGTCATTATGGTTCTGTTATGGGACATTTTCATACATGTATGTGAAACAAAAGTACATGCATGTTATTAACTGACATACCATGCTTAAAACACAACTTTCTTTACTCAATACTGTATATACATTTATATGTTTCATGAAAATTTTCAAGCCCTCATAGGTAATGACTGGCTCACATGTTTTATGGGTTTTCCTGTTTCATTATGTCCCTGCAAAGTATGACAATAACAGCAAAAACTTTTCCTTTCTTGCCTGGCTTCTAAATGCAGCCTGCAAATAAAAACGGCAAAAGTTAGAGTAATAAGAAAAAGTCATGTGACTTTTATATCAAAATTTTCAGGTAGATGCAGGCTTCACAGTGATAGCCATGAGGTTTCTGTAGTGAGTTAGCAAGGTGTGGTGAATTGTGGGAAAATAATTAGAGAGAGGAAAGAGCAGGTTCCCATGGGGTCACTGTGGGAAGGTGGATGTGGGAGGAGTCTCTGAGGGGTGCCAGGTACTACAGCAGGTTCCTCTGCACATGAGTGTCCTTGGTAGAGGAGCTGGTGGCACCTCTTCCTGCTCTGGGACATAAAGGGAGGGTGGAGGTGGAGCAAGCTGGTGAGAATGAGCTCTTCAGCTCGGCATCAGCCTGTGCTAGGACAGCCTGGAGGGGCTCATGGGGTCCTTCACCCCCCAGCTGCTAGGACAGCCTGGAGGGGTTCCCATGCTCCATCACCCCCAGCAGCCCCTGAAGCGATTCTGCCACACTTTACCTTCCTGCTACAACCTCTTTCCACACAAATCTTTGGCTTTGCCTCTGGTTATTTCATTAGAATAAATGACGGAAGGCACAATCGTAGATCATGATATAAGCAATTCAGTGGTCTGGTTATCTAGAGGCTAACATTTTCCTATATATTTGAATAAATTTATATTTCCATGAGAAATTTGCGGCATTTCCTCATCATTACTTCCTCAACATTAAATTATTGTTCACTTTTAATGGTCTTCAAAATAAAAGGCAATAATCATATCTGGTTTTAATTAGTATTTCCTTATGCCCCCAAGCCATAGTGTACTGCTGCAGTAAGTTCTGGCTCTTTCCTTGTGGAAATACAGCTGTAGACAGCTGTCCACTGTGCTGCGGGGTCTGCCATTTTCTCATTGTATTCTAAGAATTCCCATACATTGTTGATGCTAGCATTTTATGTTACCTTTAGAAATGTGTTTCCTCCTAGCCGGACTTTTGCCTTTTCATTATGTAAATACTATTTTTGACATAGTGGGATTGTGATATATTTTTAACTTTCCTCTGGAACATACCATTCACTTGGCAAATGCTTAAGATGTAAGCAGAACGGAGCGTTTTCCCCCAGTGAAGTGCCATTGAGTGTTCAAATGGAATTAAATACGGTCGGAGGCTGCATGTGGTGATTTTTATTACAGTTTATTATCTGATTCTAGGAGAATGGGGAAAGTCTGTGTTCATGTTCTCCCCGTGCCATATTTCATGATGACTAAAAACTACCCAGCTGGGGTCAGGAGGAAGTTGGTACAGCCATCAGCAGAGGGCTCAGAGGAAGAGGGCTATGTGCCTGTCTACAATCGAACTTTCTCAGGAGTCTGTATGGACTTCTCAGGACTGAAGAGGAGGGTGGGAGAAACAGGTCTTCAATCTGTTTGTGTTTTTGCTCTCTTACATATACCAGCTTGTAACCTGCTTCCTCCCAGCCTGTGTCATTGATGAACCTTTCCAAACCCACATGGTGCGCTTTGCCTATTCACATCTTCATCCAGAAGCTTCCGCTGTGTTCTTCCATGGATCAGTGCTTACTCTGCACCTGGCTCTGGAAGTAGAACTTCATAAATGAATTGTCGCGTTCTGTAAGCTGTGGAGGCTTGGCCTACCCTAACGCCACAGGCTTCACAGTGACCCCGGTCCTTAGACGTGCAAGCCATTCTAGAGACTGTAAAGGAAAATTTACCCACTGTAGTCCTTGAGTGCATGTAAAAGACTGGATCTCAAGATCACCACACAGCCCTGCTTCACCTCCTCCTCCCTCCTCCTTCTACCCAGGGAGGGATGACACCAGGCCAGACAGTGTGAATCACTGTGCTTCGGAAACATCACTTTTAATCAACAGAGGCAGATTGTTGGGGTTGGCTCTGCTCAGTCATCTCAAGATATCTCAATGACATCTCAAGAGCCAGCAACACAGCTCTGTTGACTTTGGAGCTGCACAGTTTGATTCTGTATTGTAACATAGATGTAGCCGGCAGTGTGTGTGTGTGTGGGGGGTTATCTTGGAATGTATGAATAGAAAGCCCTTTGTAACCTTGTATCTGTGTAGAACTGCACCTGCTTCTAGGACCTAGGGTGATGCTCTGAGAAAGCTGACAAGGGTGGCATTGTCTGTGTTAGTTTACCTGTCCCATTCTCTCTTTAATTTCTGCTTCAGAGTAAAGTGATTAGCCAATACTATGTGGAAGCCTCAGGCCAGGTTTCTTCTAGCTCGTGTGTGTGTGTGTACACATGTGCTGTGTACATGTGTGTGTGCATGTGTGTGTTTGTGTGTATATTCATCTGTGTGCATGCACGTGTGTACGTGTGCATGTGTGGAAGCCTAAGACAGGCATTGAATGCCTTTACTAGATTGCTTTCCGTCTTTGTTTTAGAGATAGGCTTTCTAATCGAACCTGTTGTTCTCATTGTTTCAGCGGGACTAGCAACCTGGCTGGTGGCCGGGGAACTTTAGGGACCCACAGTCTCTGCCCATCCTTACACATCCAGGATTGCAAGCATGTGATACCTTGCCCACAGCTTTCCATGTAGGTTCCGGGGATCTGAACACAGGTCCTTATGCTTTTGTCTCAGGTACTTTGCCGACTGAGCCATCTCTGGGAGTGACTCTTGGAGAGCTGGTTTGTACAGAGTCCTCTCTGTGAGGCTGCGACCCTGCAGGCCCTTACAGCAGTCATATGTTACAACATAACTGGGATAATGTTTCAGGGTGATCGAATCGCCTCTGTTGGGGTTTTGGGGACTGCGTCTCGGACTCTCCTGGGCATCGTGTCAGCTAGAGCGAATACTTCTGAGTGGCGCGGGGTCCTGTGTGTATTCTTTTTCCGCCTCCTTTCTTTACAGGCAATTGCATATTCCCAGCGATTTCATTTTCAAGCAGTTTCATTTTTGTGTGTCTGTGTCTTATTCAAAACTAAGTTTATTTTCTTGAAAGCAGTTGATAGGGAGAGAGGGAAAGAAACGCACAGAAAAGGGAAATAAGGGAAAATGTGCATTCCACAGACCGCCGCAGCGGCAAACGGATAGCTCAATTAAGATAGTTTAAAGATCGGGTGCGTCAGAGACGTGTGAAAGGGTGATTTGAAATGACTGTGAAAATCATTCAAGCAAAATAAAAACTCACAACAAGACAAATGATGTTGATATTAGGTTTAAAGAGACAATTTGCCCACAGGGTACTGTGTTTATCAACTCCTCACAGAACACAGCCAACAGCACAGCAATGGAGGACAACGGTGGGGGGGGGGGCAGACTGGCGTTTGTCCCCAAACAAGTTCATGACTCCATCTGGGTGATACTTTTATTCTGACCCATCAGCTACAAGGTGTCACCCATCGTGGTGTGGATCATCTGCATACGAAGCACCTCCTGCATCATGACAAGGCAGAGAAAAGGGACCTGAGCCACACTTAACTCGTGCAACCCTTGGCTCTATGCCCTTTCCTGCTTGCATGCTTTTGAGTCACAAGCAAAGACAGACAGGTTCACCGGCCACGATCATCCCTGTACCACCTCTGTGCAGTCTCGGGGAGATGAGGGAACTGTCTTAGCCCTGGGTTGTCCTTTAACTGCATGATGGCAGCTCACCTGGGGAATCAACATCAATTTGATTTAACACATTGCTTCTGTCATTTAAAACATGCTCTCTAAAAGGAGTTGTACCTCATGTATCATAAGGTTCGACTCTGCTGTTAAGTTTTGAGAATTAATCCAGGGAGAATGTTGGCATGTTGACTTCAGCCACCCTGAGGCCCCCAACTGGTTTCTATTCCCTCCTTCCTTGGGAGACGCCGAGCCAATGTCAGGAGTGTCTCCTACACCAAGGCTTGTGGTCAGGTGCCCCGAGGCAGCAAGCACCATGTGCTCTGGGCTTCCTGTCTTGCTTCTGAGATAAGGATGCATATGACAATGGCCAAGTTATCCATCAAAAACCTGAATCTCAACTGACAATCTATTGCTTCACATCTGCTTCCCTTTAGTATTTATTTTGTCATTTTTGTCCCCAAGGACCCTAGGTAGACAGCATGGTACCGCCTCTCACTGGTCCCCAGCTGTCATAGTGATGCATAAAGATTGTCCCTTCCCTTGCTTAATCTTCCTCTTGATCATAAGTATCCTCCAGTTTTCCCCAAGAAGACATGAACCCCCCCATCCCCCATACGAGGAATGCCCTTCAGAGGCATAGATAACGGCATGTGAACCTCTGTCCCTAGCCTTGCTTCCAATGCTTGGAATAGGATGCAAAAAGATACGGTGGGCGTCAGGTGTAGCTCAGAAGGTGAGTGAGTTAGGGTGACAGAGTATGGGGCTTTGGGGACCTGGCACAGATATTAAAGTCTTGCTTAGGATGGAAGAGAGATGGGAAAAAGCAACAGGTAAGTCATCAAAGCCTGAGCGTTAGGGACGAGAGCGTTGTTACAGCTGCTCCTCTCTATTCTGTGGGCACCTTCAGACCCAAAGCCAAGAGAAGTGTGGCCCAGAGCAGCTGTACTCACAGCTCCCTGGGAGCTGCCTCTGTTCCCTCCTCTCCTCTGCTTGGATGGAGAGTTTGAAGTTAGATGTAACATCCCGCTGAGAAATTCTGCTACCTGTCAGTGGGGTGATAGGGGGAGTTTTCTCACTATAATGGCATCCTCATAAGTGCCGCTGTCCTGTGGTGAGGGTTGACTGACATTAGATTCCAGGGTCTCCCTTTGTTAGATGTTAGATGCAGAGAGGTGAATGTGGTAAGACTGATGACTGATGTCTGCACTGGGGTCTGGACCAGGTGCCTCCTGTCCACCTCCACAACAGAAAGGTCTTCCCTTTCCTTTGGATGCTTTTCCTGCCTACAGTGCATCTAGGAAACACTAAAGGTCATTCAGAAGCGCTATGGGCATTAGGAGTCACAATTGTCTTTCTTGTTCTGACAATAGAAGGGGCTTTTATAGCCAAGGACATCTAAGTCCTCCCTGCCTGCTGGTGGACACTCATGTGTGGCTTCCCTTGGTATCTCACTTTGATTTTGAGCTCATTGGGAGTACAGAGTGACCAAGATCTTCCTGCCTCCTCTGATGCTGCTTCATAGAGGTACCCTTTATAAGTTGAACATCCCTGCAACTGGATTTCGTCTATGTTTCGAAAGAATGGGTGTCACCTCACTGGATTTGAGGTCAAACTTGGCGAGTTATGTGCTCTAAAGCAGTTTTTTACCAAATCCAAGGGCACAGCACAATGGATTGGTTAGAGGTGACTTTTGTTCCCTGCCTATGAGTACTGTGTGCCTGCTGGTCCCAAACCAGTCTGATTCTGACACGGGTGCACTAGGTGGGACAATGAAGCCTGTGACAGCTGTTCTCCAGTACATCAGTATAGAGAGCTAAGTCACACACCAGCATCCGAAGCCCATATGGCTACAAACCGCTGCTGGGATGTCAGAGCGAACAGCTGGCTGCTAGTGGTCATGTTGCCTTAACTTTCCACAGCCACGCTGTGTGTGAGAGAGAAACTTTCTGTTATTGTGTACTGAATCATTGCCTTACCTGAGGGACACAGGCGAGGGCACATTGGAAATCGTACACTGGCATTGTGACAGTGGATACCAGCTTTTTAGACCCCTGAGGGTCATGTGGACTTTGCCTGTCATTTCTGTCAAGTGTCCCCAGAGCTTTCTTCCCATACTCTGTTCCTCTAGACCCAGACAGGTCTGCAAGAGAGAAGAGGAGGGATGCTCATTGCCTGTTAGAGTAGAGCCAGTGACTATCCATTCCAACTCAGAGACTCAGTAGGCTGACTCTTCTCTTACTCTCCATCGGGGAGAGGGAGATGGGGGATGGGTTATTTCCTGGGGCTAGAGAGATGGATCAGTAGTTAGGAGAATGGGCTGCACTTGCAGAGATCCTTGGTTAGATGGAAGCTCACAGCTGTCTGGAACTCCAGCTCTAAGGGATCCAATGCCCTTTCTGGCCTCCATGGATGTTGCGTGCACTTTGTGCATATAAAACATGCAGGCAAAACAACCATACACATAAAATAATAAATAATATATTTTACTGCATTTTTGAGAAGTTTTCTAGCTTACCAAAACAGTCCAAATGTCATTTAAAATAACCCCCACTTCATCTGAACAGCGTTCCCTGGACTGAGTTCCTTAGTGTGAGCACTCACCTCACCCTCTTTTCCTGTCAGGGCTGTCACCAACGTAGGCTCCTCAGCCATTTGTGTATTTGATGCCAATTTTCTAAGCAGGGTTGGCCATATTCTTGGTTCATGAAGGATCTTCCAGGCCCAGCAGTAATCAGTTAGTACATCATGGTTTCTGAAAACATCACTCAGCTAAGCACATGGGTGCCTGAACTAGTGCTTTTATGTCACACTTAAACATGTCCCTCCATAGCATGTTGGCCATACTGTCCATTTCTAGGGTGTGGTTTCAGTGAACCTCTGTCTCCGTCTTCAAAGTTTTCTGCCCCATGTGGAACATGGCACTAGCATAGTGGTGTGTGTGTGTGTGTGTGTGTGTGTGTGTGTGTGTGTGTGTGTGTGTAGCGAAGTCTTGTGCCGCTCCCCAGCATCTAGGGAAGCTGCTATAGGGTAGAAAGTACTGCAGCTCTCCAGTATCTAGGGGTAGAGGGTCCTGTGCAGCTCCCTAGCATCTAGGGGTAGAGGGTCCTGTGCAGCTCCCTAGCATCTAGGGCAGCTGCTATGGGGTAGAGGGTCCTGTGCAGCCCCCCAGTATCTAGGGGTAGAGGGTCCTGTGCAGCCCCCCAGTATATAGGGGTAGAGGGTCCTGTGCAGCTCCTCAGTATCCAGGGGTAGAGGGTTCTTGCAGCTCCCAGTATCTAGGGGTAGAGGGTACTGCAGCTCCCTAGCATCTAGGGGAGCTGCTATGGGGTAAAGGGTCCTGTGCAGCTCCCCAGCATCTGTGCTCACTTCACTTGGCAACCTTAGACTTCATTCTAAAAATGTTCAGCGGAACTTTCCAAAAAAGCCTCTGTGGCAGCCGGATATTTAAGGTAGCAGATTTGTGATGCAGTGTGGGCAGGTTGCTAGGCAACTGTGACTCCTCCAGGTCCAGCCCTTGCATCTCTAGGCAGAGAGCAGGGAGGGGCATAGCCTGACTGTCACTCCCTGGGCAAGGCAGAAAGCTCTGTTTAGGGCACACACAGAACCTGGTGTGACAGGGAGGTGTCTGTGTGTAGACAGAGGGGCATCCTGAGGCCTTGGTTTTCAGGGTTGTAAAAACTATGTTGCAGGCTATTTTTGCAGTGAGAAACTTGGCTGGTTCCTCTGAGCTCCCTGGTGTTCAAGGGGCCACACAAAGACCTCTGACCCATGAGGAACCCCAGGTGCTGGAAACGGATGGCTCCAGGAAGGGAATGCCAACTCTCAGGGCTCGCCCATGCCCCTGAAGTGAATGCCCCCTCCATGACTGAGGTCGAGCCTGGTTCCCGGTGTCTCCTGCTGTGGTGTGAGGAGGTGATAAGTGGATGTTACTGTAGCTTTCCATGACTCTGGGGCCCGACTGAGAATGCGGGCGGGAGGCACAAACAGGATGGTTGCAGGTCTGGTGTTTGGCTGGCTGTGTCTGCTTTTAATATCATTGCTCTTGTTGTAACTCTGCCAAATCCAATTGTCAGTGGTGTCTGCATGTGACGTTCAGCTGATGAAGTTCATGAAGCACTCAGCACTGGCTTTCTGGGACAATGTGCACCGACCATACTCCAGAGAAGTCGCCAGTCACTGGTGGGCGGGAACCTCTTCCCTTCCTCTGAGAAGGAAGACATCTTCCACACACACACACACACACATACACACACACACACACACACACACACACACACACAACAGCGTCTACCCACATCAGTGCATAGCAGCCTCTCTGGTGCTAGGGCTGCTGTGAGTGTGTGGCCTAGTCTGGCTCCCATGAACCCCATGGTATGCGGGAAGGCAACTAGTAGCAAAGAGACCTGGGACTAGAGAGACAGCACCACGAGCCACACCTCCAGGGGAGCCCACAGCGGAAGAGGTGCTGAAAGACGAGTCTGGGAGACCAGAACAGCGGGGCATCTCCAAGCTTCTCAGCCTCACCGCCTCGTGCCACTTACCTGTTCTTCTACGTAGAGTTGGCATCTACCTCAGACTGTCCCTCGTGTCGTGTGACTGGGGCTGCCTCCTTCTTGGTCCTCTGTAGTGTTATAGACTAGACATCTGTGTGTTTATGGCTGCTCTCTATCCCCTGGACCGTGGTGGGCTTCTGCCACTGAAAGTGTAGTGTCTGTGACATTGCCGTTTGTTCCGTCTGTTCTTGCCGTTACTTCTCTCCTCTTCTTCAGGGTAGTTCTCCTGCTCTCTGTGTTTCCATAGACCCTGCTGGTTCCCTTAGATAATACTTCTGACGTCTCACTCAGCCTTCCCACTGCTGGGATAATGGGATAGAGTTTTGGTTCCAGGATATAGCAGACACTGGACTTGAAAGTTGAGGCTTTTCAGCTCTAGACCAGTAGATCTTCTCCAGAGTTCCCAATTCACTCATCCTATAAGCCAAATATTCAGTCTCTCCTGCCCCAAGCTTCCTCAACAAGGGCTTTTCCCACACCCTGTGCAGCTGAGCACCACTGCCCTTCTGTTGTCTCAGGCAGCCTCTCCAACATTCAGGAACTGGTTAGGTCTCTCTGGTCCCAGGCACCGTGCTGCATGTACTTATACACGGTGAGCACGCAGAACTGCACTGCCCCCCCCCCCTTCTTCAGGCCAGTGCAAGTCTGGTTTTCTCTAAAACAATCAGTGATCTAGAAAACAAAAGTGATTGAAAATCAAAGGAGGTTTTTACTAAGGTTTCCAAGTTTACAAAACACCAGGGCAAGAATCTGTTCTTACTTCTGAGTAAACCTCCCTCTCCCCATTTCTCCAATTGTAGCAGGCTTTCTTGGACCACCAGCCCCCAAATCATGACATGGAGACATTATTAATTATGAATACTCATCCTTGGCTTAGGCTTGTTTCTAACTAGCTTTTCTAAAGCTTAAATTAACCTATTTCTATTCATCTATGTGCTAACCTGAAGATCATTTACCTCATCTGCATCCCACCCATCCTGTTTTCCTGCTTCCCTCAAGTCTGGCTGGTTGCTCCCTGGCTGGTTGATTGCCTGGCTCTCCTTTTTCTCTCTGCCTACCAGGCCCACCTATCCCTTCTCTACCTAGTTATTGGCCATTTAGCTTTTTATTAGACCAATCAGGTTCAGTCATTACATACGCTGGGATGAGCTATGCCTTCTGTTGGCGGGGATGAAGCCAAGCTCAAGAGCTCTAGGACTCAAGGAACTTCCAGCTTGAGCAGGATTCAGGAAGATGATGCTCACAGAGATAGAGAAGATTTTCAAACTGTGAGCAATGCCTATACATGAATACTGTATTGCCCTTGACCTACAGGTGCCCTGGGGAGGAAGGACTTCCCAAAAGTCTCTAGATGGTGAAGTGTTCCTACAGAAGAAGGTCTTTCAGAAAGGGAAGAAAGCCATATGTGTCTTACAGACAAAGGAGAGGCAAAGTGCCTCTCAACTACAGAGATTTGTCGGGATTACCGGCAAGCATTTTGCCAGCTGAAGCATCTCATTAGTCCAGAAAGAGTTTTAATGGGCTAATGGTCTTTGCCTCCTCTTAGGAGGTCGTCTCAAGCCTTAGAATACAGAACCAAGAGCGCTTATTAAGCAATGAAGAAAGCACGGGTGTCTCCTTTGGATACTGTTATGTTCAGGCAGCGAGTGATGGTGACCTTACAGGGAATCCATTTCATTCCCCAGATTGTACCCGGGACTGAGCTGGGTGTTCACACCTCTGCCTCAGGTTCAGCCTTACATTGCCTGCATGGTGGACACAGACCATTGTTCTCGTCTTATGGCTGATGAAGCCCACGTTCAGCATGGTACCTTGCCTAGGGTTGTACGGCGATTGGTGGCAGAGCCCAAAAGACAAGACTGCTGAATGCTAAAGTACTTTTTCTAAACGGCACCGCATAAGAGATCCTGTAATGCAAATCTTCGTTAGAAAGGCTGGCCCATGCCCCGCCACTCTGGGTCTGTGTGTTCCAGTTCAGTGGACTTAATGAATACTGATGAGCGTTCATTCCATAGAGCTGTTCTCAAGCATCGAGCTGCATTTGCCCTCCTAGGAGCCCCGTGGTGCGGGTAGAAATAACTTTCTGTGAGTCACGAGGACGAGGTTGACTCCAGGCACAACAAAATGGTTTACGCAAAGATCTAAGCGTTTCTGTTTCTTCATCTTTCCTTAAGCCTTATCTTTTCGTCTCCCCTAATGCCAAGGTGGAATGTTGGCCGTTACCCCCGTATTGCTCTGGTGTGTTGAACAGTTTCTGGGGGACTTGGTGGTGAGTTATTGTCGGCTACATTCTGACAGGTGTTGCTGTGTGCTCCGGCCTGTCTAAGCCACCCAGGAGCTGCTCTGGCTTGCTCTGCAGGCCAGCTACTGGGGCAGAGGCACCCTGTTTGTCTTGGAGCAGCTCTCACTGCCATTCCTTGCTGGCTGAAGATGAACAATGAACCATGAAAAGCGACCAAAAATAACAATAGTTCCTTAGTACGAGCAGCACAAGACAACATCTAGAACATGTCAGCGATGCCCATGCAAGCTCTCCACGGGCCTCATGTCTCCTGACTGTGTTCACACTGGCCACAGGATGGATGAGGAGTCCCCCCTATGGAACTGAGGGTGCACCCCTGGAAATGTGTAGGGGGGAGTCCCTGGGTTGTTGAAGAGGACCCTGAGTGCCAAAGAGCTCAGACTGCCACTCAGATTTGAGCTATGACTGCTACCCAGAGCCAAGCTGCTGTTAATTTATAGCTATTTATTTAGCACTGCTGTTATCAAAGTCAAATTTGGTCAGTCTAAAGTATGTAGTTAACTAAGGTATGCAGTTACTCTGTGGCCAACACATAACTTTTTGAAATTTCTTTTTAAAAGAAGGCAATGTTAAAAAAATTTACTCTATCATGCTGCAGTACATGGAGACAAGAAGCAGATGCTCCCTCATGTATATATTTATGTACATACATACATATATACAAACATGTACCTATGTGTGTATATGTGTATATATACATATGTATGTGTGCATAAACACATTCATCACATGTATGCACGCACCCTTTGTGAATATATGCATACATGTATGTGTCTGCATACGTATATGAGCTGCCATTTCTTTCAAAGTGCCATGCATGTCAAGTAAGACACTTCATTTGCCTTATATTTGAGAATGCCAGCTTTTCTTTTATCCTTAACAATTAGTAATGCTATATTTTGAATGGTTTTTAATTTCTTATTAAACACATGACTGCACATGTCCAGGGGTATGTATGAGTGACTTTCTGAAAATATTTTCATGTATAGAGATTGCTCCTCTTTTGTAAACTGTTGGACAATGACAACAAAACAATTGGCTTTGTTATAAGCTGTTCCATTTCGCCAAGTCCTTTAAAGGCACAGATTGCTGCCTGTGTCCTTCTGACCCGTTAAATGTGGATGATGTCAGCTCTGCCCTTGTGTGCAGTGCGGAGTGGTCCAACACAGAGCCATGTTGTCACCAATGGTCCAGAGTCATACAAACCCCTTTTTAGGATCCCTACACCTTGGCACCCATACAGTTCATTTTCTTGTGTGTTGACCACTTTAGGGCTCACAGTAGTGGGATCCTAACTTCCCATTTCCCAAAGGACATGTGTAGAAGGTCGGGCCTGCCCCATGGAGCTGAGGCTGACTAAGCTCAAAGGCAGCTTTCACGGACTCACTCTGTTCAAAGGTATGGAACTTCCTGTGCGTGTCTTTCCCTTTGTCTGTTTTGTGTGAAGCAGTGGACACACACAGTAGCACTGATGCCAGGACCTGATGCTGAGAGACGAGGCCACTCTGTCTCCATTGACGAGGGAGGAAGCTGCCTTGCTACTGGGAGCCTCTATGAATTGTGTAGAACTTTGAGAAAGGCTATGTGAACTGAAAATATGCAGAAAAAAATTGAGGGTTCTCAATTTAGTTAAAACCACTGTCTATTTGAGGATTTAAAAAATTGTTATTATCATTCTTGTTTCGTCTATAGAATCAAATTACCACTTTTGTGTGTCTGAGGTGACTCCTGTTTACTTGATCCTTTAAGAAGATGGATGCCATTAATCATTGTGTAGGTGTCAAATGGAGACCACCATGGAGTTGTTTTCTCTGAGAGCTGGTTTTCTCTGTGAGATCAAAAGCACAGCTCAGGCTGGGTTCCTGAGACAGACCACTTACCCCAAATCCACCAGCACAGCTGCCTGTGCTTTAGTTATCTGAGGCTCCAGGACAACAGGGGGCAATAGTTAACCCACAAACCAGCATGGAGGCTGTGCGTTTGCTTTCTGCACCTACGTTTGTGTGAGAGAAAGGAAACTACCAGTTTCCATCTAAACTGCCTCAAAATTGGCATAGTGGCTACTTTAGCAAAACTAGTCGGGTACCCATCTATACATAGTCAGTAGTCAAAAGGCCTGTGGTTATTCATGGTACATCACAGACTAAAGGGTCCGGCAGTGTATTCCAGGGACAACCTGGCGAATGAGTACCCCACGCAAGGCTCACAGGCCCAGTCTATGGCAGTCCACCCTATAGCTGGCCCCACAGATGACCAGGGCCTCCTGGTCAAGGCAGCCTGGAATGCCATTTGCCACGTTCAGAAGTTAGAATGAATTTTGTAGTGGACATCAGCTCAGAGCACGCAGAATACGGACACATGGTGCATACGCGGGAGTGTGATGTTTTTCACGTTGCTTTTGGCAAAGGTTATTTACATAGTGTAAGTCTCACCAAACAAAACAAAAACAGCAAAACCAAAACAACACAACACTAAGGTTTCCAAGGCCCTGAGCTCACATAGCCAGTCCCAGAATTCTGAACCAACATTAAGATTTAAGCTTTTGCTTGCAAGTCCACAGGTTTTGCAGGGAGAACTCCCCTCCCTCCCAGCTAGCCATGCTGATCATAGAGAACTGGCTTTCCCCTGCTCTCTGGCCACTTGACTTGTAGTTTGCAGTGTCTTGCAGCATCCAGAGGTTGACGAGACACCGGGGCCTGGGACAGAAAGGTGTTGGCTCTACCACCAGGCTTCTTATGATGGAAGTGCACGTGGACCCTTCTCTGGCCGTAGAGGTTTTCTTATCCAGTGCTGTGACACTGGCGATCCCGGCTGAGCTGTGCCCTGGAGAGGAAGGAAGGAGCGGTTATGATGTCATGCTGCTGCCCCTGCTTGGTGCCCATCCTCCTGCAGTTCTGTAGTAGCAGTTTAGCTCTCACGCAGACCCTGGGAGGGACGGCTGTTCTCCAGCTGGCACCGCTAGCTCTTACTTACATTTGTGTGCCTAATAAGACTCCCTCCAGAACACGGAGGATCGTAAAGCCACCGTGCTGCAAATGAAAAGGCTGGGGCCCACAGAGCCCCTTCCAGGTCTTTCCAGGCACAGCTTATGTGGCAGGCATGGCAGGTGCAGCATTTTCTCTATCTTGAAGTCTGGCATGTGACCTGGTTTTAGTTTGATGTGTCTGTTGTTTAAACTTAATCTTAGCAATAAGGTAAGTGCAGACCTATATAATATTATCGGTCTCACTTAATGAATTTTTGTTTTATTCCCCAGAGCCATAGCAAAGATAGCCAGCCAAGCTCCTTGGTGGATATTCTCTGTAATTGTGTAGCATTTCAATGCATTTTTAAAAATATATATATCTTATTTGTCCTTGAGGTAAAGAAGGAATAGGAGGTGGTGGCAGCATGTTATAGTGGGATTGGGTTACTGTTGCTAAATTATCATCTATAAAATAATAGGAAGGATCATGTGTTTATTATCAGTTTGTAATGTTTTTTTATCCATCAATCTACGGAGAACTCAAGGGAAAAACATTCTATTTTATAAGAATAAAAATTTACCATCAGTTCCAATAACCCACAATGAGACCTTAACTACCTAACAGGCATTTGTTAAAAGTGGTAGGAGGATGTGTTGGTTAGCATCAGTTGTCTGCTTGACAGAGTGGAGATTCACCTGGGGGATGGATCTCTGGAAACGCCTGTGGGGGAGTGTTAGCTGATGAGGGAAGACTTTGGGTGGTACCATTCCTTGCCTGAATTCTGGACTGTGGAAACAGAGAAAGGGAGAGAGGAACAGCACGTGGTCATTACTGTCCCCATTCTAAGTGTCAGTGTGATGTGACCAGCTGCTTCAAGCTTCCTCTGCCTCGACCTTCTTCTCAAGATGGACTGTACCTTTGGACTGTGGGACAGAAGAAACCCTGAGTCCGTTCAGTTGCTTCCACGGGAGTCATCTATCATGGCAGTTGGGAAAGAAACTGACAGAATAAATGGTAGATGAGTTTACATTTTCTTAGGCCATGGAAATAATCTTGTTAGCTTTCCCAACTTATTCCTCATAGGTTGTATCAATAACAGAGATGAGACCGCTTAGAGGCCTGCAAATCTGTGGAGATCTTGCCAGAGGCCTAACTAAGCTCACAGGTGGCAGTGGGAAGTATTTTCCTAAAAGTTCCATGAAGTGGGCCTTGGCTGCTTGATCTAGATATACCCTCTGCTTTCTAAGAAGAAGAGGTGTGCACTGGTCCCTCTCTAGCCCGGTGAGCTTAGGAGCAGAACCCACCCTGTGGGCCACAGCCAGAATCCTGTGACTGTCTTAAGAGTCTACACAGTTTACCTGATAGAAATGTCTGCATAGACGAAACCCTTTGCTAGCATGTTCCCTGGATCCTGAAGGAGGCCATGTGGGGTAGAAGTGGCTTTAGTTTCTTTGGGTTGTTAGCATGCTCTCTGTTGGACACGTCAAGGGTGGGGCTGGATGTTAGAAGCATTTCATCTCTCAGAGCGGGCACCTTAGAAAAAACTTAGGTCAAGTCAACTGCGACTCAACACCAGCAGTGAGTCTGATCCTCATTGTCCAATTTCTACACCCTTCTCGGCACACACCAGCCTAGCATCCTGAAGGGAAGTCTGGGAACCTGCACTTGCAGCTCAGACCATGCATGGCTGGGTCTCTCATCTACCAATCTGCACAAGCCAGTGCGTAGGACTTCCACAGAAGCAGGGAAACCAGGGAAGATTGCTAGCAGAAGGTGGGGAGCTGAGGAGAAGCCGTCCACCTGCAACAGACGAGCATGTTACCCTCTTAACTCACAGAGAAAATATTTGTGTTCTTGCTGCGTCTTGGCATCGGTGTGTGTGAGTCTAAATTCATCAGACACTCGTTTCTAGTAGTTCTGATTTGAGCAGTGGCTGAGATACAGCGGACACCAACGACAGTGACATCTTAAATGCAGGCCAAGAACTGGTTTACGTTAAAGAAAGTCATCTTGCAGCAGTCTCCTGACTAAAAGTGTGTGGGCCATTCATTTGTATCATTGGGAGTAGAGGTCTAAAGTACAAGAATGGATTAAATGGGTTTTAAATTCAGTGTATGAACCACTGATGACATTTAGTATAAGCAATGTGAGATGTGAGTGCCCATGGAAATCCTATACTAAGGCTTGTGGAGTCGACAGGGACTTTGTCCTTGATTTGATGGCTGATCTGTCACTGCGAATCTAGTATCTGTGTGTAAAGACTCGGGAACTAAGCTACAGAGGCAGTAGTTGCCTGCACCTCTTACTACCGCCTAGTGGGACCTTTGTCAGGTGAGGTCCTTGGTAGGGATTCAGCTTTTATGTTCTAGCCACTGACCCTCCAAGGACACTGAAAGGAGAGACCCCAAGGAAGTGTGGGGACAGGGTTCAGGATGACCAGTCTTTTTATCCAGCAGGACAAGAAGACTCAGGCTTAGGCTGAAGGCTGTGTGTTGCCCTCACATGCTCCTATGTCAGGGAGTTTGAGATGACAGATCTTTCGGATGGGATCCTGGCAAGTTCTTTGGAATCTACCAAATGCAGCTGCTCTCCTTAGACACTGTGTTTTTTTTTTCAGCCCCACTCCTGAGCCAGTTTGGCCACCTTGGTGCAGTGAAGCCTCAGAGCAAACGCCAAGTGTTGGAGCTTAGCATGTCAATCACGCGTACTTTCTCTCTGGGGTTGCAGACTCAGGAGGCCTGGGGAGAAGTTGGGTAGCTCACATGAGCTGAGAACTTCTTCAGTGTCAATAAAGGCATCCATTGGGGTAGGGTAAAGCTGAGGTAGTACAGGGCCTGGTCAGGAGGTGGACCACATGTTGTAAGGACAGTATGGCACTGGGTTGTCGGAGACAAAGAGCATCTGTCTCTAACAGTTAACTGTAACAAGGCTTTCTAAGGATATAACCATCCCTTCCTGATGATTTCAGGTGAATAGCAAGTAGAGCCATTTGGATATGAACTCTGAACGAGTAGGCACTGAGCCTCTATTCTGCCCTTAAGTCCCCTGAGCGGCTCACCCAACACTCCCAAAACCCATGCTGCTGGAAAGAGGACACAGGGCTCCCTCTAAGGCCTGTCATCAGGCTGCCTGTAGAGCTCCGGAATCTAGTGCTTTGTCCTGTTTGACAAGAGGCTTCCTTCCATCTCTTTTGAGGGGCTCCATCAACAAGAATGCCACCAGAGAAATCCTCTTTGGTTACCAGTGGATTTCCCTAGCAGTGTATCCCTTCCTGTCTTGGTTTGCATGGGGCCATGGTTCGGTTGTACTCTGTGCCAGGCAGGGAGGTCATAATCTAACCAATCCCCACAAGGGGCTTGGCGGCAGGTTAGGGGGTACCTTCTCCATCCCATTGTGACCCCACAGATGATACTTGAACATTTCAGGCTTTCTGTTTGGGGGCTAAAGATGGGGAAGCCACATGAGGAAGGAGGAAGAGGCCTTTAGAAGCCAGGCCCAGAAGCTCACACTTAGACTGGGGAGTCATGTCTCCAGAACTCCATCTTGCTGGCTCTAGAGGCCAAAAATAGGGAAATCCATTTAAAAACCTTCATA
This sequence comes from Alexandromys fortis, assembly GCF_014885135.2. Lineage (NCBI taxonomy): Eukaryota > Metazoa > Chordata > Mammalia > Rodentia > Cricetidae > Alexandromys > Alexandromys fortis. The sequence goes on along the minus strand of NW_026067909.1, from coordinate 27,101,951 downwards.
TTAATTTGTCAGAAGCAGTTGTTCTCCAGGGAGTTCTGGCTCCGCGGGTGGGAAATGAGCTAATTGGGGGAAGTGTGATCCTGTCACTGTGCGGTGGTGTCAGGGGCAGCTCTGTTCTCCGTGACCACCTCCTGGGCCCTGTGAGAAACGCACGTGAGAGGAAAACTGTGGGGAACGGTGACACCCTCAGTTCAGAGGATATTCATCCTGGAAGCTTGTCTAGTGAAACCCAGCAGCAGGTACCGCCTTAGCAGAAGGATATAAAGGATGGTGGCCTTCCAGGCCAGGCCAGGCCCTGGCACTCTCTCCATCCCAGTGTGGTACAAACACTCTCTTTGTTCTGAGCCAATTTCTGCCTAATGGTTCTTATCCTGTCTGCCTCTCTCTGCTGCCAGGTGAGGAAAAGGCCTCATTCCTCAGGCCCCAGGACTGCCTAGCCTTAAATCAAGAATTCCGTAATCTGTGTGAGCTCTCGGGGTAGAGGCTGAGGACAGAGCTTGGTTTCACAGTGTGTGGTTGTGCGTCTTGGTGAATGTGAACTCTATTCACTCATTCGTCTACTTATGAGATGCGCCTTTGGGGGTTTTCTGTTGCTGCTGTAGTAGAATTTGGCGTAGCATGAGGTGGCCCCTGACCTCATAGGGTTGGTCAGCTGATAGGAGCGGTTATTAAATAATCCTCTTCTTTTTCTCCATTGCTAAACAGTATGATTTTAGCTAAGTGATTTCCTAAATAGATTTTATGAAAACAATATTATTAATGCATTTTTCACAATTTTAGCTCTTGTTACTTTGAACTTTCTTTTGTGGCTATTATCTCTCCAAAGCCTAATTTCCTTCACATTAAAGTTTAGAAAAAAACAATCAATCATTTTTATCAAGAAGATTTAAACTTCTGACACTTAAAAAATAACATTTTATTAGATTCAGGTTTAGCTGCCATCAGTTATACCATTTCTTTTCTTTCTTTCTTGAATTATTGTTGATTTTTTTTCCTGGGTTTAGTCAGAGGGAACTTGGCCAACCCGTGAGAGACCCCAAATTTCCAGCAGTAAGTCAGGGGTTCTGTTCACATGGCAAATTGGTCCAGTCTGGTGCCATTGTTATAGCAAGCAGATCCGTCGTGAGATTTCACTGTTCCTTGATTGTCCTCACCTCACCCATTTTGTGATTTCTGATAACACTGAACCCTCAGTCAGTATCGTGTAACAACTTCAATCTCTCAGTTTAAAAAAAATCATTCGATCGTTCTATGTTGCCAAAACATTACACAATATTAAAATATAGTTATTATTTATCAACAAAAAACTGTCAAAATGAGTAAAACATAACCCAGGATGATGTGGTTCCCAGGGGGGTGGTCATTGCTTTCTGGTCTCCATGTCTGGACACGGATAATTGCATTTATACACACAGTGAATTTTTACAGGAAAACAATAAAGAGATTTAAAATAAAGAGACAATCAAAGTCAAAGTCAAGAGAAAGCACAAAAGCTTTCAGACTTCTGTGATCAGAAATGAAAGTTGAGAGTGCGGGGGGGGGGGGCAAGCTGATAGATCAAACTCTTGAGACTAAGGTTTGGTTCCATGAACACTGTCACAGAACTGCTGGGCCATAGCCCTATCAGAGGAGGTGTGGAAATGATGGCCTGCTTGGGTCATGGACGCCATTCATTCACTTTTTAACTGAAATATTTTGTAGATAACATCTTTTGATCACATTCGTTCCCTTCCTCCCCCAACTCCTTGTAACTCCCTCCACCCCCTTCCCGCCCACCCTCACGTTCTTGCTAGTTCTTTCTACCTTTTTCTCTCCCTGTCTCTGGCCCGTCTCCACTCTCTTGATCACTGAAAAACAAGAAATGAAAATTAAAAGCAAACAAAATATGTCACAACAAAATGAAACAAAAAGTTGCCCAAAGACAACAGCATAGAGCCTGTTTGCGTTGGCCAAGTACTCCTTGATCTGGGTCTGCCCTGTGTGTTTGGTGTGCCTAGTGACGCTCCATTGGAGAAAAAGGGTTTTTCATCTCCCAGCGGGTAGCTTCTCGGCTAGGCGTGAGTCTGTATCCACCCCCTTCTCCGAGCTGGGATTTTTGTCTGGTGTGAAAATGTGGTGGTCTCGTGCATGTTGTACAGTCCCTGTGAGTTCATGTGGGCATCAGTCCCGCTGTGCTTAGAAGGGGCCATTGCCTGGAGTTTAATCGCCACTCTACATTTTACCGCATTTCCTCCTCCACATAGTAAAGCCCTGAGCCTTAGGAAGGGGACTTTGATGAAGACACCCTTTAGGACTGAGTTCCCCGAAGTCTCCTACTCTCCACACATTGTCCAGGTGTGGCCTCTCTTTAGCAGACTAAGGTACTGTCAACAGGGAATCTCTGATAGAAAGAACGAGGGGAGGGGGCCTTGTTCTACAGCTGCTCAAAGAGCATTGCTTAACTGGGAATGAATTAAAGCTTGCTGGGGCCCCAAGAGAATCCTGAGCATGAATGGGAAGGTTATTTCTAAGAATCCGATAAGCATAATCCAACTGAGTTAGTTAGTAGTTGAACCGCACTGACCAAATCTTAGGCTTATTTTAGTGGTCATAACAGAAAACTTATTCAGGGCATGGCTTCTTAAAACTTTTTCCCCCTCACAGCCTTTTGCATGAGAAATTTTCCCACAATTCTATGTATATAGGAATATAAAACAAATTGTAAAACCCATCACTGCTTATAAATCATAAAGAAATTGAACAAAGCGTTTGATGTACACGAAATCTTCCCATTGCTCCTATGTGAGGTGGGCGCACGAATCATGTCCTTTCCAGGAGCCCTTCCACCACACAATGCTTTCCCCGTCTCATGGGGACAGAAGGAAGCAAGAACCAGCTATGTCCCAAATCAAACTGGACCCACATTTCCAAACCCACATAACCGTAATCAGTTCGCTTAGCGAGATCTCCCAACCCGAAGCAGATATAAGTCATGAGCTGCTTTTTAAAGTCAGGAAAGATGGCCAGGCCAATTATTATTACTTAATTAGCATTTCCTTGTCATGATAGAACTGTGTAATTAATATGGTCTCATCTATCTTGCATGCAGCCTTAGAGCAGTGCTTTCTTGGATGGCAGGTGTGAGCGCTGCTCCCTACATGCAGAACTGCAGTGGGTGCCTTCAGAATCTCTCTCTAAACATAGCTGTTTGGTTTCTCTCCCATCTCGCATTGGTATTGATTTTCGAATTCTTTGCCAAAGCCACACATTTATTTATGTTTTCTCCATATGCGTCCAGAGGATGTTTTGCCCAGGGGAGGTATTACATCATATTCCTCGTTCTCTTATCAAGTTTATAGACTAAAGAGTGTGTCTTCCTCAGCCTGGGATCTTCTGTTGAACAATTTCCGAGCCTCTTGCATATCTGTCATCTTGCGTGAAAACTGGCGCCACAGCAGGTTGCCCACTTCTGAACACGCGGTGTCACTGTCAATCATGAGTATCGGATTGTCCGTGTACTGTTTCCTTTGCCTCTGTCTTTGCCCTTAGAAAATAAGACAGCCGGCCTTAGTCCATCTGGGCTACTAGGACAATATACCTTCAATTGGGTAATTTATAAATCATGGAAGAATATTGCTCAATTTATTCTGCAGGCTGGGAAGATGAAGAAAGAATCGGCTTGTTCTGTGTCTTGGGGAAGGCTGCTTCCTGCTCTTAGATGGCGACTTCTCACTGTCTCCACACGTGGAGGGGCATGGAGCTCTCTGAGGCCTCTCATCCAAGGGTCTAATCCCACTTACGAGGACTCTACCAATCCATGATCGCATCGCCTCACTTCCTACCCTTGGTGCTTGGGTTTCAGCACACGAACTTCGGGCTCAGAGCAATGATCAGACCACAGCAAGCTGCTTGTGTCAGCTGATGCTAGTGAATTAGGGCTTGTCTAAAAACATCTGTGAGAAAAAGGTTGTGGTTTTGACCTGTTTGGTGGCGGCCTCATCATTCACAGGACAGAGCGCATTTGACCCTGATCTAAGGGGCATCCGAGTGTCATTATGAAGGTGACCAAGGTCTTCCAGAGAATCATTAGCCCCCGAAGCCTGACCTGTAGGCAGCGAGAGGCAGATTTCAAGAAGGTGTGATCTTGATCAAAGATGAACGCGCAGGCTCCTTCTCAGCAATGATTTCTCAGTCTCCAGTTTAGCAGGGTTGGCAGGGAGGCCGGCAGGCTATTAATTGTGTCTTTTTCATCAGGACAGAAGACAGACTTGCACAGAGTCTGCAGTGGCCAGCAGCAGATTTCCCCTACGCTTGTATTTAGTGAAATGCAGAATCCCCAGTCCTTATTCTGCTTCACTCGGGTGTTCGCCAGAATAATGGATGACCTCAGCCATTCACATCTCAGCCTCATAACCAATCCTCAGAGGGGAGTTAGGGAAATGCAGATTTTAGGGGCCCTGGGGTATTGTTCAGGTGTCAACAATAGACCTAGAACAATAACAGAAACTCAAACTTACATTCTATGTGGCCGGAACAGATTGAAAATTATTCAACATAAGTATCAGCTCAGGTGTCAAAGTACTGAAAACCCAGTGACCAGCAGGCAGAAAAGGAACGTGTTCCCTGGGATATAAAGATAAAGTCCTGTTGGAATAAATGCAATTAAAATTTAAATACTTGATGTTGATCCTGGAGAATAAAAGTGAGAACATTATATAATTTATTTTTGTTTGAATGGAAAAACACTTACAAAGGGCTGAGTCTTCACACTGTATTCCTTTCAATTCTATAAAGTTAAAACAAAATAAATCAAAACAGATACGCCTCTGCAGTAGCATGAGCCCCCCTTTTCCAAACTAATTAAGATCTAAATTATAATTTTTCTCACAGTCAGATTTGATTTTTAATTAACTTATAATTTTCATACAATAAAATAGTCAGGTATCTAGTATTGATGTCCTTATTCCACCCACACACCAGTCAGGTACAGACTTTTTCACACTCCAGAAAATTTCCTGTGGCCCTTCCGGTTTAAGCCCTGAGTCAGGAGGAGTCCCCTCTCCATAGATTATATAATTGTGTGTATTATATGTATATGTATACATATTTACATATGTATATAATATATGTAAAATAAGAAGCAAGTTGCCTGTGATGTCCCTTGTGGTTTGTGGGGAAACTCGTGTGAGAATTGGTTACATTTTTTGACTCTGAGCAGTGAAAATTGTCCCAATATGTGATACTGAACATGAAAAGCTATGGATCTCTGAGATGGTGGGAAGGGCCTCAGGATGAAGGTTTTGGGGGCAGAAGATGGGTGGGTACCCCTGAAGGAAGGCATAAATAGCATAGTTATTCTCTGTATCTAGGGATGCCCTCAGGAAACACCTTCCACCTCTCTCCTGTAAACTGACACAGGAATGTCAGAAAATGTGTTATGATACAGTGATGGATATTTGAGCGTACAGCGGTGTGGGCCGCCTTGGGTAATAAAGGACTGTGAGGGAGTTGGGGGATTCTTGCATGAAGCGCGTGGAGAGTGTGGAGGGCTGGGCAGGGAGGGCTCCAATGTCATTGTAACCAACAGAATAACTAAATAAGTGGAAGACGGTAGATTTGCCAGTCTAAAAACAGCTCGTTTCTAGAAGTCCAATTTGCCAATGCTCAGTGCATTTGAGAGTTCAGATATCTGCTGTCGGATGCACTTAGCGGCTGCGATGCTTATCTGCCATGAAGGCTCCTGCACAAGGGCTTGTGACTCGGTCATCATTTCAGTGTCTAGACAGGTACAGCAGTGTCCTTGTGCTGCCGGGCAGGCTTGGAGCACAGAGAGCTGAGCATTTCTCAGGACAGTGATGGTGTAGGTAGTGGGAGATTTGTATGGGTGGTGATCAGGGTCCACTGACTTCTGGGCAGTCTTTTCTGTATCAACGCATCTTCTGGAATTCTTAGCTGGATTTGCAGGGGAGAAATGGGAGGAGTTGGGCATGGAGCAACCCTGGAGACAGTTAAGCCCTGTGCTGTGTATGACTTCCTTCATGGATGCTCACCTATCATCTAATGCGGCCCCAACTCAGTAAGAAGAACCAGTCCCATTTAAGTCATGAACACAAGTTCCTCTTCATGGTGTCCTCGTGAACATTGCTGACTGTTTTCAGATTCTAAGTCATGCAACATAGGATACAACATGTTCTGTAAGCTGCCGGGCACAGAGGCCCACCTGTATCATCCATGGAGCACACCAGGTGCTTCAGGGTATTTCATCACACACCTTCGAGTCATATAATAAGGACAATAATTCCTTTTATTTAATGATCACTAGAATATCATGTGTGGAAAGTGGTGTTTGGCAGATAGACGATTTCTGGAGCTCTCACTCTTGACAAGAACGTTCCTCCGACATGTTGGTATTGGGTTCCTGGCAACCCCAAGAAGCTGATGTTTGTTTTTGTTCGAACCATTGGGTATCCATGAGTTGCTCAGCCATCTCTATATGACAGAATGCCCATGGCTCACCATTCCCGTGCTGGAAACTGAGCTTGAGACTCAGCCTGAGTGGCTGATGGGCCGCACTCTGTCGCCTCTCTGTTCTAGAGAAGACACGGCGCCACCAGAATAGCTTGGGCTGTGCTGTAAAAATAGTCATAATAACAATGCTGGGATGTGCGTGGTGCCTTCTCTTGAAATTTCAGAGCGGCTCCCAGGAGGCAGGGTGACTCACTGACAAGCTGGCTGGGGGGAGCTCAGTGAATGCTGCTTCCCTTTTCAGCGAGCGGTTGGACATAATCGTCAGCGCCGCATCTGAGGTGCCTACATCTGGAGAGACACCCCTGTTCCGCATGGAAGAGATGCTTTGAGAGGCCTGCCTCCCACACCCTCAGGATGTGCCTTTCTTAGGAACCACTGATTTGTCAACTCCAAACTATTTTAAAAAAACAACTCCAAATATAGACGGCAGTGCACACACTCTTAGTCATCCATCTCTCTCAGCCATTCCAAAACAGTTCTGACCGGGTGGCTGAGTTTGGCCCAGGCTGGGCTCAGGTCCACTGGGAATCTCCTTCGTCTGTGTTGGAAACAAGGACTTCACTTCCCTGTCTGGATGAAGTGCAGAGTTAAAGCCCCAGTTCAGACTTCCAGTAGGAGGAAGAGCTAACATACATCCATGAACATCTCTACACCTGTGGGACTGTGGTCATGGAGGGCACAGACTCTGCTGATCAGTGGTGTCCCCTGTTAGTAACCTGTGTCTTTGCCACTGTTAGTTTTCCCAGTGGCCATCGACCCTCATTCCCCAAAAGAGGGGGGACGGTGCTCTGAAGTTCCCTGAGGTCCACATCAAGCTCAGCCTTGTACTCTAGTATTTCTCGCCAGGCTCAAGGATGGTGACTTAGGATAGCAAGTCCCCAGTCTGTTGTTGGCCAGAGCCCCTCTAACTGCCTCCTCTGTGAGTGTCGTGAGCAGTACTTCTGGATGGCCCTAGTATCACGGAAGTTCTTGCCCCACCATCAGGGAGATCTCAGTCTTGTTGGTTAACACAAACTCTTTGGAATGCATGGTTCAAACCTTCACACATTCACTTTGTGCTCCTCTGTGAACTGGGGTCTCCTCCATTTCCTGTGTCTTCTACAGTAGTTCTGCCATTGAGGGAAAACTTGGGCCATACCCACTCGTGTTTAAGTCTGTAGCTTCCAGTGCCCAGACATTGCATGCAGTAGGGCCCACTGTCAAATTATATTAATCTGGCCGTCATCCCGTCTGTGCAAACTCTGTTGCAATCATGCAACAGAGGTCTGTTGCCAAGAGCTCAGGAAAGCACTTTATTTTTGACAGGCTGTCTGTGATCTGTGCAGGTTTTTTATTTTATTTATTTATTTATTTATTTATTTATTTATTTATTTACTTACTTATTTATTTTTTGTGGGACTCTTCCTTGCAAGCAGTCTTATTGGCACAGCAGCCAGAGCCCCGGTGGCAGAGACAAGCAGGTCCACCTTTGCTGAGCTGCCTGCTCTCCCAGAGCTTGTCTGCAGAATGAAGTAGGAGATGTTCAACTGTCAGGAGGATTGAGGAGGTGGCTAGTTAAAGCTTATATGGAATCCCTAAGCTCCCATCAGTGATAATTGGAAAACCTGGTCTCTGTATTAAGCGATGGCCTTTAACAAGAAGGCCGTCATGCTCTGTGTGGCTATGAGAGAAGCTGACGGGCACTATGCTAACTTAAAGATGTCAGATAAAGGGCTGGAGAGATGGCTCAGAGGTTAAGGATGCTGACTGTTCTTCCAGAGGTCCTGAGTTCAATTCCCAGCAACCACATTGTGGCTCACAACCATCTACAATGAGATCTGGTGCCCTCTTCTGGCCTGCAGTCATACATGGCGGCAGAACACTGTATAGTATACATAATAAGTAAAATCTTTAAAAAAAAAAAAAAAAAGATGTCAGATAGAAGGATAAGTAAGTACTACAAAACTTCACTCATACATAGAGCCTAAAATGTTTGACTCAGAGAAGTAAAGACCACAAGCTGAGAAAGGGCAAGGTTCCCCCAGGGAACACACAGGGCTCAGTTAACTGGGGAAGTGACTTCTGGGGACCTACTCTGCAGCATAGTTGTGATGGTTAGCAACTGCACTCCTCAGAGTTGCTGGGTGGACTCATGTTCAGTGCTCACCAAAGTAAAGACGAGCTAACGAGGCTGTGCGTGTGTTAATCAGCTTGATTCATTCACTAAACAATGTGTACATCCTTCAAACTATCACGCTGTACGCTGTGGATGAATAGACTTCTTGTCAATTAAAAAGCTGATTTATCACTATATTTTCCACAAGCTCTTCACTTTTAATGTTAAAATAAATTTAAATTTTTTGTTGTATCAAAATAAAAATTCATACACTACTGATATGCTATTCTTAAACCCAATAATTCCCTAACCAAAAAAAAAAAAAGAGAAGTAAAGGATTAAAATTAATGATTGTTTAAAGAGCCAAGCTCATTGCCTGACTTATTAACAACTTTTTGATAATGGTCCCATGTGTGTCATGGAAGGGCCACAACAGCACCCAGCCCATATCCTGTGATCATCAAGTCCCATAGGAAAGAGAAGATTACCTCATAGCACAGGGACCTCAGTCACCTGAGAGCTCTCTCTGGGGCCACTAAAACCAGCACTGGAGAATAATATCCATTTGCTCATGAGAACCTGGCCTTAGGGCCCCATGCTGATTCTGGGACTATAGTTTTAAAACTCTATGCCTGGGAAGAAGCAGTGGCCTTCATTGAGGTGTGGGCTGAGTTGAGGATGCAGGACCAAGGTGTTGCATTGATTTGTGATGCAGATCAATATTGCCACTTCAAAGACTTGCTAAACAGAAGACACATGACCATTTGTTAAAAAAAAAAAAAACAATGGATTTTGAGGGGCTGATACTCCAGAATAAGGAAAATGGATGGCAGTGTATATGGAGGGTTCAATGACCAGAGGGGGAGATTGCATGAGGAGTTAGCTGAAGAGTTCAGGGCCCTTTATGATTTGTTATAAAGGCTGTATCCTCTTGCTGGAGCACAATAGGGCACCCAGACACAGAGCTGTCACATGTTGTATTAGATTCATTCTTAGCATGAGCTCTTGAAATAGGGTCATCTTATCTGGGGTGTATGGAGAAGGATGCTCACTGCAGAATCACGTTTTAGCTGCCATAATGGGAGAGAGTTGGGAATGAAGACACAGCTTCAAATCATGTATCATAAATTAGATCAAGAAGGCTTGGGGCTGGCTACTTCTTGTTTAGCCCTAGCACCTGATTCTGGTTAGAGACTGTATATCTACTTGGATGTTTGTTTTTTAAGTTGTCTCAAATTTTTTTGTAAATAATATTTTATTATAAGTTTGGTATTTATTTTACATGTGCATGCATCCACATAGAAGTGCGTGCGCGTGTGCACTTACACACATACACACACACAGTGGGGGGTGGAGTCTATAGATCTCCAGATACCCTCCTCATTAGAGCCCCGACATGTGTTGTTTTTCCCCTTTCACAAGCACTGAGCCTCCTGTTTACTCTAGAATGAATTTGGGCTCCTGTCTGATGCCTGAAGACAAGACAGGTGATGTCCCTTTAGGCATACCCACTTAAACACAATGTCAGAATCATATAAATTGAGTTCTAACCTGAAGATCATCGGCTTCTGCCTCATGAAGTCCTGGGTACTAGACCAGACAGACCTGCGTCCTTGCATCTGGACACAGGAGACAGCTTGGCTTTGATTGTCATCAGCCAAGTCTGGTGAGACAGATCAGTGTTTTCAAATACAGGATAACAAGGACATTATGTCTGGTGACCCGAGTCTCCCAGTGTGTCAACAGGACAATGACATGTCCCCATCTAGGGTGTGCCAGCTGTTTAACCCGTGTGGCACCAGAGTCTTGAGTGTGGCTCCAGACACTGCAGCAATGAATGCACAACCTCATCATTTTAACAAGTAAAATATCCATTAAAAGAATAGAAAATGTAGCTGGGGGATATGGCTGTTGGGAAGTGTCTGTTGCATAAGCATAAAAACCCGTCTTTGACTCCCAGAACCCATGAAAATAAAAGCAAGATATGGTATATGAGCTTGTGAGCCTAGGGCTGAGGAGGCAGAGACAAGTGGATCCCTGGGGCTCACTGACTAGCCAGGCTAGACTAATTGTTAATCTCCAGGCCCTTTAAGAGACCTTGTATCAAAAAATCACGGTGGACCATACCTGAAGAACAGTATCTAAGATTGATGTTTGTCCTATACATGTACACAGACACATGTGCATGGATGTGTGCAACCTACATACACATGCATATGCACATACTCAGAGTGGGAGAAGAGAAGGTAAAATGTGATATAGAGGAAGGACTGGTTTGGCAGAGACAAAAGAAACAAGGAGGAGGTAGAGATGGGGGGGAGGGGATATGGAAGGCTCTGACTCCATGCTCTGTCTGTGCTTCCCTGGGGTGGCCACAAGAATGTACCACATGTACCACATTGACCTCAAGACATGAGGACCATCTACACAATCCTACTGGATAGAAACCTAGAGTCTAGGTGGGGTAGCGATGGCATCTTCTGAAATTGCTCCTATGCGCATAGATACTGTCTTTTTCTTGTATCTTCATGGGGTCATCTGTCCTCCTCTCTGTGTGTCCTCACGAGGAGCCTGTTTTTGTCTGGGTAGATCCAGCCTCCATCTTTAACTCCTGCATTTTGTCTGCCTTCAGAAGGACATAGGCACACCAACTAGTGTTACTGATGTATGGTGCCTGTCTCTTGACCTGGGCCCCAGAGTTTGGGCATGTCTCTTCCTGCAGCCATCTGAGAGGTCCTTCCTCCAGGAATCAGTGGGGTTGGATCCTACACTCAATGCCAGCCAAGCAGGCAACATCATTCCCTATGGCACAGCAGTGTAGCTTTTGCTTCATAGTTTATTAAAAACAAAGAAGATGGCCCTAGGTTTGTGTCAACTCCTCAAGAGAATAACCAAGAGACTGCCAGCAATATGTATCCTGCTTGCGCTTCAGGTAGAGTCAGGGATTTGAATCACTGACAGTTAAGATGTGGGCAGTCATAGTAAACTGTGTGGGGTGCCTGTTAAAGTGGGAACCCACAAAAGTCTATTTAACAATTTGCTAAGGGGCGCAATGAAAAACAAACTCACAAATGAAAAAGAAGACAGATGCTGCTGAACCAGCTGCTTCTGTCTGGTAGCTCTAAAGGCAATGAGTTCTAGCTCCAACCACCTAAGAAAGCGTGCTCATGTGACCCTTATCCTCTACATAATTTTGTCACCTGAACCAGCTCCCACATAGAAACCAAGTTCTTCAGTTACATCTCCAGAGAAGACCACACTCATGACTAGTCACCCCCAAATGTCATTGGCTAAACAGATTGAGCTCCCACAACAGTAAACAGTCCATCTGGCCACACGGCAGTTCTCAGAGCCCTGGTCCCTTCACAGCCATGGCTAAGGGAGCTGGCTTCTAAAGAGAGTCTGAAACAATAGTGTACATTTAGTCTCTAAAATTCACTGGAGCGTGAAGGAAAACACGCCCTCAGTAATCTGCTGGCCTGTGTACAGTTCTGTGACTTCCTGATGCTCCTCACTGAAAGTCAGAGAGTGCCTCAGCATCTGGCCTGTGCTTGCCACTCTTTCATTTATTTACAATTCCTTGTTATCCCAAGCCAGAATCTTCTCTCATATTGACCCTCCTACTAACTTCTGGAGGTGCTAATAGGAAACCCGGCTCTCTGCAGGAACTAGGAGGGAATAAACGGATGGGACTCTGGAATGGTCACTGCTCCTCCTGACCTCTGCCGTACTTGCTCTTCTGCTGTTTAGACTCTAGTGATGAGGGGGTCTGTGACCAGAAAAAGCAGACAGGGGAAGCTGGGCGTCTCACTGGGTCCCTGCAACTAGCTGCCAAAGCCACACAGCTTTCCATGAGGGTGACAAGAGTAGGTGTGGGTGACCACTGCTTTCCTCACATCTGTGTGTAGCGTATAAATGTGTACCAAAGTGCATATCATACACAGCAGCGCCCTGGTGGCTGTGGGGTGGTGGGCTCAGTTCGAGTCAGAGGAGAAATCCATCTTCACTCACACACTGATCCCATCTAGTGAGCGGTGCGGCTCCAGTGCTGTATGTCTCTGTCAGCATCGACTTCGTAACCAGAACTCAAAACCAGAGCGCTTCCTGTTTCCAGATAACTAAAGCCTCAGTGTGGACCCCATTCATCTGGTGCCATCGTGTTCTGAGCTAGGCCTCAGAGACCTGCCACCTAGGCTGTTTGTGTGCCTGTCTGCCTGTCCTCATTCCTGTTCCCCTTAGCCAAAGAGAGGAGTGTGAAGAACTCTGGCAGAAGAACCTGCAAGCAAGGTGGAGTGACGTAGCAGGCAGACTCCATAGAAGGGAAGAGGCAGAGGTCCTGCTTCAAGCCACCTATGGGGCGGGCATGCCTGACACCTAGTTTGGCAAATCTGCTGCCACAGTAACACCCCGGTCAGACCCTGGGGAAGCAGAACACCAATGAAAAGGCTTTCCCATGGTAACAGGACGTTTCTGCTTCTTGCTTCAGCAGTTAGTGTAGGCCAAAGATGTGGGATCCATCCCTGATGGCTGCTGGAACTGTTAGGTAGGGAGGTGTGGCTACAGTATGACATTTTCCCCCACAGAAGAGTCATGAGATCCTCTTGGTCAGGACGGAAGGGATGGAACTGAGCTATGGGGCTGATCCTCGCAAGAGACCTATATGGGGAGAGAAGACCCCAGTGATAAGCAGTTCTGTTTGGATGCAAAACATACCCAGGCCACCTAGTCAACAGCCCATAGAGGAAGACCACAGAGGTATCCTGACAAGGATTAAGGAGCTGCTGAGGATACAGCCGGCAAATAAAGTAGAAAGACAGTCAATGAATGCCTAAAGGAAGGGAACAGTAAGAGAGGAAGAAAGAGAAATGTTTTACTTCTCTCTGCAAAGCTATGCTGAGGACCTAGCCAGAGCTGGGAGGAGATGGAAGAGCACACAAGTTGCTAATAGGGCTAGGTTGTCTTTCCTCTACTGAGGGTCACTGATGGTGATCTTCTGAAGAATGCACAGAGTAGAAAGGACGGAGCAGCTTGAGGTGTAAGGGGGAGCAGCTTACCACATTTTATGCCCACCTGTGTGCCAATCACACCAACGTTTTAGCTCTTGACATTGTCTTGTAGCTTCCTTGAGTGTCACTTCTTCCGAGTGTCAGTCTGAGCCCCGATACTCTGAGTGGCATCTCTGAGCCACATCGAAGAGAAATATTTATACATATGGGAAGCCCAGCCTTCTCACTATTGGATTTCTCAAAAAATAATTCCAGTTGGAGGGCTGCCTTTTCCATCTGGACGAGTCAATCAATTAATGTCAACAAATCAATTAAAGTTTACACGGAAATTACCCCGGTGGCCACGGAAGGCTCGCCTGGGAGTTTTGATCCAGCTGGCTGTTAACAGCACCATCAGCCGAGTTAAGGAAAGTACATGAGCAGGGACAACTGGCTGATCCCAGCACGAGCACTCGAGGCTGTCCACACATTCATGCCACCGAGCATAGCTCCTGTTGTTGTTGATGTCTTCATTTCATTGTGGTGCTGTTTCCAGTGCAAGCTCCTTGACGGTAGTTATCGCTCTCCCCTGGCGTGTTTGTCATGAGTAGCAGGACTGCCCTCTGGGTTAGCGTCTCCATGCAAGCCCCAAGAGCCCTTTGCTGTAGGACCCAGAAGCTGTGCTCTCTGCCACCGTGTCATACTTATCCACGTGGGGAGGGGGGGGGTCTGTGGTAGGTGGAGCTACAGAGTGAAGCTTAGCCAGCTCAGAACACATACGCATGGATGCCTCTGAGCTTTGCCCTTACTGCACGCTGGGCTGACTTGGCCACCATGGAGCTCTAAGTGACTGGCTCTGGTGAACTGGTCAACCTCACTCATTCGCCTTTCTCTGAAAATGAAAGGGGGCAAAGAGGCAATGGTGGTGAAGAGGACCTAGGATTCATCAGCACAGAAGTTGATAGATCGTTCTTGACTTACAAGGCTTGACTTAATGATTTTTTCGACTTTCCCATGGTGTAAAACCAATAGGAACTCGATAGAATTCTGAGTTCTGATCCTTTTCATAGCTGGTGATGTGTAGTGCGATGCTCTGTCTATAGTACTCGACCGTGGCAGAGACCTGCAGCTCTTGTCGGCCACACACGTCTCCAGGGGAACTCAGGAGCCCTGTAGTGTGTTCTGCCATAGCCTTGTAGGTCAACAGGCTGTGTGAGATGCAGTGTCAGCTTGTATTTTCTGTGTGCCTGTCCCTGCTTTCACAGCAAAGGATATACCCCTACCTTGCACCAGTCCTCAATGTGAGTCTCAGGTTTTCCACTTAAAATTAGTCTTACCTTGATCCATGTGTAGTGGTTCCTATAACCTTAGTGCTTAGGAAGCTGAAGGCCAGTATGCAAGATCTTGTATCAAAACCAAACAAGCATTAAGCAAAATCTTTTATAAAAAGTTCACACAATGGGACAAAGATGATGCTCACGTTTCTGGTCGCTCATTCTGGGAAGGTCATTAGTCCACTGGAGCACTAAAACTTTTCCCTGAAATAATTTAATAATTTTAATGTACCCATTCATGCATGTGTACACACACACACACACACACACACACACACACACACCATGAACTGAATTACTGAGAAAAATTCTGGCATATAAATTTTTATAGAAATGAAATAACGCCTTCACCTTAAATAGGAGTAATTGGAAGTCTGGCTGAACAGATATCATTCAGGAATTCACTTTAATTAATAAATAAATACATTGTAAGATTAGAGCTAGTTAAGCCTTTCCCTTGTAATACAGTTTGGCTGTCAAATTATATTGCAATTTCTCTTTTTATTTATTTTGTAGAAAATGGATTCTAAACTGTAGAAATGAGTACAGCTAATATATTATCAGCCATTGGTACTGGACAGAAAGATAAAAGGATACAGCACAGGCCCACACAGTCAGGTCAAGGAGAGAGGACAGAGCTCTCAGGTGGGTCAGCGTCACCAGATGGGTCAGAAGTCACAAGAATTGATCTCCTTAGAAAAAAATTAAGACCTTAAAACAATGATCTCCAGGGTCCTTGCCCTGTGAGGTTAGTGCCAAGCCACTGTCTGGTAGAGGACTGTGGTAGTTTGAATGTAATGGACCCCCCAAGCTCAGAAGTAGTGCCACTATTGGGAAGTGTGGCCTTGTGAGAAGTAGGTGTGGCTTTGCTGAAGGGAGTGTGTCCCTACAGGGGCAGGCTTTGAGGTCTCTTTTGCTCAGTGTCACCGTTCACTTCCTGTTGCCTTCTGATCAAGATGCAGCCAGCACTGTGTCTGTCTACACACTGCCCTGCTCCCCACCAGGGACTGAACCTCTTCATCTCTTCCTAAGAGATGCTGTGGTCATGGTGTCTCTCCACAGAAGTAGAACACTAAGACAGGGATGACACAGTAGAGAGAGAGCTGCGTGCCCAGCAGCTCTCTCACATGCAAAGGTTTATGTCTGGAAAGTTCGGGTTCCAGAACTTTCCATGGAATGCAAGCTTGTGGGACAGAGTACAAACTATTGTGATGCACACACGGCAAAGAGTTTTGAAGATAAGACAATGGACACCAGCAGACCAGCGTCTTTGTCCTCTGTAACATGTGGTTCCATGACCCCCACCCCACTCCTACCCCCAAAATACCCTGGTGGAGATTCTGTGTAATGGAGTTCAAATTGTACATTTCTGGCATGATTCCTCTTTATTGGAAAAAGTGGAGCAGTCAGAAATGACCCCTAAAGAAGAACAGAATGACGTAGGAAAATTAGACCTGGTAAGACACGGGGCGGGGAGAAACCTGAAGCAAGGAATTGACCTTACCAATCTTTCTCTAGCAGGCTGAGTAGAGCTTGAATTCAGCTGACCCTAGACCTCTGTGCTCAGTGAGGGAGTCTTGTTTTAATTTCCTCTGTGTATTTTGTCCTCTTTCCTGTGTATATCTCGGTTTCCAGCAAGGACTAATTCTCCATCTCCACCGTCTTCACTCCGGAACTCTGTACTCTGTCACTTAAGGTGGCTCTTGTCCTCTGGCTCCTAATTTGTCCCCGGTGCTTATGAAAACCGTTCCCTTCACCTCCTCAAGGGCAGCGTCTAGCAGTTGTTCTGGAATGATTCATGGTGCTTCCACTCAGACCACGCCGCTTATTCATCATTGAGCCGTCTATCCAGATCCCTGCTCCCTGCGGGACGTGTCCCTGAGCCGCCGGGCTGTTCCCTTGCCGAGTTCCACACACCGCTGACCTCCTCTGATAACCTGTGACCCTAGGAAAAGCTGTCCTACCCACACCGCAGCCCCAACTCAATGAGGTCATTTCATTTGGCCCATCAACAACAAACGCAGGACTAGCGTGCTTCCAAAGCGCGTGATGCTTAGCCGCAAAACCCAGATCCTAAAGGCCAGATGAAACCAGACAGCTGGGCCTGAGCACACGCACACCTTCCTGCCTATTTATAACCCATTGCTGATTTTGCTGAACTGGGCAAAGGGAGGCCTCAGAGACAAAGTGACTCTACTTTTTTGTTTGTTGAGTTTGAGTGACGTCCCCTGCTGAATCTGGGGCGACAGTCCCCTTGCCTTCCACACTACCCCCAGGTGGTGCCATTCCTCTCCGGGGGGGGGGGTTCCCCTTTATGAGTTAGCAAATGAGGCAACCTTGAGAAGGAGCACTTAGAGGGAAATGGAGAGAAGCAGAGGACAAGGCGACTGGGAGGTTAGAGGGAACCATTCTGTCCCTGCCAATGGGAAAAGTGTTGCTTAGAGTCATGGAAAGCATGTTCCTCTGAGGAGAGACCCTTGTATTGGTCCAGAGCCTCCCAACCACAGAGCCAAGGAAGAGTGCTGCCTGCATATCTGTAATGAGTTTCTGGATACGTAGAGATATTAAGGAGTTGTCAGTTCACAGAATTGTGAAG
The DNA here is from genome assembly GCF_014885135.2 of Alexandromys fortis. Lineage (NCBI taxonomy): Eukaryota > Metazoa > Chordata > Mammalia > Rodentia > Cricetidae > Alexandromys > Alexandromys fortis. Next base: position 27,084,434 of record NW_026067909.1, on the reverse strand, counting down.
GGTTAATATGCCCAAACTCTATAATGCTGATGTCTTCTCAACTCTGAAGCTAGTCAGTGTCTCGATTATAGGTACTTCAGTTAGGGGAAATGCCCTCTTATTCAAGGAGGGGCGTTTGCTTGATTGAATGTGACCCCTCCCCCCCCACCACTGAAATGTGAATCATGTCCATAAATCCTCTCACTTACGTACGGCAGTAATGTCTGGACTACTTGGGCCTGTTCCTCAGTGTCTCCCTACCAGAGCCTGCCTGTCCCAACAAAACCCGGAGAGATGTGGGCATGACTAGGAACAGGCACATTCCGCTGGCTCTACCCCGAGGCTCCATTGCTGCATGCAGTGCCTGATAATCCAGCCCAGTTGAATGTTGACCCAGGATCAGAGAAAGGACAGCAGAAACGTACAGAACAGACGGGAGGAGGGGGCCCCAAAGTGCTGAGGATTGACGAGCATGAGATAGGTGCCCACAGAGGCACAGGTCTCCTCATTAGCTCAGTGACTGTGTTCTGTAAGGTTTTCATGGTGAATACCCACTGAATGGTGTTCGGTGGCTCTGTTCCATTACACTTAGGCAGACTGGTAGTGTGTCCTACAGTTTCTGGCCAAAATATTCTTATCAGTGGATCAATAGGTAGCCATACTTAATTTGTTTTTTTTTAATATGCCTATTTAATATTTCCTGTTGATACATTAGAATAGAATTCCACACCGCTGGCACCATAACTCACACTGATAAAGCTACCCCTTCACACCTGCTTTGTCTATAAAGCATATTACAACCTTCCTGTTCTTAGGCACTGTGTTTGGGGGCCCTTTGAACAGTGCAGACGACAACCAAAAGTATCAACATGGTGCTTAGTCACCAGAGAATGAGACACTGTACTCTGTGGGGGCAAAAGTAAAGGTAGAACACCTTGCTGGCCCTGATGGCAGCACTTTCATGGTGCTCGGGCATGGAGGTGGAACATTGCCTTGCTGGTCCTGTTGGCATTCCTTGCATACTGCTCCGGCATGGAGGGGTAGCAGTATCCTGCTGGTGGTGTTTGCACAGTGCTCTCTGGGCTGTTTCTACTCTCACTGGGCCCATGAGAATCACCGTGGAACTATGAGTATGGGAGGTTATTGTTAGTGAGTGGAGACTTTGTCAATATAGAATCTACAGCTGAGAAGGACCAGCCATGTCTGCAGAACATGGTGAACAAGACGGGCTGCAGATTGGGAGCCCAGGACTCATTGGCTGTGATAGAGGAATGAGAATAATGCAGTCAGTACCTCATAGGAATGGCCCACACTTTATGAATATCCTTCTATAACATATGCACCTACTAGATGTTCAGCTCCATCCTGGCCAGTTGGCTCTGAACAAATGAGACCTACAACGGAAAGACCTCTTTCTACATATCAGAGTGTGAAAGTCCTCTTTACCCATGTAGTTGAGACACTGGCTCTAAAACCGCCTTGCACACATGGAGCTTTGAGTATACACAGGCCCAGAAGTGGGTAGCATAGTGAGAAGGGGCTGAGTTTGTCACCGGTCAGGGTGTTGTGGTCCCCAAAGTACAGGCATTTCTTAGTGGTTATTCTTCACTTTGGCTGATGCTTATGACCTCTGGTCATGCCTGTGGGGTCTTCCCTGGAAAAGGAGGAAACTTCTAACCCTCTCAGGCTTCTTCTCTGAACTCAGTGCCCTGTTGTTCTCTGACAGAAAGGTTCTTATCTCCACAGCATGGAAGAGTGCAGCATCTGCCCAGTGTCTCTTCCAGTGCTCTGAGTACTTCTCCTTAGGGCTCTGCATCCCTACGCCAGGTTGACAAGGCCTGGTCATATTCTTAAAGTTGAGTTCAGGTAGAGAAGGAAAAGGAAAATGAGTGCTGGATGACAGGGTCTCCCACCCAGAGTCATGTGATCGTTGTATGACCTGCTTCACCATTTGTTACCTACATCCTGAGCCCAGAGCCCAAGACTATACTATGAGGGGGTAACTCAGGCAACCAGAAGGCAAGATGACCCTCTGCCCCTCTGTCATCACAAGGTAGTGTAAGAGGAAGCTACAACACACTGAGAGAACTGGCCTAGCGCAACAGGAGGGAGAGACACCTCTGGCAGCTTGGAAAAGTCTCTTGAGCCACCGTGGGAAAATAGCCTGAAGATGACAGGTTTTCCTCCAGAGACCCATTTAGAACTTTAGGGCCTGGGATGTAAACCAGCCACTGGTTGATTTGTTATACCTAGGAGAGGGGAGTACTTCAGAACACACTGGAGTTTCTGTGAGTTGAGCTCTTGGTCCAGGCCAGGGGCTTAGGGACACAGTAGCATGAGGTGGCAATGGTTTATGTTACTCAGATCCCCTTCAGCATCAAGTGATGCTCACAGACAGGAAAATAGGTGCAAGTGTGCATGTCATGCATGCACAGATGTGACTGTGTGTGTATGCATGCATATGGATATGCATGTGCCTGCGCCATAGGCCAAAGCCATATAAGGAAGCTTATATCAATGAGTATGGGCATGGTCCCAGCTCTGAACACTCTTCCATGAATTGAAACCTTAGCTTTCTCAAATAATCTGAGAACAATACTGTTTCCTGCTCTGGGGTAGTAACAGAACGCAAGTCATCCAGCCACCGCTTAGAGCCTTTTGGATGGTCTCCATGTGTATTCACACATCCTTAATCCTATGGAAATCCTTTTCTAAAAAGGTCAGTGGGTCAGGTACACAGACACCCACCTCCCCATAGATGCCCACAGAGGAGACCTCAGGGCTTGTAATATCACCAAACACTAGTAGGGAAATATACCTTCGTACTTCAGAGTACAGGTGGCTTTATCCTATTTGACCACTTTGTGGGGGCTCAAGGCAAGGCAGCCTACCCCAATCTTCACCCATCAAGACAGAGGGTTGGATGGAACAACTTAGATATTTCTTCTAGGCTCAAGAAGTGGATGGATATTTTTATTCTGGGAATTGCTTAGGAGAAAGCCAATAGAGAGTTGGCAGTTCAGTTACCTAGTCTACGGGGATTTTATGTTGGTGTGTCTTCATAGACTTTCTGACCCTTCTAAAACTTCACAGACTCTCTTACCCTTTGTAACCTATGGTGGGTGGCCTTACAGACCCATAAGCAAGAGAAGGAGACACCTACCACACACTTATGGTTTTTGCTGCTCTTCAGTTGACTTGGGATGTCTTACCACTTCTCTGTCTGCCTCATTGGTTCCTGGCTTTGAGTAGACCAACCATTTCAAAACCCTGTACAAAGTAAGGAGATTATCCGTCCTGTGGAAATACACAGAGACAGCTGAACCCTGAGTGGAGGAAGCAGTGACCAGCAGTATTACACAGGTCCTCAGTGGTCAGGGAGCCTAGTCCAACCAGGAAGTCTAAGCTAGTCTTTGAGATGGATGTGTACAGAGGGCCTTCACTCTATTAGTGAAGTGCTGGGGACAGGATGGGTGAGGCAAGATGTAAGTTGAAATATGTGGGTCTGGGCTTTTTGATAAGTGGAGTCAATATATCACAAATACAGACAGACAAGGGTTGTTTGAGAAACATTTTTTTCTGTGCCCATTATTTAACCGAATGCACAAGAATGCCCAGTCGATAGACATGTGTAAGAATCAGGATGGGGAGGCTATCATGGCTCTAGAGTGTAGGGTCCACAAGAGTTCTCTATCACAGAGTCCCATCCCAGGACCTTGTAAGCAAAGGTTCTCCACTATCCTCAATTCCCAAGAGCCTGTGTGAGTGAGGCCCAAATGGCCCGCTCACTGACCTCACCTCTGCGCTGACAACAGTTACCAAGTCATGGGGCTAGTGGAATCAGACATGGTCCTTAGATGAAGGTGACTGTGCCAGGCTTAGGCTTCAGCTGCTATCTGCTGAGTGCTTACTGCCCGTCACAAAACATCTGTTTCCTCTAGCGGCAGCTCACAGCACACATGGCTTCTGCTTGCCCCAGTGGTTCAGTTCTTGCCCTTCCGCATCTCCTCGCCCTCAGCCCCACTGTCTGCTGTAATGTCATCAGCTCTCCCAAATGGCCTCATCATTTCTCTTAGGGAGTTTTTTTTAAGTCTGTTATTCTGTCAGTAGACATTAATTATCTACAAGAAAAAGCCCCAGATGCTTCTGTCCCTGGCCTTATGGCCCCAAGCAGATGCTAGCAGAGGCAGAGGTAATTTTTCTCTAAGAAGGATACCAACCAGGTCCCACAGCCACCCAGTCGCCCAGGTCAAGGAGGGGTTAGAGCTCAGTTTCAAGTGCTCCCAAACTCGGCAGGAGGGGACTTTTAGCTTAGTTGGCTTTCCCAGCCCATCAGAGAGCCTGAGGACTCTCTTCGGGTGTCCTTATTCCTTCTTGTGTAAATGAAGCCACATGGGTGGGATCCTAGGAGCTGAGTGCCTACAGACTGTTTTCCATGTCTGGAGACAAGCTGAGAAGCAGCAGGCAGAGCTATCCAAGGAAGTCCTAGGCTGTACATGAGACCTACTTGGGTCCCCCAAATGCTTGAGCTACTGCTGTTCTGGAAGTTTCCTCACTAGTAAAGGACTCACTGCCTCAACCTGTAACATCTGACACCATCACACAACCTCCAACACAGAGAATGTTTCTGTACTGTGGTGGTAGTGTTATCACCAGCTCTCTAGGGCTCCTACCTGTTCAGCTAGCGCCCCAGTATTGGATAATGTGGCTGAGAGGAACACTGGGTCAGCAAGAGAAGGTTGCTTATCCCGTCTACCTATGTTTATCTTACACCTTAAAATTACATACATGCATATCTGACAGGGATGCAAGCAGTATCAACTGTGAGGTTTATAATCCTGAGTATCTAGGCTTTTAAAGCAAGATGTCTTCTGTGAAGGGCCTTCATGTCTGCCTTGTGTGTCCCCAGCAGGCAGGAGGTTTGTAATGATCCCTGCAGAGCTGGGTTTAAATGTGCTCTTTCATCTAATGGCTTCGCCTCTCTTTCTTTAGCTTTCATTTTCTCATTTGAAAGCACACCCTGCACATAGAAAAAAAAACTGTATTTATATCAAAGAAGAAATGGTAACGGAGCCAACAGTTAGGACTGTATAAAAAAAACTCTCTTATTCTTGGCCCTGTTCCCAACTACATCTACAAATTATTTCTTTGTTCTGATGTCCCAGTAATAAAATACCAGTTATTCTTGGAAGCCAACATCACCAAAAAGTTATATTCTCAACTGAGGACTTCCACCTCAGGCAAATGAGGTCGTTCACCTGGGGTGCAGGATGCTCTTGTGGAGAAGATGCACACCCACATCATCCATGCCCGCAGGTATGTGCATTTCAGATGTCAAGAAACAAGCCAAATGCAAGCCCCTTCTCCAGATTTTATACAGTGGAAGATGCCCAAGGATCTGATTGGAATGGAGATTCTGAACCACTGGGTCTGGGTGTGGCCTGCGCATCCATGACTTTGAAAAGAACCTAGTTGGTGGGAGTGTTGTGGCCAGACAGTAGCCTGGACAGCAAGGGATTGGGTCTAACTGCTATAGAACACTAAATTGATTTCTGCTTCCAGAAGCTTTCAGTGGGTGTCTAGACTTTGCCAAGTACAGTAAAACATTCAAAATAAATATCTCTGAGATCAGAAGTTGCCAGGAGAGAATAGCAGCAGAGCCACAGAGTGGAAGGAGGCAGGCGTGTAGGGTTTTGAAAAGGAATCACAATGTTGGGGACTAGGGAGTTGGAGATCAATGATTGTATATTGTGATAGACCTGTATTCAAGTGGTTTAGACTTAGTAAGTGATTGTATGCCACAGGAGGTGCATTTGCAAACTAGGAAAATAGGACAGAGAACATATGTGTGTATGCACATGCATGTATATAAGCGTGGAGTAACAGCTGATGTATACAGTTTTGAGGACAGGGTGGGGGATGAGGTGGAACTGTGTACTAGCCACTGACAAGGTTCTTTCTAGGAAGCTTCTGTCTCCATAGCCCTGGCAGGAGATCCTTGTCATGTGTTTGCAAACAGGGCATGAGATAGATGAGGTGTAGGGAGACAATAATCCAGACGGGAGCACAAGAGAGAGAAGGGGTTCATATGGGAAGCAGAGTGGAAAGAGAGATAAGTTCAGATTTATGAAGCTGAGCTGGATTATGAATGGTCTTGAAAACCAGCCCTCCATGGAAGTTGGATGTGGTCCCAGGGCCAACAAGGCTGTGTTGCTCCAGAACAGGGAGAAATGGATGACAATGGTCCTCCAAGATTAATCCAGCAAGGCTGACAGTTCCGTTGTCATGTGTGATCATTTATTTGTAAAATGAAGTCATAATTGCAGTCATCAGGGTCTGTGCATACAGTGTGGTATCAGACTGAGCTGGACTGTGTGTGTCCCTGGTCCATTGATGGTGTGAGCCGAGTGGGTGTTCCCACAGACACCCATGCCGGTCCTGGAAAAAGGCCTGATGGTCTGTGCACCATCGCTTCTCCAACAGGAGCACATTTTATTCTTGTTTAGGATTTAATGATGATAAGTAAGTGTCCTGCATAGTTGAACCCAGCTTGGCTTGGGTGTGGAAGTGGAGTCCAAGCCATGTGTGACTTGTGTGTACTGCCTAGCTTTGAGGGGAAAGAACCACTGAGGGCTGGAGCGTGTCCTAGAGAGGCTCTGGGAACTCTTGTGTGGGGTTACAGTTGAGCAGAGCGTCCAGAACTGAATGGGGAGATCTGAGGCCCCACTGACACCCAGAGGACAGGCAGACTCCACTTTTAAAATCCTGGCCCCATCCCTGCAGCACTGGGACCTGTGTTGGGACTCTCCTCCATTTCCCTAGGAAGATGAGGGGATGAGGGGATGTGACCATAGCCATGCTTGTTAGCATGGTCAGTGTCTCTGTTTCCCTGTGGCTCTCCTCTGGCCGTGTGGAAGATGGATTCCTAGGACTTCACTCACCATCTGACTGAGAGCAAATAATATCTTAGTTGGATTTTTTTTCCTTTTCCCTCAAAAAGGAAGGGAGATCTTGAGGATTTTATTTGAAAAGTAAGCAAACAGTTCAGAAGGCCTTTTTAATTAGGGTGTCTGCCAATTTTTAAAATCCCATTAACCACTGTACATACATACATACATGTGCACCTGCGTGCGCGCACACACACACACACACTACATCTGAATATCTCGATGACTTGCAGAAGCACTGGGAGGTAAGACATCATGCTGCCCTTGACAGCTGTCCTGTGGATAGGATAGATAACCATAGCTTCATGTAAGACACTCCATCCTCTCTCCATGACCTTCAGTGAGGGATGCTGGGTCAGAAGAGCCACTCATCTTTAAGCCAGGCCTTGGACCATCCCTCTTAACTCAATTCCAGCTACACACTGTCTATTCTGTGAAGCCACGCCCACCTTTGCTGGAGCCACACCCACCCTTCTGGAGCCATACTGCTTTAATTATGTTCTAATGTCCTTTGCGCTTCCAAAGTGACTTCTGTATGCTGTGTCGGGAAGGAGTAGTGCTTATGATTGTGCGGCTTATGCAAATGATGTCCTATGACAGGTAGACGTGTGGGACTGACATTCGCCACTCACAACTGTGTGCTTGAAATTTACTCATATTTTTCATGATGCCATCTTTCCTTTCTAGTCCAGTGTTTCTTTGGTATTGTCTTTGTTGTTGTTGGCTGAACTTGTTTAATTAGAACAATCTGCATTTTCTTGAGCCTAAGTCTAACGTATCCCAGGCTGACGTTGGACTCACCATATAGCTGTGGCTGACCTTGCACTTCTGACCTTCTTGCTTCTAATTGCCTAGCGATGGGCTGATAAGTAGGTACTACTGGCATACTCTATTTATGAAGTACTGGGAATTGTACTCCAGGCCAAGAGAACAGCAGGCAAACACGCTATTGGTTGATTATCTTAAAGAATCAGTCTTTGACTTTGAGATCCCTTTGTTTTATATCGTAGTTTTCCATTTCACTCTCTTTCAGTGCTGTGTCTCCATGCTAGAGGTGTTGCCCGCTCACGCCACCCTGGCCGGATCTCCTTCCGCCCCTGGCTTTCTGTTGCTCTCGTCTATTTCAGAACTGGCTTGTGATGACCTGTCTCTAACATTGTCTTCCAGGCCCTGGGCACGCAGCAGGGTAGAGTGTGGGAAAACATATCAACAGCACAGATGAAATCCCAGATACCCCCTTGGCGAATTAAAAACTTAAACTTATTTAATTCTTCTCTTCCCTGTCTGAGAAACACAATGGTCTTAGTGAATGTTAACTAATAACATTTCCTCCTGGCCAAAGAGCTTGGTTCAATTTTTGTTTCCCCCGTCCACCAACTTGACATGGTTGTTCCTTTATGCTAACTTGTGATTCACCTTCATCTATTCACTTTCTAGTTTTATTGGTCAAGTTTTTCTTTTTTCTTGATTTCAGCCTATCCTTTAGAGCATCCTCCTTCCTGAAGTCCATTTTTTTGCAGCTTGCTTCAGAAAAGTTTCTTAGAACAGAAACGGTTTTGTGTTTGTACAAATAATTTCATTTCATCTTCGTTTTTGGAACACCCTTTGTCTAGCTGTTGAGCTTTGACTTGATGCTATTTTCCTTCATGGTCGTTGTGTTTGGGTTTCCATGATGGCCATCAAGAGTGTGTATAAAGCCTCACTTCTATTTTTTTTATATGATTTACCCTTCTCTCAGGCTTCTGTCTCAGTATCATAGTCTTTCACATCTTGATCTGGAGCAACTTTTACAGATCCTATTTGGCACAAGTTGAGCTTCTTCAGATCTAGGCTCAATGTTTTTCAACATTGAGATGCTATTTTCTGTCACCATCCAGGACCATTTTTAGTATCCCTGCTAGGAACTAGATTAGATATATGCTTCCCTTCTAAAAAAATATAGGTATTAATATGTCTTTCATTCATCAGGAATTTCTGGGCTGCATTTTGTTTAATTTTAAGCACGTCTTCTATGTCTCTAATTCTTTTTCTAGCTATTTCTAACTTGACATTCTCATCTCTACTGAATATCTTATTCCTGTTCTTAAAGTCTTCAGGAATAAACCATCTTCTTTCCAAACATTTCTGGTTAATTTCTGGAGTATCTATTCCTTATTTATCCTTTGAGTCTATTCTTGCAGCCTGACATGTTTCTTTCTCATGAGTATATGCTTTTGTTTATTAGTTAACTTTCTGAGAAGTTCATGCAAGAGTACTGCACGTTAGTTCCATCCTTCCCCTGTTCCCTTCAACTCTGTCAGTGGCCCCACTCCCTCTTGAATAGATGACCTTTACTTTCATTATTATGTGAGTGCACATGTATGTGTAAATACAGTCAGCTGAGTGCATTTAGTGGTGCTCCTGCGTATGCATGTTTAGGCTTAGCACGTCACACTAGATGGCCTCTCCAGGATCTTGTCTCTGGAGAAGACTGAGTTCCCATCTTTCAGGAACCATTTGTTGTCTACAGCTCTTCACCTTGGGTGGGCTCCTATGAGATGTCTCCCACCCACACTGGCTTGTCAACTGGTGTTGTCATGAACAGGTCTCGTTAAGTGACCATATTGCTGATATTTTGTTGGTATAACATCCTTCTCATATAGAGAAGACACTGTCTTGACATCCGACATCTTGGCTTTTCTGTCTTTCTACTTTCTTTTTCATGATGGTCCCTGAGCCTTAAGTGTAGGTGTGGCACCATAGAGTTATCAGTTGAGGTCAGGGCATCCCATTGTCAGTTTTCTGCATTTTGACCATTTCTATACCTCTGTAGTAATCTCCATTAGATGCAGAAAGAAGAGGTAGAGCTACACACATCTGTGGGTATAGCAATAACTATTTAGAATATAGTTAAGGTTAGTAAAGTGGCAACAATAGGTTCTAATCTAGGGTCCTTGATCTCACCAGCCATGAGTAAATGGTTAGACTTACAGTTACAGGCATGAATTCCCTCCTGATTATCTGGTGGCCTTCAGTCCCATTAGGCAACTGTTGGTTACTCATAAGATGTAAGTACCACTATTGCACCGTTGGGGACCTCTTGCCTTGCTGGCCATTGTTGTGGTCTGTAGGTTTTATGGCTGTGTAGAACTTGGATGGTGTTTTGCCCTTGCCAACTTAGACAGCACTTTTGGAGACTATGAGAGATAGTACTCAGAGAGAAGGCTTCCAGGTCAGTTCTGGCTCACTTCTTCCAAGTTGCGTGTCCTAAGTTTATGGTGCCTGAAGTCATAATGTTATTACCTTCAAGTCCTGGGTGGCAACCAAAGACAATACAAGTTATTCTAGAAGTCTCTTGGGCTCCCCTGACCAACTTGAAGGGGGAATCTCCAGTGCCTGGCACTGGAGTTCTTGAATAATATATGGCTCTTAGGGAGAGCTTTATCACCTAAGTGGTGAAACTTCACAGTATTTGTGTGTGTATGTGCATGTATATAGTATTATATGTGCATAGTTAATGAAATATGGAATAGTATATTTCCCTATGAAGTTTTCAAACATCTTTAGTATTATTTATCCTTCCCTTTGTATTGCCTTCCCGACTCCTTCCCAGTTAAATCCTCCCTCCCCCTCCATCTGATTATCCCAAGAAGCTGAAGTCCAGAGCTGAATTAGGTGCTTTAGGATCAAAATAACTTTTGCTTCCAACAAGACTGTTTCAGCTTATGTTTTTATTTTTTAAACACTCTCATGCTATTTTTCTTTTGCTTTTGTTCCAGTTTTAACCCATGGGAATTCTGAGATGTTTGAGTTTCAGACATCTTCCATGGGAGATTTTTTTTTCTTTTTGTGTGGGTGAAGCTGGTGACAATGGCAAAGTCTCTACTAAAAACCCCAGCTTAGTGTGTTTGTGGGCCAGCTCCTCTACCCTGCAATGTGGGATCATCATCCACATCCATGCTGTGCCCCACTCCACATCACCTCGCAGGTTCTGCGAAGGTAATTTAAGCACACATGTTTTCTGATATCTGCTTAGGTTCTGATAAAATCCCGGTGAGGAATCCATTCCATCATACTGTGAAGAGTTTCACTTGGGACAAAATTGAAACAGTTGACACCAAACTTCTGAGTTCCTTAATTTAATTCTTCCTGCTCTACAGAGACATCCTTCTCACAAGTCGGACAGTGATTTAAAAGTAGCACTATCAGTGCTCAGAGGTGACTCTCTGTAAGAGTGAGTGAGCAGATAGATGATAGACAGACAGACAGACAGACAGACAGACAGACAGACAGAGAGATACCACGGCGGGGTCATCTTCTTCCAAACCTTACCTTCCTCAAGGTTACAAGGAGGAAAGAACTATCGCAGTTATAAGGATATATATATACACACACACACACACACACACACATCCAAGTAGTCTCATGAGAGGAGGGCTCCTCCAGCCAGGTCGTGATCTACCTGAAGTCAGCTTCAGGAAGTGTGGAAGGGATATGATCGGCAGGAACCCAGGGTAACCAGGAAGTGGCCAGTCCCTGAGAAGGGTGGTAATGAACATGTCCTATCATCAGAAAAGGAGAGCAATGATGCTGGTTTCCCTGGCTGCGAGGTGAAACCACTGTTTCTGATGTGTTTTTGAATTGATTAGTGGTTGTCGCAAATCCTTTTTTTTAATGACGAAAGTCATAAATAACCATTGGCATGATGTGGAGAATGGGGCTTGGATTGACTGGGAGAGAGTTACTGCTTGGGGATATATAATGACCCAGAATCTCTGCAAGAAGCATTTATGCAACTATGCTCATACAACCAGATATACCACATACACATAGAGATACATGTATTTCAGGTATACATAATTGCAATACACACATGTGCATATACACTCACACATGCTCTCATCACACATGTGCACTCATACAAATGCATCCACGAGATGTATAGGCATGCAATGCATATATGTGGTCACACATATGCTCATACCCTCATACACATGTTTAAATAACTCTCATATATGCCCAAATCCTCTTGGTCTTCCACATGCTCACATACACAATTGCATGTCTACCACATATAAATGCTTAAAATCCACACATGTTGTTATGCACACCCATACTCACAGCTGCATAGATGCATAGATGCCAGCTGTCTACATTAATGTAGATATATACATATACACAAGTATACATTTATATACAGGGCGAATTCCCTGCACAGTATGTTGTAGTGTACACACACACTCACTCATTTTATTCCTGTTATAAGCCAGCTCAGTGTTTGCAGTTTCCTGGTTCTGAACCAGGACTAGAAGTATTTATCCAGCTTATCCATCTCCCGCTCAGCTTGAGACAAGGCTTGAGGAGTACATAATCCCCTGCCGTGGAAACTGAGCATGGCTCTTGGCAATGCTATCATGATGGCCTGGCCTCCGTGTAGGTTCCGGATGCCAGCCCATGTGTGGAGGGGTACAATAGAGATTGTGCGGAAAGTACTAGACATGGATTTTATTTTTTCCAATCACTTATCTTTCACTTAAGATAAGCTAAGAGTATAGTGCCTAGCTGTGAAAGAAGAAAAACCAAAAACTTTTGTCTGAAATTTTAAAACCCTTTAATTTTATTGACATGCTTCTGTTGATTTGAGGGAAAGAGGATGTGGCCGGTGGGTACAACAGGAGATCCAATCTGTGGTTGCCAGTGCTTTACATTGTTATTGCTCTTTCTCATTGTCGTTCTGTTCTGTTTCATCTTCAAAACGGCCAGTGCAGGCTCCTGGCAAACTCTCCATTCTCGGTACGGTCTCAGTGCTGGGTGGGAGTAAAGCGCATTCATAAACGACAAAAGCTCCTGAGGGGTGCAGACTTCCTGATGTGCTCTGTGGACTGTCAGTGTACAAAAACCAGTAGGTGTGTGAGCATCCAGGCCTAAGCGTCTCCTAATAAGGCCCAGCGACCTGCTAGCTCTAGGAATGCTGGCTCTCCTCCCAGAGGCTCTGGATGAGAGAGCTCCCTTTTCCCGCTTGAGGGAGGTGGGACTGGCAGGGGTGGGGAGGTGGCTTGGGAGGCTCTTGTAAAATTGGCAATGGTTGTCACGTCCTGACTCACAGGGAGATGCCGTGGACAGATAGGATTTTCTGAATCACATCTTTTTCTATTCATACCTTTTCCTGTAGCCTTGGTTTCGGATCTTGCGCACGTTAGAGAAGAAATGGCTAAATCTCGCTAATGTTTGCAGCTCCAGCCCGGTCACAAAGGGGTCACGGTCTAAACACGTGTACTGTGTAGGAATTGCCCTTGAGTGACTTGGTAAACACGATGAGGCAACACGTCCTTCCAAGAATGGTGGCTTAGCCCCTGAGGGGCTGAGTTAAGGCTGTTCTGGGATTCTCAGGGTCATGGTGACTTCTAGAACTTCCTATCCTGAGCCCAGAGCTAGACCTCACTTCTGTGGCCTTTGTCCTCCAAGGAAATGTGGTTAATTTCTAGAAAACTAATAGAAGCAGTCCCTGAAGCTTAAGGAATGGACTGCCACACAGCAGGGGGAGGGGGTAAGGGGGCTGCCACACAGTGGGTGGATGGTCTGCCACACAACAGGGGGAAGGGCTGCCACACAACAGGGGGAGCTACCACAGGGCCAGGAAGTGGGGCTGTCACACAGCCAGAGACTCTGTGAGTGACAGGAGCTGCAGTGCAGCCCTGAGTGAGGGGGAGCAGCCACAGAGCCAGGCCTGCCTTCCACTCCTACTGTAGCCCAGCTCAGCACCGTTGGTCCAGGAGGGAAGAAGCAGTATCTGGATGTTCTGTGTTGAACAGTAAATCACTGATGATTTAAACCCTGACAGATATGTAGCCCAGTCACCGTGGTGTGCTGTTGCCAGGAACCTCCTGCTGACATGAGTTATAGGTTCTCAAAGGTTAGTGCTCAAACTGATGTCACGTCTCCGAGCCTCCCTGTCCCCCCTAATTTCCTGTTCATGAAGGGGGTGCCAGCTGTGATCCTCTCCCTGGACTCTTCCCGTAACGGCGATGGCCAGCCCTTCTCCAGGTGTCCACCCACACGTTTGCTGGTGGAGATTCACAGAAGTGCTCCAGTTTGTATCTCCTCGGCTTATCAAACACACAGGATAAACTTGACCCAATGCTGGAGGAGATGGACGTCCCCGGTGATATCAGGTTTTCAGTTGGAGCCAGCAGGAGCCAGACCATGCCAGGGGTTTCCAGAGATGAGCCGAGCAAGCTGTTCCTGAAAGAGTCTATCCGAGCAAGCACAGAAAAGCCTTGGTCTTATTTTTGACAGCAAGGCTTTGAAGATAACTTGAGTGAGCAATTTCAAAACTTACTCGTATGCTTTATTCTGCTCAAGCAAAAACAACCTCCAAAACAGTGGTGTCTGTGTTACCCGCGCGAGTGCAAAGCTGTGTAGGACTCTGAGAGTTAATTTATGTTCCGTTTTTATATTACACTGACATCATTATAGCAATGTTCCAAAATTCTAAATTAAACAGAGAATAATGAGTAGTGATAGCCATGACTATCGTCCATTAGATTCTCTTGAATATCTGTGTTACTTGTATGAGCGCCCCATACCTCTTACCATTTAGCCATCTCAGAACTGGGTGCCACATAGTTCTTACAGTTTGGATGTCACAGATTTGGGTGCCCCAGTAGCTGTCACCAATGTTCAGAACTCTGTAGCTCTTACGGTTTGGGTGTCAAAGATCAGAGTGCCACAAGTCCGTACAGCTTGTCGCTGCAGCCATGAACATTGCTGAGTGCTTCTGCTCTTCTCATCATGGTTTTATATCCCGTGGGTCCTAGATAAATGCTTCTGAGTCCTCTGTCTCCAGGTCTGTTTCAGTCAAGGCATAGCTTCTCTTTTATCTTTTTTTTTTTTTTTTTTTTTTTTTTTTTTTTTTTTTTTTTTTTTTTTTTTTTTGCTTTTTCGAGACAGGGTTTCTCTGGAGCCTGTCCTGGAACTAGCTCTGTAGACCAGGCTGGTCTCGAACTCACAGAGATTCGCCTGCCTCTGCCTCCCAAGTGCTGGGATTAAAGGCGTGCGCCACCATCGCCCGGCTCTCTTTTATCTTCCAACTAATACTCATTGTTTGCTGTCTGAGTAACAGTCACCATCTTGGAGAGGTCTTAGCACTTCTATATGTAGCCTTTTCTTCTTAAGACACGGGTGTGTTAGGAGGCCTTGTGCACAGGCACCCTTTTCTGCTTGGCTGTCCTGCTCCTGAGAAAGGACCACAGCAGGACAGGTGCATATGTTTGTCTTACCTGTAATTGACAGCAAACAAGCAAACATTTCTTTTCCCTTAAAGCAGATACCCACAGAAATATCTTGAGGGATGTGTTGAGGAAATGATGCTAACCTTGAGATCTGGTCGTAGGTCAAGGTCATTCATCAGTGATCCTCTTCCATGGGGAGATCTGGGGCATATATAATATGACTGGTCCTCTTTAAACTACACTTTCCCTCCAGTGGAGCCTGGGCAGGCAAAACCCACTTGATAAAAGTGGAACAAGACCTTTTGTCGCCCTTCTTGGAACTGAACCACCACAAATATTTTATTGCACATCACATGGAAACATTTTTGAATCATCAAAGCCCATGAGAAGATGAAGATTGTAACTGGGGCTCTTTGGCCCTGAACTTGATGAGGTGCACGCTGGGTTCCAGAGTCTGAAAAGCCTCATTGTAGATCTGTGAGGATGCACTTGGCGCTGGGTGCCCTTGTTTCTCGTGGAACCCCAGAATGTAGACACGGATAGTCGCATGACTTGAACCCACCTCCAGCCCCTTCTTCTTCCTCTCAGTCACTCCGATTCAAAGCCGCACTCCCCCTCATCCAATCACATTTCTGCTCTAACTGCTAACTAGCCCCGTGCTGAAAAATCTGGGGGCTACCATCAGTCAACTCATTAACATGGCAGACAATTCACAGAACTCCGACGATGCCGGTCAGCTAGGCCATAACAGTATATACTGTGCCCTGCCATGTTCACTGATCGGCCATTTGTCTCCTCGCTGTCTGGCGGCTGGACGTCAGAGACTGAAATATGGAGGGCTGGTTTCTGTTCAGGCCACCCTCCTTGGCTGGTGGCAGCACTGTCTGCCTGTGTCCTCATATGCCCTTTCCCTTAACTGAGCACCCTAGCAGCGCTTCTGTTCCTGTGGGGACTTCCGTCTGGCTGGACTAAAGCTACCTTTGTAACCTCATTTGGCCTTGGTGATCTTCTCAAGGCCGTGTCTCCAGATCCCAGTGGGGATCAGGGCTGTGCCGTCAGTTTAAGGAATATTCTTCTATCTGTTACACGGGGGCTTTAGACATTGTACAACAGGAATCCAGGGCAGAAAACATGAGTCCTCTCTTAGACATTCATATCTTTACCAGATCACTTCCATCCCACGCAATCACTCTCCCCGAGCGCTGGGATTGCAGGTGTGTGCTGTTGTGCCTGCCCAGCTTCACCGCACCTAACACACGCTGGTTTCTCTCTTTGACCCTGGTTCTAGACTCCTTAATGAGAATGGAAGTCTGATGACCTCTACGTTCCTTGGATATACTCTTGTGTTCTCTGGTTTACAGCTTTGAGGAGGTCATACCTCTCCCAGCACCCCCCCACACACACACACACGCACCAGGATCTGGTGGTAATTTTGTCATAGAGGAGTTTAGTTGCACTGGCCGTGATGTTGGATGCATGCTTAATGTGGATGGAGGTAGGGAAGGACATAGGTACACGAGTAGGTGTCAGGTAAGAAGAGAAACTGGCCAACAGATGTGTGGCTTGTTCTCCAATGGCACAGGCTTACTGGGCATTGACCTATCAGGCCACTGTGGGTCATCCCTGCAACCCTTTGACTTACTCTTTGAAGCCACCAACTCCAGAGGTTTAGACTATTCAAATGAATTGCTAGCAAAAATGGCCAATAGTTATCTTCTATTCTGGCTGGCGGTTGTTACAACTTACTGTATGTTTTTCTTGAGTACTCTGTGGAGATATTGGCCCATGGTTGATACAACTTACTGTCCAGTTTTTCTTAAGTGCACCATGGAGAGGAATGTGCTAGGGCATGCCTAGCCCAATGCTGACTCCAGTAGGATGGGTATCTCCACGAAAGAGCTGAACCCTGGATAGAGTCACATCTACCAAGTCATGGACAGTGCAGGGCCAGGAGACATCACACTGTTGTGGTCTCAAATGTGACAGAACAACCCCCACAACACACACTCACTCAGCAAAAAATGCCTCAAAATCACCCCTGCCTCATGAATGCCAGTAATGCATTAAATAAAATAAGAGCATCTATATAATAAAAACTCACTGGGACAGTATATTTGTGTTAGTCAGCCTTCAGTCTAAGGAAATTCCTGAGACATGTGAGCTTTTTCCCATTTAGGGTGTGGAGGCTCAAAGTTCAAACAGCATGGCGCAGGCTGCAGTGAGGGTCTGATTCCTGCCTGTGTCACTCGTGACTATGGCAGTGAGGACAGAGTCTGTGAGGGAGAGAGAACCATATCACCAAGCCTGAGAGAGTCTCCAGGGTCAGATGGAGGCTGCAGTGACAGTTCACTCTACACTGTCTAGCACAACGGGGTCAAACACTTCCCTCAAGTGGCCTAGAAACCTCCCGAGAGTCTCACCACCTTCCAGCATTGCAACCTGGGGTCTTTGGCGGAGACACTTAAACCTTGTCCCAGCTGCAGTAGCCTAAATACCAAGGAGAAAATTAGACTAAGACGTTCCATATTTAGGAAAAGTTTCCAATGAGTCTCTCCTAGAGAAAGGAGTAGATACAAATCCAAAAGTGTCTTATTCGAGATACGTATAAGAATCTTTAAAAGCAGCGTAAAGACCAAGTCAGAAGTACAAATATGCATATTACAATGAAAACTTTCCATGCTTTCATTACAGCCTCGCTGGCTCCTAAGGCTGGTGAGTACTGAGAGTTTCGTACTCTGCCCCAGGCCACCAGGTTTTGATGAGCTGTGTGAGCTCAATCAACTACTGTGTGCCTCAGATTGCTGCCTTCCACCAGGCTGGGTGTAGATGGCTCCAGATCGGACGGAGTGAGCCCTAGGAGAGTTTCCTGCAGCTCAACCACAAGGAACACCTTGTGCTTGTGAATGGTGCAGAGCTTGGCTGCCCTTGCTGTGACCTTAGCAAGGAGTTCTCTTCTGTGTCTGCCCTAGCTCTGCCGTGGATGTGGATAAGATACAGATACTAGATGGATGGGATCCTGTCTCACCTCCAGGCCCCTCTTGAGCACAGGGCTGGACTGGCCATCGTGAGTAGGTGGGTAGGCTCCTCAGGCCAAGCAGATAACTTCTGTTCTTTATTATAGTACAGGGAAAAATGGAAGAAAAGGAGAGTAGCTCCTTTAGACCTCCGTGTAACTAAAATAGCACATCTCTTCCTGAGACTCCGGAGTGAAGGCTGCAGGCAGCTAGCTCTGCCACAGGCTCTTGTACTCTCCTCTCCCATCACAGTGCGAGCCCCAAGTTATATAGGCCTTCCTGCACGTAGGTTTAGCTGGGCTGCTATCCCCTGCCTGCAGTTGGAGATGGGGTAGGGTGGGGTGTGAGGGCCAATTCCAAACACAGCTGCTCAGCCTGAAGATGTTATGATTAAATGAGTTACCTTCACGATCAAAGAGAAACATTTCAAAGTACTTTCCAGGAAGCAGCTGTTAAAGAGATTTTAGTTTGTGGGGTGTTGACAGTCGGTTTTCTTTGTTGTATCCAGAGTTGTTGCATTCCACGAGATGGTACTGGGACTCCATGTAACGAGCGATTTATTTCCATGCATGCACGCAGAACCCACGCAGTGCAAGGCCAGGCCTGTCATCAGCCCCCTGCATTAATGGCAGGTGTACAGCGCTGATAGCTTTGGGTCATTTTCCGGAGCCGCCTCCACCACTGAAGGTTGACACTGTTTTCTCTAATCTCAGCAGCTACAGTGTGCCTCATGAGGTTCGGTAATACACTTGAACCAGAATCTCTCTTTGCCTATGTTTAAAGTCTATGAAATATCTTCATCCGACAACAAACAGGTGCTGAGTCAAACTTAATGGCACCTTCTCTAAAAGTTACATAGACCTGCCCAGCTGGGGGAATGTATTCCCATGGTCCTCATAGCCCAGGGTTGAGAGTCTGGGTAGCCCAAGGTCCTCACAGCTCAGGGTCTAAATACCCCAGTCCTCTCAGGCATGGTCTGTGCACCTCAGAATCCTCACAGACCACAGATCTTGCAGCCCAGGGTCTTTGGAGCCAGGATCTATTCAGCAGCATCTGTGCAGGCGAGATTAGGTGTAGCTTCGGACCCATGTGACATTGAGCCCCAACAGAAGGTGGTGTAGAGATGTTCTCAGTCCCACAAGAGAGATGTGTCCTCCCTCTAGGTAGAGGCCCAGAAATACCAACATCTCTCTGTAGGCCCTGGATGAACCTGGCAGTGGTGGGGGGATGGGGTCCTCACCTACAAGTGTCCGGTTATTCTTCCGGTAGACAGTTGAGTTATCATGCACCACACACTCAGGGCCCAAGAGCGCTCCCTGTACATGGTATATCCATGAGAGTGTCCATAAACACCCCTGTGTTCTCTTCTGTAAAAACAAGAAACTTGAGGCAGCTGGCAAGGGTCAGACTCTAAACAGGCAAGCCCGGCTCTAGGAGCTCTTAATCGCTCTTTCGAGTGTTTTCTCACTCGGCAGCCTTTCCTGTGAATCAGCAGTGCCTGCTTCTCCCATTGTCTGTGTCAGGCGAGGCTGAGTTCTCCCTAATGCGAAGCATCGCTCGGTAACACTGTTCTTGACATGTGTGCAGAGGCGGTACAGAGACTGTGCAGGTGAAGGGGCCCGCAAGAATCTGCTGCCCCACCGCTGCTGCCCCAGAGGCACTCATGAGAGCCTCCGATGAATTCAAAGCCATATGTTGCTGCTGATGTTTTTCTACATATGGCCACAGCCCAGTCTTAGTGGGGCATGTGCACACCTCCTCCCACGAGAACATATGCTTAAAGTGCAGAACCATCCTATTTCCAGACAGGAGCCCACTCCTGATTCGCTCCCCACTTCCTTCTCAGCATCTCCTGGGACCGGTAAAAGTAACAAAAATACGGGCGGGGGGTAATCTAGATCCATATAGGAAAGAACAAGGCCGTCGTGAAGGAGGATATGCTTGGGAGGCTTAATAAAAAAATGATGCTTGCAAAACCAATGGAAATAGAGGTAGAAAAATAAAATTGCCCAGCTCAAACTGGAAAGCTAGGTGCAGGCTTGGTGAGCTTGGGAGACTCAGGCTGCAGCAATGTGTGCCTCAGCTGCCTTCTTGGCAAGCCTGTGTTTGTCATGGATGATGGACGGTCCCCAGTGCAGGAATAGGCTTGTCGGTGTTCACTGTCCTGGGCTCTGGAAGCTGACCGAGCAGTGCATGTAGCATCAGTCAACGAACTTCTGAATTTATGAAAGAGGAGGCTGCTGTGCCTTTTCTTTCTTTTAAGAGTGTTTCTGGACTGGATAGTGTGTGCCTAGTACACATTCTGTTGAGGTTCTGAGCAACCTCAGGTTTCAGTGTGAGGGGCAAAGTCTAGGCGCCCCCTGGGGTTCAGCAGTGGCAAAAGAAGAGCTCGTCTTTGCCTCAGGTGGGAGAAGCTGGGGCTTTCTATATGGTACGTCATGCAATCCTTCTGCCTCAGCATCCTGGTTCCTGAATTGATTTTTAACTAATACATATATTTACAAAAACGTCTGTCTGTCTATCTATCATCTATCTATATCTATCCATCCATCCTTCCTTCCATCCATCATCTATCTATATCTATCTATCTATCTATCTATCTATCTATCTATCTATCTATCTATCTATCTACTTGCTCACCTACCTCTCGATATATATTTAAAATTCCTCTCTAAACTGCACTGTATAATTCCCATTGCTAAGTGATTACTTCTTCACATTTCTTCCCACCCAAAGCTCCTATTTTCCAGAGCTAGAAGTAAAAAGTTGTGACATAATTACAGAATAAATCCTGCTATGCCTTAGTTGGGGGAAAAAATAATCAAACAATCAAGGTAAACAAAAAGCCTGATCCAACACAGGCCGGGAAGTTACAGCTAACTCTATAACCCCAATCAGGAACTGCTGCTTAGGGTGGGGACAGAAAGAATTGCTGTGAACCAATTAGTGGGAGGATGACATTTCTCTTCACTCCTCACTATGACTAAAAGTTTAAAATATTAAAGAAAAAAAGTTCTGTTACATAAGAAGGACTGGTGAAGAAACCAGTCTCACGGTGTTGATCTTTGCTTCCTCTTTCCTTTTTAAATATGACTTATTAAAAGCTGCATGCAGCCCAGATGCCAGGGAAACATGCATGAGAGGTGCTCGCTGGTCCACATGGCTTCCACCACTAATTTTCAAAAGGAGGTGTGAATGTGTTTTGCATGGATCCCTATGGGTGTGTATTCCCCTTCCTTCATTGTGGAGGGGTTTCTATGAGAGCACTCAGTTCTGCCAAACTGTAGTGGGTAATTAATTGGCTGGCATATAAGTCCTGAGTCAGTTGATAGAACTCAGTGGTCCAGAGGACACTGGCATGTTGCAGAACATTTGTTTAACTGCAAAGATGTGTTGCACTTGTTTAACTATGCAAAGATGTGCTGCATTTGTTTAACTATGTGAAGATGTGTTGCTCTTTCATCTTGCCTGCCTAAGGTACCTGATTGGTTTAATAAAAAGCTGAATGGCCAATAGTGAGGGGAGAGGTATAGGCTGGACTTCTGGTCAAGGAGAGTAAGTGGGAGGAGAGTTTTTGGCTCAAAAAGGAAGAAAAAGAGAGGCCAGGGAGACACCAGGGGCCAGACATACAGACACAGAGGAAGCAGGAAAGCAGGGCATACAGAATGAAAGAAAGATTAAAAAAAAAAAAGACCCAATGCAAAACATAGATGAATACAAACAAGTTAAATTAAGTTAAAAGAGCTCTCAGGACAACCCTAAGCCAAGGTCGAGCGTTCATAATTAATAATAAAGTCTCCATGTCTTTATCTGGGAACTAGTTGGCTGCCCAAAGAACATGCTGACTACGCCGACGCTTACCCAGCATCTGTATGTTTGTTCCTATCTGTAGACAGATATGCTTGTGAGCCCTGAGGGAGGTGCAGGAGGCACCTTTGTCACGAGCACCGATGATGACCCCCTACATCTGCTACTTCACAAGCCTGTTCCTGTGTCCTCTTGATGTCAGGATATGAAGGCAGACTCAAGGCAGGCAGTGAACTAAGGGCAGAGTTGGCTTGCAATGTGTTGTGGTTTCCTGGTTGCCAGAATTTAAATCACGTTCCTTAAGAGGCTTTTCCCTGCCAGGGAGCCTGTTGTCCACAAAGAATAGCGAGGGCAGCGGCACATGGCAGAAGTAGCCCCCTTAAGAGTTGTCTGGTACTTAGGTCCTTACTGTGGTCAGCAAGGTGAAATACAAAGATGAGCAGGGCCGGGGTTTCATATGAGGAACACAAGTGAGAGAGCTTGTTCGTCATACCACAGCCTAGAACAAATTTTCATATAATACCTAAGAATTCAGAATTTCTAGAAGGGTATCTACTCATTGTAAATGCCTTTCAGTCTTCTAGATTTTATTTTGCATTTTCAGCTACCTTGTGTAACTATGGAGCAGAAATGAATGAAACCGATTATAGGCAAAAAATATGGCTCTTCAAAAGGATGACCTAACCTGTCAAACCTTAATTAACTGATGAAGAGAATAAGGAACCAACCCTAATGACTAAAATCCAGAATTTCTTTAAAAGAACATGTATGAGCAATCGTATAGAAACAAAAATAATTGTGAAATACTAGCCATACTCTTTGAAGAATGCCTACAATTCTGCGATTAAAAACAGCCAATGATTCGGACCAACATTTCCTCTAAAGAAAATAAATACAGCAATGCAAGTTTGTGATAGGCTGATCAAAATTGTGCGTCAGAAGAGAATGTATCTGGGGCTGAAGAGATGGCTCAGCGGTTAAAAGCACTGCCTGCTCTTCCAAAGGTCCTGAGTTCAATTCCCAGCAACCACATGGTGGCTCACAACCATCTGTAATGAGATCTGGCACCCTCTTCTGGCCTGTAGACAGAATACTGAGAATACTGTATACATAATAAATAAATAAATCTTAAAAAAAAAGAGAATGTATCTCAGAACCACAGTGGGAGATGACATCACGTGTCAGGAAATAAGCATGACATCACGTGTCAGGAAATAAGCATGACATCACATGTCAGGAAATAAGCATGACATCACGTGTCAGGAAATAAGCATGAGTGGTAACATGGAGAAGCTGCAGCCTGGGTGACCTCCTGGGGGACTAAGTTTTGGCTGCCCATGAAACTGGAAACCTAGAATGACTGAGTTTCCCATGAGTCCCACACCCATATCTCTGTACTAGAGCTGGAACAAGGGACCTATACAAGTGCTGCAACACGCTTTTGGTTACACCATAGCCAGAGGGGGAACCGTGACTGTGAGCTGACGTTGGCCAAACAACACGCAGCATGTGCACCGAATGAAATGTTATACAGCCAGGAAGAAAGTAAGGCTTGGCCTATGCTGTAGTAGGGGGTCCTCAAAAACATACTATGTGAAGGAAACCAGATGCAGAGTGTCCCAGATCGCATAACAGATAATAAAATATCCAGGATTGGGAAAATCCAGAGCCTGCAAGGTGAGCATAGCCGTAGAGTGGCCAGTGGTAGGGAGTGAGGTGTCAGGGTGTCACATAATACAGTGAAAGATAGAGGACATTCTTTCTTCTATCTCTTGTATTCTATTGATTATGCTTGTTTCAATGGGTTTTTGATCCTACTGCACGTATTGGCTTTGTGGGAGCCTAGGCAGTTTGGATGCCCACCTTACTAGACCTGGATGGAGGTGGGTGGTCCTTGGACTTCCCACAGGGCAGGGAATCCTGATTGCTCTTTGGGCTGACGAGGGAGGGGGACTTGTTTGGGGAAGGGGGTGGGAAAGGGGAGGCGGCGGTGGGGAAGAGACAGAAATCTTAATAAATAAATAAATAAACCAAATAATTAAAAAAAAAAGAAAAAGAAAGATAAAGGACAGCTGATAGCAACATCCTCTCGTCCCACCGGAGTCAACAATGGTGCCAGCATGGTCCAAAGGCAGGAATTTCCAACAACAGTGTCTCAGTGTCCATGGAAAACTAGCGAGGTGGGAAACACAACTAAATGATTGACACCTGGAATCTGATAAACAATAAAATTCTTAGAATGGGAATCCCAAATGTTGACTTGAGTGAATCTTCCTTTTCTTTCTGTCTTTTTAAAATTAATGCAGGAAACAAAAACAAAACAGAAAAAGTAGAAAGGGAATTCATCGTATTTTTAAAAGGTTATACATCAAATTATAACATTAAAAAAGTAAAAAGACAGTCCAAATGATTAGAGAAAATATTTACAAGTTAAATAGCTAATAAAGAACTAGAACTTTAAGGAGTCCTGCCATACAATAATAAAAAATATAAAATATGCCAGTCAAAATGGACACAAGACCTAGATAGACATTTCCCTAGGAGACAGAATGGTCTAAGAAGTTCATGAAAAGCTACTTAATAGATGAGCCCCGTGGAAAACACAAATCAAAACAACAATGAGGAACCACTCCATAGTCATTAGCATGGCTATAACTAAAAAAACAGATAATTAGTGGAGGGGGGAGACACAGAAATCAGACCCTCAGAACCTGTTGATGGAAGCATAAAATGGTACAGCTGCTGTCGAACATTCTGCTAGTTTTTTGAATTGTTGACCACAGAGACACCATAGAGTCCAGCAATCCCACTCCTGCATAGAAATCCAACAGGCATGTCTTTCTGTACAGAAACTCACCAATGCCCATCACTCATGTCTCTAAAATAACCAAAAAGCATAGCTACTTAGAAATGGATCAACAAACTGTGGAGTGAACACAGGCCAACCCCAGTGTTGTGACCTGGACAAGTCTGGCAAACACAGTGACCCCCTAGGGAACAGACCAGCCGCTAAAACCATACACTGTGTGCACCCTTTCATAGGAGAGGTGAGTTTGCAAGTTAGAACATGGAAGCTGGTGGATCAGGCTGGGAGGAAGGAGGTGGAGGCTGGGAGTGAAGGGTTCCCTATGATGAGCTGTGGTGACGCTTGTGCATCTGTGATTATTCTGATCACTGGTCGTATGCACTTGCTGTATAATGATGTGACATATGAGTTCAGCCCCTGCTTCGTGAGACATGGGCACCACTGCCTTCATTTTAGCAGCAAGGTCACGCGCCGCAGCGTGGTTGGCTGATGTACGGCTATTGGCAGCAGAGGAGCGAAGGCCACTCTTCCATACAAGAGTAATTTTCCACTTTAGTATGAGTTATAACTTATAAAGGAATTGCTTTAGGGATTTAAAAGGACCATCAAAATATTGAGCTGGTCGTTTTTGAATTCCGTTTACCTTAATTTGAGAATGAATCCGACTGTTTATACTCAGTACCATTACTTTATGACAGGTCGGTGGCTGGTCACCTCATCAAGCATCCGTCCTTCCTGCCTCCCACTGGAAGGTGGCCCCGCTGCAAGCCCAGGAACAGGAAAGAAAAAAGGCCTAGCAAGGAGCAGTGTGTTCTTTAGGAGTGCCTTTGTAGAGCGAATATGAACTGGGCTGTCTTCTTGACTTCCTAAACCAGAATCTCATTTGTGGGTTGACCTCTTCCATCTCAGGATTTTCCATGCCCTGCCCCGCCCCTCCATTGCAGTGGTCACCATTATGACCTGTGGGCAGTCACCTGCCCTTTTCCCTGTCCTACATCAAGCCTGTGGTCTCCAAGCAGGATATTATGGCTGGATTGTGGCTACCAGTGTGAAAATCTCAGAGCTAGGTGTCATGGAGCTCAAGAGAATACCCAGTCAGGCACAAGTTAGACATAACTGTTTAGCCCGAGGATCTCATATTGAGATATAATTAAAATACTTAGTTTGTCTATTTAAAGTGTTGCAGTTAATGTTTTTTAAAAGCATATTTAGAGTCATGTAACCATAGTCACCGATTTCAACGGTTTCCAGTCCCAGGAGCTCTCTTACTCTTTCCCACTGGGCCTGTTGTTCTCAATGTCCATATGTTTGTGCAGTGTTGGTGCCCAGGGTCAGGCATTCTCACTTTCATACTGTTCTTCAAGGTCATCCATGTGGTAGAATGGATGTTCTTTCCAAAGACATTTTATTGGAGAAGTGATCCCTGCATCCATGAGGTATGCTCTATCTATTTTATTCATCTGCTTACTGGCTGTCCTTTTGAGTTGCTGATTCCTACTGACTCTCATGAGCATGGTCCCTGTGAACATATGTGTACTTCCATGTACATACATGTATAGTTCCATTTGCAAATGTATGCAGTTCTAAGTACATGCTACTGTTATTACATATGCAAGGATGTGTGGCATCTATGTACACATGTATGGCTCCATGTGTACAACACATGCATACATATGTTGTTTTAGATGCACATTGATATCTTTCTGTATGTATATGATTCCATATGTGTGTGTGTGTGTATATATGTCACATGCACATAAGTGTGGTTCTAGGTACACTGATGTTGATTCATGTGTATACATGTATGTGGCATGCACAGATTGATGTTATTCCATATGCACATATGTGGTGATTCTGTGCACATATATGTGAATGAGTTATATGTGAATGAGTGTGGCCACATGTGCAAGAGTGTGGTTCTAAATATATTTTTGTAGCTTCAAATGCATGTGTGGTTCCATGTTCAACTATGTGTAGTTCCATGTACACTAATAGATCTACATACACATGTGTTACTCTAGATACCCACTTATATTTTTCTGTGTATTTAGGCATGTTGTTCCATATGATCACGTGTATGGTTCCATATGCAAATGCTGACATGTGGTACCATGTACACATGTGTGGCTATGCCACAGACACTCATAGAGGAGATGCAGTCCTACCTATGCTGCTTCAGTGACCTGAAAAAGCTGAGCTCCAGGACAGGATCCACTTGTGCTCGTCAGGATGGTCAACATCAGGCCTGATGTGATGTAGAGGGGGCACAGCTGGGTGCAGAACTTGAGGAAGGAAAGGATGGGCAGTAAGTGTAGAGTATGTGCTGCGACCAACACTGGGGAGTTGGGGACTATTTAAAAGACCCTGAAACCAGTAAGAGATCCAAGCATAGCACATTGGGACCCATTAAACTCCAGGCCTGGCCGTTAAATGTCAGTTATTGACCTTGGTCAGCCAGAGTCAATTGAGTACCTGTCTGTCAACTTTTTGACTAGCACAAGGATAATTACAAGGGCCCCACGAGCTCATTCTGTTCTTGTAACACAGAG
Source organism: Alexandromys fortis (assembly GCF_014885135.2). NCBI lineage: Eukaryota > Metazoa > Chordata > Mammalia > Rodentia > Cricetidae > Alexandromys > Alexandromys fortis. The sequence goes on along the minus strand of NW_026067909.1, from coordinate 27,057,122 downwards.
TGACCCAACCATGTAAGTGAAGGTGACACTTTAGTCTCTACTATGTATCGCTGTCCTTAACAAGGGTGGCAACTGTGAGTGTGGGGGCCTGGCTGTAATTCAGACAACACCAGTGACAGAAACAGCTTGATGTACAAGCAGGTCATGACTGTGAGCAGCAGGGTCTCCTTCAGGAGGATTCACAGTTACTAACCTGTTGGCAAAAATTCTAATACTGATCATATAAACATTGTCATACATAAATAGGTCATGATTATGGCCAGCAGCGGCTCCTCATGGAGATGCAGGTTTACTGACCTATTAGTGAGTGCCAACCTTAATCCTGCATCTTAAGTATTTGATGTAAGGGAAATGTTGAAATCCAAGAGAACTCTTGTTCTTAGTGCCCTTCACTGGAGAGGTGCCCTCCTTGGCAGTGGCCAAAGCTGTGGGAAAGATCACATAGACAGTGCAGAGGGAACAAATGTGTGCTCCCTGTGTCTGTACCTAAAGGTCTCCTTCGATAAGGACACATGACATGGTGCCTCAGAGTCACCCCAGTAAGATGAGCCTGGCCTTGGCTTAGCCGTGTGTGTTGGCAGTGGCCTGACTTCCTAGGAAGGCTGTGGTCTAAGGACTGGACGTTGAACTCTACATGTGAGCTCAGTCCTTAGCAGGCTGCTTTGGTTTTAAAATACAAAACCATGTCATGGAATGATGGGAAAAGTCTACTTATGATTTGATCTCTGTGGCACATGACAGGAACGTCAAAGCTGTCATCAGCTGGCTCACATCAAGAGAAGGGTAGTGTTTGCATATTTTTTATTTTCAAGATTTGTTTATTTTTTTATCTTATATGTATGTTTGGCCTGTATCCATGCTTGTGTTCTATCTGCACGCATGTACCCATGGAGGTCAGAGAAGATACTAGAGTCCCTGGAACTGGCGTTGAGTCACAGGTGGTTGTGAGACACAATGTGGGTGCTGGGAACTGAGCCTAGGTCCTCTGGAAGAACAGCTAGTGCTCTTAACCACTCAGTCTCATGTTTGTATTCTTAATTCTTAACACTATAATTCCAGACCTCTAAGACTCAATTCTGTTTTGTTTCTTCCTTGAGCTCTACCCCTTCACCCAGTTGGACACACAGCTCAATAAAGCAGGCCATGGCTCGTTTTGAGGCATGTCCACCATCCTCTCCCTGTGGATACTCCTCACCCTGCTCTGAGCTTAGTCTTCTGTTGTACACTCTTGTTTATCAACAGAAATGACTGTCACTGTTGCTGTCCATTTCTTGAGCAGGAATGTGATTGTGACTTAGGTCAGTAGAGCCTGTGACCTGTCTAAGCCATGGCAGCGCAGTCATGGAGGCATCACAGTGGCCCTGTTTACTTTGTGCATGTGTGTGTTTCTATGTGTATAGAGGCACATGGTGGGAATCTGTGCGTAGCAGTGGACAACCTTGGCTGTCTTTCTTCAGGAACTGTACACATTGTTTTTCTAAGACCGGGTCTTTCACTGTCTTGGGACCCACCAAATAGAATTGGCTGGTTGGGATCTCTTGTCTCTGCCTCCCTAGTGCTAGGATTGCAATTGCTTGTTATCATCTCCAGCTGTTTTGTGTTTGTGCTGGGGTCTGAACTCAGCTTCACTTGCAAGGTAAATGCTGTACCAATAGAATTAACTCGCCATCCCTAATCTTGTTTAACTTATAATGCTTGAAACACTCATGCCCTTGTCTGATGAGCCCATGCATATCACTGAGAAATAACTACAAATACATTTCTTACACAGTTAAAATGACTTAGATAAAAATCATTTTGGTGTCCTAATATACAGGCCCCTCAGTATCAACACTTCCTCTATTTTAAAGAGTTATTCATGGTGGGAGACCATCTCTAAGGGCAGTATGGGCAAAACTATGCATTGAGCTGTACTTTTATGATTGACATTCTACAGTAATTTGATATAATGGGATTTAATTTGTTTGTAGATAAACTTACCTAAAGAGATCATCAGGAGAACAAGAAATCTCATAGCTTACATAAGCAACAGAAAATTAATTAACATGGAAGTGCTAATTAGTTTATCCAATGTGTGGACTTGGGAGAGGCTTGGGAGATGGGAGAGGGCAGAATTGAGGATCAGACACCAGAGCCTGGGATTCAAGTGGGAGAGGCTGTGGCCCTGGCCTTCTGGACGAGCGTCCTGCCTAGCCCTCTCTGTCTTCCTCTGCCCGCCCCTGGGCACTAAGCTCTGCGGAGTTTCTCTGAGGCCTTCCTATAGAGCGGATTCTACTTGTGTCTTCCAGAACATTCCATCTCTGATGTGCTGTTTTACACCCACTCCATATCCTCAACTTAACTGTCTTGACTTCAGAATTAGGTTCTCCGAAATGAGCTCGGCTTTGTAGCGCTTGTCCCAGCTGACATTGTGTAGTTAATTCTTAGGATAAACGCTTGTCTCACCTGAAGGTATCCTCCAAGAGGAGGGGCTACAGTGGGTGGGGATATGGATGGATTGTTGAATGAATAAATGGATGGATAAGTGTTTCCCCTGATGCTTCAAGCATATTCTTAAACAAGTGCTTCTCTAGAGGGATATTTTTGATCTGGACAAACTTGGGTCATTATTTCCCCCATTTCCCTACACCATTTAATCTAATTTTGTTTTACTCTTTGTTTGTGTGTGGAAAGAGGCTCTAGTTAGTTCTTGTGAGGCAAGAAAATGAGGGTTCATGAGTGGATGCCGAGGGGAATAAGGACCAAGAACTCAGGTTGTCAGAGACGTCTACTCTGCTGTTTTGTTTCTTGGTGCGAAAAGCCATCTCCAACAGGACAGCCCATGCCATCCTGCTCTTCAGGGAGTCTGTGCATGCGATAGGCACCTCTGCGTGTCTACACACCCTCAGGAGCCCACGCTCTTGCGCTGTGGTCATTAACTGCACTCAGCTGTCTCGGATCTCCTGATGGGGAGAAGTTAGAGACTGAGGCTGTGGAAGGGCAACACCAAGGTCCCTCTGGAGATATCAGCTTAGGGGTTGGACGCATGGTTTCCCACATAGTGAGAATTTCCCACTTGCTAGCTGTGTGGTTTCAGGAAACTGCTTTGACTTTTCCTGTTTGAGGAGAAATAACAAATAACATCACTCAAGTGGTCCCCGGGCATCCTGGGCCTAAGAAGAGAGGACTTAATTCCATGGCTCTTGGTCAGAGCCCTCCCAGAGATTCGCTCCACTGGTGTCAGTTTTATTGGGGCAGGATTTTACTGTGCAGCTCAGACATCAGCCTCTTGAGGGCTGGGGCCACAGGTGCGTGCCCCACTCTGGTGAGGCTCATGCTTTTACCTGGCCGCCCTTCGCTTTGACAAGATGTGCTGACATGGAGATTGTGTTTTGTGCCTGTATCCCCTGGTTCGCCGCAGCCTGATCTTTCCCACTGCAATTGTCCCGTCGTTATTTAATTACTCCTTCTTCTTCTCATGATAAATTGTGAAGTCTTTTTTTTTTCCTGTTTTCCTCCCATTATTTGAAAAGCAGAGTCATTGAAGAGTTTTTTTGGCTCTTCTCCATATGGTCTTCTCCATTTCTCTAAATCAGATTTTAAAATCAATCCGCACATTTCTCATTTTTCACTGCCAATTGTACAGAGACTATCCATTCCCCTGACCATGGCCTTGGCCATCTCCTCATCCCCCAGAGTTCCTCATCATAAATCCTCTCGCCTCTTCTGTCCCCCTTCAGACCATCATGCACTGCTACCAGAGGACTCTTCCCAGTAACCCAAGTTTATTATGTAACTCCCACAAAGCGTCCCTGGCCTGCTTGATGAAGGCAAATTTCATATCGTTTCTCCTTTGTGGAAATAAACTGGTCACATACCTCAGTGCTGCCTGGCCTTCTAAATACGGCATAAGTTTGTGAGCTAAGCCTACGAATTATGGGGCTCTCTGGTGTGGCTGAAGTCTCAGTCTCTCTCTCTCTCTCTCTCTCTCTGTGTGTGTGTGTGTGTGTGTGTGTGTGTGTGTGTATGTGCGTGCGCGTGCGTATCCCTTCCAAATAATCAATGTATGGTCATAACCTGCACTTGGTACAGTATGTAGCAGCGTAATAAGTAACTGTGGAATAATGGTGTGTCACAGATCTGTCATTTAAAACTACTTTGTTGACTGAACTTAAGTGACTTGAGGCCAGCAGAATAATGTCCTGAGGAAGAAGGGCAAAACGGTTAGGACACAATGAGATGAGTTGATTTTCTCAAAGTACCAGTGTTTAAAACAATCTTAAACAATGACTAGCCTATAACAAGTGACTATTGACTGTATACACTTAAAAGCATGAATTTCAACTCCTACTTCATGACATAAAATTAGATTGAAATGGACCAAAATGTAAGAAATAATATTGTGAAATGCTATAGGCACACATTTTTGTGACCCTAGATTAAATTATTGATAACATCAAAAGCATTAATAACAAGCTATCAGTCAAACTGAAATTGTCAAAGTGAAAAGCGTCTGTGTGTCTAAGTGTCTGTGTGTCAACATGTCTGTGTTTGCCATCAGTAAAGTGGCATACAAAGACCTCAAAATGGGGGCATCAATTCATGGGAGGCTAGAGCAGGAGGGCTAAAGGTTCAAGGTATACCTGGGCTAGAGTAAGTTCAAGGCCATCAGGGCAAGCTTGTAAGATTCTAACCCAAAATAAAAAAGAAAAGTAAAAAGAGAGGTGAGAAGTTACCAACATGGCAGAGCACTCTCCTAGCAGACGAGAGATCCTACATTCAATCATGAGAGCTGGAAAAAAAAAATAACTTCTAAATAAAAAAGAAAAGAGAAGAAAATAGAAACTACAACTTCAAGTAAAGTTGAAGCGTGACAGCCACTGCCAAGTCTTGTGGTGACTCCCCCACGGAGTCGTCCCCTGAAGCAGCAGAGTAAGGGACTCAGGCCTGACAGATAAATCACAGCTTCCACACAGAGCACTAAATCATGCGTGCTCTTGAGTCCTGTGAGTCTTGCTGTAATAAATGAGTACCTACGATGAACAAAGAAAAAGCCTTAAAAATAAGTGATATTTTGCTGACACTTTTGGAACAAACTGAGGACACGGTAGGGGATGACAGGGGATCGTTTTGATGTAGAGGTCTAGGCAAGAAGAATTATGGCATAAGGAACTGAATGTGACCTTGGTACAGCCCGGGGTTCATTTTTACCTGGGAGCTGCCTGGGTTTGGGGGGCATACCCCAAGCTATTGCATGCCACAGACCTTGGGAACTATTGGCAGCTTTTATATGCAAGGTTCCCTTATACTGAGAATAATGAGAAAATTGTGCCAAGTCTCCTGAGATCAGTATTTATTTTCTATGTTTGATAACCAGAAAAAATAAGAAATATAGCTGAATACTTGTTTTAAAAAGCATTAATAAAATTCATAAGCAATTGGTCACTGTCCCCTTGTAACTTAGAAAGATATTCATGGCACACATATATTTTTTTCTCTATGTATCCTTCTCTATATTTGTGACTTCTACATATATTTAGAAGTCAAGTCTAGCTATGTATCAGCCAAGGGGCAGGCCCTGGAAACATGAGGCTTTGCCTTCTCTGGAAACTGGGGCCTATTTGTTCTCTGAGACAAAGGCAGACTCCAGGGATGGAGGATCACTACTGTGAGATGCCTGCCGTCATGTTACCTGTGAGGAAGGCAGAAGGAAACATGACTTCCAAGGGGCTCTGGTGTCACTACAGTGTATGGTGTCCACCTGACCCGAGTACTGTCAGGAGCACGTGTGAGTGACCTGGATTTTCTGGTAGATTTTTGAGTTATGGTTTGAGAGGCTTCCTGAGTATTTGCTGGCTACAGGGATAGTCAGGGAGAAAGCTTGGCTCTTTCCTGATTCATCCTTGATTCACCCTGCAGACAGTACTGTTTCCATGGAGGCTTTGGGACACTGACTTTGTAAAACACCAAGCCTGCCAAATACAGTGAAAACCAGTGCAGCTGCCTTTACATGACGACGACTTAGTTGAGCTGATTCGGATTTGGACAATGCCTAGGGCAGTGGTTCTCCACCTATGGGTCACAACCCCTTTGGGGCTCTAACAACACTTTCACACGGGTTGTTTGCCACATATCCTGTGTATCACATATTCATTATGACTCATAACATCAGCAAAATTACAGTTATGAAGTAGCAATAAAAATAATTTTACGGTTGGAGGTCACCACAACATGAGGACTGTATATTAAAGGGTTGCAGCACTAGGAAGGTGGAGAACCACTGGCCTAGAGCTTTGGTTTGATCAGCAGAGGGCGAGCGAGCATAGCAGCTCCAAGAAGGGGACATCCCATTGTCCCAGTGTGCAGTGCAACCCCTGCATGGATTTGATGGTACCTTAATGGTGACTAGAAAGGGTACCGGGGCCCTTACCAGCAACTCTGGCCTGGGCACACAGGACTCTGAGAGCCTGGCACTGAGTTTTGGAACAATGACAGCTGTAGGTCCTTGCAAGACATGCCAGAGACAGAGGTGGCAAGAGGAGGGTGAGAGGCTGCTGAGGTCCATCATGGAGCCAAATGTATAAATCCGTAATTCCTGGCTGGCTTCTCCAGCCAGCATCTAGGTTAGGAAGGTGAAGTTTAGGCACCTTTGACCTCAGGGAATGGCAGCCAGAGCTGTGGAACTAAGTGAGCAAACATAGGATAGGGATCATGCCCTCAGGAGAGGGTCCTCCTGTTGACTTGTGTCTCTGCTAGGGAGGCTATAGCTGTGATGAAACACCATGACCAAAGCCACTTGGGGAGGAGAGGGTTCATTTCTGCTTACAACTGTAAGGTCACATCCATCACTGAAGGAAGGAAGTCAGAGCAGGAACTCAGAGCAGGAACCTGGAGGCAGGAACTGAGGCAGTGGCCATGGAAAAGCATTGCTTACTGTCTTGCTTATAGAACCCAGGACCACCAGTGCAGGGATGGCACCACCCACCATGTGTTAGGCCCTCCCCCATCAATTGTTAGTTAAGAAAATGCCTCATAGCTGGATCTTGTGGAGGCATTTTCTCAGATGAGCTTCCCTGCTTTCAGATAACTCTAGCTTGTGGCAAGTTGACGTAAGACTAACCAGCACACCCCATGATAGCAAGATGTGGAACTGGGATCAGAGAGCAAGGATAGTAGGTGCTTCCTTGGTGTGTTTTTGAGTATGCTTGGGTTAACTGGAAAAGATGTCTGTATCCTTATGGTTTGTGGTTTGATGGGAATTGCAGAGGCACGACTACCATTGAGGAGCCTTAGATCTAATGACAGTTTCACAGGGCAGCCGGGCCCCTCAGAGATACCTCCACATCCTTGCTGACGGTGAAGCATTTGTGTCAGCTGCCCAGAAGTGGACCAGGAGTGGAATTCCTGACTAAATAGCTTTTGATGGGCCCTTTGTGCTCGGGAATTATCCTGGAGGCCGGAACGCAGCTTCACTTTGATGGTTCTTGTGTACTTTAGGGGAGTCTGTCAAAGGCTTAGGGGGAGGCTAGAATGCTCTACTGGGTGAAATATTTTGAATCTTGTCGAAAACTAGCCATTTCCTTCAGGACTGTGTGGCTGGCGGTGGGCAAGCGGCTAATCCTCTCCTTCACTGAAGGGAGAAATGGGACTGCGGCTCAGGACTGGTAGCGGCTCACACTGGAGGATCGCGGGGTGGATACGGCAGCATCCTGAGCACCATCCAGTTCCGCAGATAACCGTGGCGTGAAAATAAAGAAGCATCGATTTTCCTTGGGAAGCCACTAGTTTTGCTGATCTTTAATCCCAGGTGCGCTCTGTGGGAGAGAGCGTATATTTGGATTGAATAATAACCGGACGCTGTTTCCCCCGGAGAGAGTCTAATAATTATTTAACGTTCTTAGCCAGTCTTACTCTGAGTCAGGTAAACGTGCCCCCAGAATCATTCCTGCCAAGAGCGGCATTTCAGAATCAGTGGCTGGAATGCAGGGGGCCTGTGAAGACATCCACTCAGGACCCCCTCTGCATTGGCCACACTGTTTCCCTGCTCCTGCTTTGGGGCCCAGGCACAGGGGTGATGTTTGGAAAAGGTAGCCTGGTCTTTCTGTCAGCCACTGGGACTTTGTACAGCTGGGTCCTTATTAAAGCCACTGCCTCCGCGTTTATCTTCATGGTGTTTTACCTCACTTAAATAGTCAAATCAGATTTTATTTGCACGCAATCACTAGAATGGATGAGCCCCTCCACTGTGTTTATCATAGGCAATGGGGCTCCTCCCTGTCTGGGGCTTTCAAAGGGCTTCCCCTCTGACATGGACTGTTTCTGTATGTGAGTCCTACATTGAGCTTTTCCACATTTTGGTGTTCTTTCTGACTCAGATAATATCCATAAAGATGACCTGCTAATTCGTCAGTCTCAGCCGCTTGTTCCTCCTGGGAAAGGCCATGCCCACCACACACTTGTCTAATTAGCTCCAGTGGATCCTGTCTCTCCCTCATGGACCTGCCGTGCCCAGTGCCACTGGGGGTTTGTGGGTCCCGAGAGCAAGCTTTGTCTTCCAGAGTCCTAGCTTTTATTACATTGTGATGTATTGGTCTCTCCCATCTGCACCTCCTCAAGGGAGGCAAACCGTGTCTTTGTAAATCAGTGAATTCTAACCACTAACCAGTAGATTGCTAACACTTGCCAATGATCAGAACATGCTGGGTCTGGACCCAAGACTGTCTCCTCTATTTCTAGAATGATGCAATGAGAAAAGTCCATTACACACAGAAATAGGGAAAGCATACCGTCGATGTAAAAGTGAATGACTAAGTGCACTAAAAGTTTCACTTGTCTTCTGATGTTTGACACTGTGCAGTCCCACAGTGCTCTCTGCATAACTTGACCTTACATAACTTCTGAGCACCCCTCCCCCGTTAGCCCCTCCAGGCTTCTCCTTGCACATCTACTAAGTGTACCTCACTAGCACATCACAAACACAAGGTCACCAGCCCATCCCTGCCCCCCCCACTCATCTATCACATACCTGGTTTTATGGAAATATTACTGAATGAGTATCAGAGCACATTCAGGAGATGGGAATGCTGTTCAGTTAGTAGTGTGCTTGCCTGGCATGCACAGCGCATTGAGTTCAGTCCCCAACACTGTAAACTGGACAGGGTGGCAGATGCTGTAATCTCAGCATTTGGGAGGTGGAGGAAGGAAGACGGGGCAGTCAGAGCAAGCCTCGACAATGGTATGTTTGAAGTTAGCCTGAGCTATATACAACTCCGTCTCCAAATGTAGAGCTGGGGTGATGGCTTAGCAGATAAAGGTGCTGGCTGTCGATCCTGACCGTCTGAGTTCAATAGAAATTGAACCCATGTGGTAGAAAGAAAGGACTTCGGAAGCCAGCCCACCAGTCTCCACGCTTGCACTATGACCTGGACACATGTGTCTTCACACATTGTCACATAAAGAAATAATAGAAACAATGTAAAGAAAGAAAGAAAAGATCAAAAGAAAGCGAAAGGAAACACATCCAAAATGAAACTGAAAGCAAATTTCAGTGTTTTGCCATTTCTCCTTCTCCTTTTGTGTTTGAATTGTTCCACATGAGCCGTTAGGCCTGATATCAGAACCAAGTATGATTCACAGGGCTGTCCTCATGGGTTTATGGTTAGGCTCCTGACTTGTTAGGTCAAGTCCTCTTGTTTTACAGTCTCACGGATGCATGATCGTATTGTGTTGTTAGAAGGTTGTATGTGACATGACCATTTTGTCCTGTGGTTGCACTGTGTGTGTTATGTGACTGTATTATATACTGAGTTCTGGGGCAAGTACTGCCTGGCCCCAGGTCTCAGAACAGGCTTTTCTGGTTTGTGGATCTCTTGCAGAAACACAGCTGGGGGCAGCAGCAGTTTCTCACTCCTGACCTTCATGTCCAGGGTCTGGGACATTGCCTGGTTTAGATAGGACCAAGAGCATCAGTCCTGTCCAGTGTACTCACGAGTGGTCACCACATCTCTATGGAGGGAGCAGGAGAGGGCAGACAAAGGCTAATTAGCATCATTGCCAAGCTCCCGACACCTGACCTGGTACACCCACTTCCCCCAGCCTTCACGCTCCCTGCCTCCACTTGCCATCCTTTCTTGGCCTTTCCCACTGTTGGGGTCATCCTGCTTAGAGCAGTGTCTCCTGTGTGTGTGCAGAACCTGAACATGGGTTTGAATAAGCCTCGGGGATGAGACAGGCCGTGGCTTCTGTCAGTGAACCTGTTTGGATTTGGGGGTTACATCTGAGCCAGCTGCCATGTGCAGGGGCTTCTGTGCACATGGAGGCCCTTCCCTTGTGGGGCTTGGGGTAGGACAGAGCTGCTGTTTCTTTCTTGTCTCTTAAGCCGCCACCGCCTGCACCCTCACCTCTGCTGGTTCTGCAGTCAGGAGAGAGCAAGTGCATAGGGACTCTCGCCATGACAAAGCAAGGGCTGCTTCCCGAACGGAGTTGGAAGGGGCCTCTGCTAAAATACATGGGTGCTTTTAAAGTTCCTTCCATAGATAGGTGCTTTCACGATTCACAGAGGTGGCCCCTCCTTTCCTGTGGGAATAAAATAGGGTACTTAGCATATGCCAGGGAACAGTGGTTTGGCTCTGTCTGCTCACACTCCACAGCTCTGGGAATAACCATATTCTCAAGGGGCTGCATCTGGTACAGGTGTGCATAGAACACACGTGCAATCACGGGCGGATTTCTCCGTCTGTGTTAATTGACATAATCTTGTAGATTTGTCTCCTTATTTATTTATTTTTTCCTGGTTTTTTAAAGACAGGGTTTCTCTGCTGCTTTAGAGCCTATCCTGGAACTAGCTCTTGTAGACCAGGCTGACCTCAAACTCGCAGAGATCCACCTGCCTCTGCCTCCCGAGTGCTGGGATTAAAGGCATACGCCACCAAATGAGCCCAATAATGGTGACAAATTCAGTGTCTCCAGATGAATTCTCACCATACCCTACGTGATTTAAATATGTGTTCCTTGGGAAGAATGACGACAGACCAAACCCCATAGTGCTGAATTCCTTGGGGTCACTGTTCGTCATCATGAGCTCCTGTCGGGGTCAACCTCTTGGGCTTGAAGAAGTCAAAGACCAAGGTGGGAAGGTCAGGGAAGGATGGGAGGCAAGCCTGGCATACCTCTCTCGATAGCTCTGGCTGGTGGAGCACAAGCGGCTGCTTAGTAAGGTCCAGTACTGGCTGCCGTGTACCGTGCCATGCGCGTCTCATTTACGCCCATCCTCATGACAGCTCAGCCCACCGGTCACTGCGTTGCACGTGGCAGCTCATCCATCCTCCCACGTGAGGGAAAGAGGACAGGTCACGGTTCTGAAAGGGCAGCATGTCAGCGTCCCTTCTGAGTCAGGGTCTCTGATTCACCGGCAGGCTAGACGTTAAACCCTCTGGGCAGCCATGTTGCCTCCCCGCTGCTAGACAGCCAGTGTCACAGCCTCTTGTAAAATGGTCACTTTTCCTAGTGAGGCATGCTTAAAGGACGGCACCACCAGTTTCTTAGTGTCCAAACTGGGGTCTTAGAATCAGAGGATGGAGTTAAAGTTTCTCTCTGCATAGCCGTGACTGGGTTGAGATGTCCTTCCATTGTAGACTGGGTCTTCTTGTCTTCATAATTCTATAGCTGAACCTTACAGGTGGTGACTGAGGCTATGCCATGCCAGCATGCACTAACAGCCATCACCTAGAGAAAGGGGCTGCCAAGGTCTCTCTCGCCTGCACTCAGCTCACCACATGGCCATTCCCTCCAGATCAGGAATACCCACATCCCTCCATCTCAAACACTTCCCTGTATCTTCCAGGTGCTCCTAACTCAGCAGCTAGATTTGTGCCCCTGTGGTAACATACTCAAGACAATCAATGGATTAAAAAAAACGTTTTATTTGACCCATGATTTCAGAGGTCCATGCCCATGGGCCCCATTGCCCTGAGCCTGTAGTGGCACGGCGCTCCATGGTGGAAATACATGGTAGAAAAGGTTACCCTCCTCAAGGTGGCCATAAAAGATAGGAATGAACTGGAGTCCTAAGTTCCCTAAAGGAACACTCATACGAAGTCCTACATCTTCCCGCTAAGCCCTACACTCTGAAGGTTCCACTATAATCCAGTATTGCCAAGAGCAAGAACCAGGAAGCCCTGAGCCCATGGGTATTTGGGTGGCAATCTGGATTCAGAGTGTGTCGCAGGGAACATGGTACATCTCTCTGTCCACCAGCATATAACACACTCCCTCAATTCACTCCAGAGCATAGGATGTTTGTTCCCACTGGATTCAAATTGCCCTTGCCTAGTTTTAAGAAGTTGTTTTTTTTTTTAACATTTCCTAATTTATGCATCTCCATTCCATAGACCCCATCTTGACTGTTGCTACATCATACCCAGATCTACTGTTCTGAGGTTGTTTTATTCAATCATAAGTTTACTATACCAGGGAGTTATTGCTTCATATTTCTTGTTCCCATTACCAGTGTTCAAAGTTCTCCTATGGAAGGGAAGAAACCTTTAGTGTTAAGTTAATTAAGCAGGCTTTTCGTGTGTATCTGCATTTGACACGTAGCAGGTATGTGGTTGGAACTGTGTGTGATGCCAGGTTTAAGCCTGGCCCCAGCATCTCTTAGAAGCAAAGACAGCTGTTCGCCTCCTCCATGGCCTCCAGCTCCATGGCCTCAGAACCTCATCCCTCAATAGTAACAGTTTCCCTGCATCTCCTTCCCAGGAAGTCTGTGGAGTCTTTGGGCTGCCTCGGTGGTCTCCTGCGAATCCCCACAGGCCTGGAGCCTCTGTGCAGTGTACTCGGGCCTCATAAGTCTATGCTGGTGAAGTCCTCACTGTCCGTGGGGCATTTCCTTGTAAGCTATAGGGACTTCCCACCAGACTCTCGACTATCCAACATAGTTAGCATCATTTTCTAGGCTTGTGTGGTTTTTCTAGATGTTTCTTGGTGATCATGATGTTGCTGTCCAGAGAATGTGACCAGGAACAGTAGAAGCAGTCCTTGACCCAGTCTGCCTTCTCCATATGGGCTAGTATAGTTCCTTCACGTCAGTATCTAACACCTGCACTGGAAAATCTGGAACATTGAAACCAGGGACTCTTGGATTCATTAACTTCAATCAGATTGCGAGGATGTGTGTGATGAAAAGTACCATCAAACCCGTCACTGTCGGTTGTTAGCCGGCGCTTCCGCCACAGAGGCCAGCTGTGGGCTTTCACAGAGAAACACACCCGTAAATGCGCTCAGGCGTAATGAGCGCCATCACCCATCCTTGTGATCTTCCTGGAAATAACACTTTAAAGCCTGAGGTGTGAATGCACTAATAACTCAGCTTCAAACGGCACCCGCTCAAAACTTTTGTTCTGGGAACTGTGATATGACACTGGCTGAGCTGGTACCTCGGTTCTGGGGACTTCTGGGTGACCTTTGAGTTCACCGAAAGCCACCGTAGTGACTCAGTGTGCTGTCACAGTGTGTCAGCTGGGATGAGATGAAGATCCTAACCAGGGGTCAGTCCTGGCATGGATTTTGGGTATTACCATCCATGGCATAGAGCCAGAACTCTAGGGGTCAGTTCACACATCAGGGAAGCGGTGGCTTTGATTTCAGGGCCACGGAGCAGAGAGTGGGTTGGTTACAGCTGAAGGCAGGGAGGATGTTGCTCTTCTGTGCATGAGGCCCTAGTTACCCATGGTGGGTGCCCTGTGGGGGCACGTCGCTGCCTTGTGCTCTGAGGCCTGGGCATGACTCTGTGTGTGTGTGTGTGTGTGTGTGTGTGTGTGTGTGTGTGTGTGCACAGCATTGTGTTCCTAGGCACCATGGAGTTCTTGTTTGTGCTCAAGTTGAGGGGCTCCTTTCCTGCAGGGGAGCATCTTGGCCCCAGTTTGAGTATTGAAAAAGAAAATGCTGGCAACATAGGCTCTGTGCGTGTGTGTGTGTGTGTGTGTGTGTGTAAATGAGTGAATGAGTCTGTATGTGCATGGGTGTGATGAGTGCAGAGAGGACCACACATGGTGAGCAGAGAAAAGTGCCTAGTGTGGGTCCCCACCCTCCACCCTGTTGGAGACAGGTCCCTGCTGTTCACTGCCCTGTGTGCCGGGTTAGCTGGCCCATGCGATTCCCATCTCCACCACCCACCTGTATTTCTGTGGGATTAAAGATATGAGTGCTACTGTTTCCAGATTTTATTTGGGCTGTGGGATTTGAACTCAGGCTGTGGAACTTTTTACCCTCTCTGCGGAGCTCCCTAGTATGACTTTCACAGCTGTGTCCTTCACTCTGCTTGTGATCAGTGAGGCAGGGCCACAGACTAGGATGGCTCCTAACGCCTGGATTCTGGGCTGGACGTTGAGGCTGAAATAGGTTATGTTTTTGGTTTTGGGCTTTTCACGTGGGAGTTTCTGCTGGCTGTGTCAGGATAAAGGGAGCATTGCCCATACTAATGGTGTCATTCACATGTGTGGACTGCTTCCATGTGACTTTAGCTTCTGTTGTTAGACACTTTGTACACTGGCCTGCTTCCTTTGCATCACATGGGTTCCATGGGGATACCACTGGGTGTTCTGCACCCCACTGTGTATCTGCCTGCACAGACATCACTATGTCGTTGGACTTCTGTGTCTGTATCTGGATACATGCTTAGGTCGTGCTTTAAGTGTATGGGGTCACCATGCCTGTATACCCTAACATTGTGCTTACATGGACACAGAAGTTACCATGCCCTTGGTACCCTCTTATATATGTCTAGGTGCATACAAAGGTTACCATGACTGCATATCCCAATGTATATGACAGAGTGATGCAGAAATTACCATGTCTGTGCATTCCAAACTCCATCTGGGTATACACCCAGGTCACCATGTCCTCTTACCTTATGTGTACCTGGGGCAAGTGGATGCCATTATGCCTTGTGTACCCTATAGTCAGCCAAAGAGTCAAACTTTGTTCTCCCTCCTGCTCCCCAGGGATATCTTTGACTTTCTTAGAGTTCTGGGAATGGTGTGGTGTTTGTGTGTGTGTGTGTGTATGTGTGTATGTGTATGTGTTTAACTCTGGACTGTAAGCAGTAATCAGTCTTCCTACACTTAAATCTATTCTATAGGTGCTGTGACTTCCCAGTGTATTAAATACCCAGATACCATGGTCCTAAGCATCTCTGTCCATTCTAGAGAAGCAACTATGGTCTTACTTATGGAGAAGTCAGTCTTCGTTGAGATATGATATACTTTCTGTATCTGAAGATCATCACAGCTATAACTCTAATAGGACTGCAGTCAGTGGCTTAGCTATTGAAAATGGTAACACCACCATTCCCATTTCATCTAAGTAGTTTAAAAGTGTTGAGCACTGCAGTTATGAAAACCTATTAGATGTGCACTTATGCCTCTGACGAAGAGGTTGTTATCTAATAAAGCATAATGTTCAAGGCATTTGCAAGTCTGGGTTTTAGATGGAACTTGCTGAAGCGCGAGATCAGAACAGCTCTGGGCTAAGGTCTCGAGGACTCTGGGCCGCGGGGGTACAGTTGTGTGAGGCTGCTGGAGCAGGCTGAAGTCACAGTCCTGGCTAACCCTTCTCTCTCTCTCCTCTCCACAGAGTCTCAGTGCACCCTTTGTGGCGAGCCAGAAGGTGAGTACCTCACTGCTGCTCTAGCAGGCAGAGCGCCTTAGCGTCTCAAACGTTGGCTTGGTGGTGAAAACTGCTGCACTGGTTGCGTTCAGCCATTTTGAAGCTGAAAGTATACTCTGTGGTGTTGATGGGAAACAGAACAGAAAACATGAGTGGTAGGCGGGAGTTCCTCTCTGATAAGAAATGAGCGTGGCGACTCGCTGGCAATACCTCTTTCCTGTATTGTACTGAGACATCCTAGCCAGTTTTCTCCAGATAGTAGATGCCGATATGCATTTGCTAGCTTTAGCAATATGACCCAAAGGTTCGGATGAAGCGGACATTAAATGAGGCTTTGTGAAATTATTCCTAACTGCTAGTGACCGAACCCGAGGGGATGGGCCAGTGACAACAAGTTGTCCGTCCTACCAGAAATACAGCTAAGCCCTACAGTTGAGGCATTTGAGAGTGGGGCTCCCGGACCGATGCTAAACTACGTTTCAAAGTAGAGAAAGCGCAATTACACAGTGTTTCCGTGGTGTGAGGAAGAAGGAAGAAAATGTGGTAGCCACCTTGCCCCTATTTCCGGGGACTCTTGAAGCTGGGTTTTGATTTTGTGTTTTAAAGAGGGATACTGCCTTGGTCCAGCCCCTATTCCCTCTCCCAGCATGAGATTCCCGATACTGGTCCAGAAACCCTGGGCATCAAAAGACTTCAATGCCTTGTAGATCTGCTGAACAGCTTCCCCTCAGAAACACAAAACTAACTACAAAGCTGATCCAAAAGTTCTAACCGGTAGGAGATGATTTCTTCAGTCGGGTGGCAAAGGTGTGTTTTGACCAAGTTCTCCAAATTCTTTTTGCGTCACTAACTGCACAACAGATTCACCTGTGGTAAAGTCTGGTAGTTTATATAAATCTCTGTCCCTGGTCTTTCCAGGACTATGAGAAGTAGCATGTCCTTCAAAGGGACAGAGCCTCTGTCTTACAGATGCTGGGATGCTGGGATGCTGTGAGGATCTCTGATTGCTTTGGTCCTCGGGTACTGGGAGTTTCATCATTTACTATCATTGCAGCTTTTCTGTTACTCCCAGCCTGGGAGCGGTCACTATGCCCTGGCTTCAAGGCCAGCGTCTTTGTCCCCTTTCCCACTTTCTGTCGAAAGTTCCAGCATGCTGTGCTGGAGTGCTAGAGATGTGAAGTTCCTAGGTCGCCATGGGAGCAGGTTCAAACTAGCTCCATCTGCCTTTTCTAGTAACACAAGTATTCTGTCCACCGAGGATGGAACACTGTGTGCAGTGTGCTATCCCCAAGGGCATCTCCCAGTTCCAGTACAGCATGAGAGATGGTCATGGAACATTACAGGCAGAGTGGTTATCAAGCAGAGATATAGATTTCCCAGGACAATGGTATCGTGTCTAAGAAGGACCCTGGTCTGCATGATAAGAGTTGGTGACCCTACCCCCAGCAATGTTAGATGGTGGTCCTCATCTCATCCTACACTCTCACGGGTTCCACTCCATCCCTGTTCTTGTTTAACTTCCCCAGCACAAATTTTGTCAGCACTCGCGCACTGGCTGGACCTCATGTAAGAGTAGCCCCAGCTGTCCAAACAGAAGAACCTAGAAGGTTAGGAGGGACCCCCAGCTGAGGTGGAAGTCCCTGTCCATGTCTCAGTGAAACTGGCCAACTGGCCGCTCTTGCCTTCCTGACCAGACTTCTCCAAGGCCCTCCCAAGGCTTGGTTCACTTGAACAAGTGAAACTGTTCCAAAGGAGAGCAGGGGAGGAGGGGCCGCCTGGGCTCAGCTGCGCTTTGTTTTCCAGAAGCACCAGCAAATGAATATTCATAGGTTTTTAAATCATTTAAGTAATTAGTCTAAGTGAGAGCTGGCCGGGTGCAGTGAGTAGAATCTAGAATCAGTTTTTTTTTTGTTTTTTTTTTTTTTTTTTTTTTTGGTAATTTCGTCGGTGGCATCTATGCCTTAACTTAAAAATGCCATCACACAGAAGGGACCCGAGTCAGAGGACTCTGCAGTACAAGGCTCAAAGCAGGGCGGGCCTCCTTGAAAGGGCCGGCTAGAAACTCGCCTGAGGTAGCTTCCCCCTCCCGTCAGAAAGCTGTTAAGCCCTTCCTGACTAACCAGTGAAGTGGGAAACACCTATTTGCATTTTAATGGTTCGTTCTTTCGGAGAGAGCTGTTTCTTCTCAGGAATGGAATAATTAGCATCATCTCAGAAGATAGTATCTGTCAAACAAATGAGACCGAGAGCAAAGTTGATGGAGAGGTCTCCGGATTCTCCAGCTGTGCGTCCCTGTAATGACTAAGCCAGATTTTTCAGAGGACCCAACATGTTAATCGTATGCGAAATGTAGATCAAGGCTTCAATATGCAAATTGTCTGCATGGCCTATATTATGAAGCTCTGAATCTTGGGGGCTGGGTATTTAGTGAGGTGGATATGTATGGATCCTCTATTTGTCACCCTCTTCCTGGCAAGAACAGAGAGGTGGCTCCGCTGTGAGCCCTGGAAGTGCAGGGCAACCTGAGGGCTGGGTAACTCGGTTAGAGCAGGCTGGGTCCCCTGGTGCTGTCAGGAGGTGGTGGCTACAGTGTGTTCTCATAGAGATCTCCCCCGAAAGGAGTGAGCACACTCAGGACAGGGGTGATGTCAGTGGCTGTGATAACTCACTAACCTCACCTCATGCTCAAACTGTCTCAGTTGCCTTTTCGACCGCTCGTTAACTCATCTTGACATTTCAGAATCTATGTGTGGCATAATCTGTTATTTTAACATGAGAAAATAAGAGTATATCTCCCTTTTCAAACTTTATTGATGGATGTGTGTTAACGCTTGCTTTTTAACAAGAGCATGGTATATATATATATATATCCATATATATATATATGGATGCTGGAAGGAGCTGCAAGTACACGGGTTCATGGATTTGTCTGTTTCCAGTTTTTGGTTTGACGTGAGAATACACATCATGAAGATGACGGGTCAGGAGGGCTTGTCAGATCCACTGTGATGCGCTAGAGATTTCTTTAGCTCACACCATGAAACCCAATTAAAAAGGAAAACCAAACTATTAGGAAGTACCTTCCATGCAGGCATAGTCTACAAAAGACCAGCATGCATTTTAGTCCAGAGCCTTCTCCGACATGAGCTCTTGAGTGTGTGACTTAAAGACGCAGAGGCCATCCATTGGTGGCCATGCAAGTCTACATTTTGGTAATGTTCTTTGTAGAGATTTCGGCCCAGAGGAAAAATTTAAGTTTTAGAGTAATCTCTAAAATCATATGGGAAATTTTTTTCTGATTTTATTGTTTATTTTTATGATGATGCTGATGTTGATCATTCAAACACACTGAAGTACACGTTCCTCTGAGACTTGCGTTCAGACATATAGACTCTTTTCTGCTTTCCCACCTTCATACAGCATGACTAAGAAGCAATGTACTGAGGAGCATTGTGCGCTTGGTGTTTTAGCACAAGAAATTCAAGGTTTTCCCCATAAGTGACTGTGAACAATGGGAACTCTCCCCGCTGCTCTTCCCCTCAATGAATGGGTGTCATCCGTCCCGGGGTTCCAAGACTTCTAAACAGTGGGGACAGTGAGTCAGGTGCTTCCCCATAAATGGACACAGAAGCACTTCTGCTCCACCCACAGCCCATCCTGCCCCACTAGGAAGAGGAGGACATGAGTGTGTCTGTATGCCCTCTTTAAGGGTGTGCTTTGGCTACCAGGGGCCTTTCCTGACTGATGTTCCTGGATAGTGAATACAAGATAGCCAGCTTTTATTAAGTTCTCCACATGAGTCAGGCGCTCCAGAAGAATTAGCATTGCCTAGGAACTGAGGCCTCTGCCAGCCAGCCCATCTTCCTGGAGCATGGTATAGTTCCTGTAGTTCAGTGCAAACCTGAGGGAACCTGCTGGGGTGGTAGGGGACATGGATATAAAAGTTTGTGCTGGAGGAGGAGATCAGGACTTAGGAAAGGAAACTTAGTCTGATGCGGTAGGTCTCTTTTCCTGATCAATGCCCAGAAAGGTGCTTTGGAGCACATAGTAGAAATCTTTTCAATGCAGCAACAACCAAGAGATAGAGGGGACACAGAGAGATAGAGACAAAGACACATGCGTGCACACTGCACATGTACACGCACGTGCACACGCGGCTCGCGCGCGCGCACACACACACACAAGGTAGGGGATAAGCATGAGCTGAGTTTGAGCAGTGAAAGGCCTGGGGTGAGGGTGTAGTTCTGACCACGTGAGCAGATATGATATATGGCCTGTGCCGTATAACACGGAGTGGTAGAAACATGCAAATGAGTCCTCTCTAAATAAACCTAGACATTCAGAAGTTTCCCCACCAACGAGGAAAGAGCTATGAAAACACTGGCCAAGGGTAGATTGACAACGTGAATTATGTACCTGAGGCTGTGGGCAGAACACGTTATTTACCTTAAATGGATGTCTGAAGCATGAATACAACCTTGGTCCTCCCACCCATGTGGTGAGGAAGAGAAGTGGGGTAGAGTTGATGTGAAAGTGTTTCCGCTCTGGAGCAAACTCGCAGCCCCTTCTCTACCAACAAACCCCTCCCACCTGAAGTAAGCAGAGGAGAGCATTGCAAACCAGGTGAACACACTTCAAGGGAGTAAAGAGACTACAGCAGAACAATCAACCCGAGTGTTGGAAACAGACTGGCGCAGGCATTGGGTGTGTCTGAAAACATTAACTAGGTTTTCAGAAGGAAAGGAACCCCGGTGTGGGAAGTAGGTGGTATAAAATGGTTATGAAACAAAATAGTGAAAAATGAACTCAGCCTTCTAGTTTGACTCTGGGGGAACTATGAGGCGGAGTAGGTGGAGCTGAAGGGAGAATTGCTAAACTGGAAAACAGGTGTGAGCATGTTGCCTCACGTGCTGCGTGGAAAGTAACAAGGGTAATATAAGAATGCATGAGAGATGACTATGGAAATACTGAAACTTGACCCTGTGACCCCGGGAGACGCTGAGGATGGAGGGAATTGAGGTAGACCAGGCTAGTTTATTTTATTTATTTATTTATTTTTTTACAGAAATAAAGATGCGTATTGCCACTTTGATCTGAAGGTTCCTGAAATTTAAACTAAACAAATAAAACATATTCAGAGCCCCCCAAGTGAAGCTGAGGGATACAGTACAAAGAGATGCTCTTGAATGAGCCAAGAGTAAGCACAACCAGCCATCCCAGGACCTTTACCTTCAATGGTTCAAGTTGAACCACATAAACTAACCAACACTTCCAGAGACAGTCCAGGGTGGGGAAAATGGCACAATTCCCTGTGAAGCTGAATAAAAATGGGGAAGGAGAAACAGAAACAGAAAAACAGCACCCCTAAATGCTTAGACAGAACTCCTTGAGTCTCGTGAAGCTTGGTTTGTTGATAAAAGGATAATGCTCCAATGAGCAACACCAATTTAAAATGTTATAATTGACTCAAAATATGTGAGAAAGAAAAGAGGAGCACAAGGAGAAAATGGCAAATCAAAATGATGAGAGAAGATGGTTTTGTAAGGGCCCAGGGCCTTTGTGTAGGAAGCTCTTCTCTGCAGTGAAAAGAAGATAAGCCTCCCAGAGGGACCCTGTCACCTCTCCACTGTCTGTCCTGTAAGTACTAAGCTGGCTCCTTTCTCTGGCTTTTATAAACGTCTTGTGTGACATTTAGCGTGCACTCACCTAAGCACTCAGGCCTTTGCTGGGAACCCTTGCACAAATCCAAGCTGCTCTCAGTTTTCAGGTGAGCTTGGATGCCATCACAGAATCCCACGGGTTCTCCAAGACGGGCATGATATCCCTCGATTCACTCTACTAAGGGCCTTTGAGCTCATAAAGACCTTTCAAAGGTCAGCTATAAGCCACTGTTTCTGAAGTGTAGGTCAGACCAAATAAATCCTCCAGTTTTATCCAGGTTCCTCATTACCCACAGGGTGATTTCCATGTCCAAAGCGTTGTCATCGTTTGAACTGGCTGGCCATTCTAACCTACCTGGCTACTTGTTAAACACTGCCAGTTCTCTGGTGGCCACATGCTAACCCACAGTTACCAGATGCACTAGGTATGCTAAAGGCTTTCATGGTGAAAGGCAAAATAAAAGAACTAAGGAAGGAAAGAGAGGGGAGAGAGAGAGAGAGAGAGAGAGAGAGAGAGAGAGAGAGAGAGAGTTTGTAAAGAGCCTTGAGGATGTACAGAACCCTTTGCATGCACTACTTCAGCAGAGGTTATTGTTTGCACACCCAGTGGAGAACAGTGGTCTAGGAAAAGATCCCCTGGCTGGCACAGTCTCCACGCTCCAGGTCAGTTTTTCTGGGTGTCCTCCATAATGGACACACCTTGCCGCATGGATTCATCCCATACCTCTGTGTGGCATATCCACTACACATCCCTTCCCTCTCTTCCAGCAGCACCTATGGGAGTATGGTGTGTGCAGCACACTGAGCTCAGCACGGGATTTTCAGCATGGCTTTGTTCCAACCTGTATACCTCCACAGCGCCTGGCCCAGTCCTTCCTGCTCACAGCTGCGAATTTCTGGGAACATGGCTATAGCTAGGATACCTGAGCCTACTAAGCACCGGGGCTTAGAATTAGTCGGAGCCACAGATTAAATGTGATAAGATGAAGCGAGAGTGAGGAAGAATCGTGCTCACCATCTGGTGTCTGAGGCTGGCGCAATTCTGCGTTTTGCTGAATGACACAAATGCACAAATGAGCCCTGATTTCTGAGTTTCTTTCTTTTTATAAATAATATCCAGTATCCGAGATGCAGACAGTCAGCTGGCATGATGACTGTTTCCCCTCATCCGTTTGCTCAGGAAAATTATGACCCCTGGGTAACTTAACAGTCAGGTCTCAGGATGGGTACGGCTGTAGCGTTGTCCTTTTTCTTATTGCGAATGCTGTGTCTGATTGTTGCGCTCGGAATCCTATTTGGGAAGTATGTTTAGAATAGTTGATGCCATTGCACAATAAAGAAAATTTATCAGAGAAACTCCTAGTAATTCATAACAAGCTCTTCCACAATACCCAAAGCAGTGGCCCTGGAGAGAATTTCAGGGCAGGATGGCAGGTGACCTCTGTCTTCTGTGTCAGAAGTTGCCACTTTGGAAGGAATCCCCGTAATCCTTGACATCTGGGGGTGTGCGTAAAGCCCTCCACACTCAGCATCGCTTTGCTGCTTAGCTCAGCTAGCATCCTTGGGAAAGATAGTCTTCAGATCTCAGGAACATCACGCAGCTGGGTGCACCCTAGACCGAGACATCAGCAGAAGCTGGACATCTCCACTTGGAACGCATTTCCCTTTCGTGTTCCACCTGAAGACTTGATGTGTCTCCTTGGCAAGTACTGTAGCAGGTGCCAGGACTCTCTGGCAATCAAGGAAGCATTTATGTTATGGGTAACCTTGGCAGCTTCCCACAGTCCCATTGGGGCCCCAGCCTTACCTCTCAGGTGTGTGCAGAGAGTCTTGCGTAGGTCTCTGGCCTGAGACCCTCTTGGAGGAGACGAGAGACTAGAGGAGCCACCCCTGCTTAAACAGGAGAGTTTAGGAACCTGGGTGAAGTCGAATCTTAAGCTGCATTCTGCCCCGTGCCCCTGTATCATATTGGGCCCCTGCCCTTCTCTCCTGCCTCTGTGTGGATGTTCCTGGCCGCTCTTGAATTTCGTGTTCTCTTGCTGAATCTCACAGTTTTATATGAACCACAAGAAACTTCAGTGGGAAGAGAAGATGACTGTGTTCTAACCTTAAGGAGTTCGCAGCCTGCATGACATGCCATGGACTGTGCTAGAAAGCCATTCCACATGGAACAAAGCAGTTGCGACAGCACACAGAAAGACAGATGATGCAAGTCCGGTCGGGTCTACCTCTTGTTTGCTACCCTTGATGCTGTGTTTGTGTTCATATATTTGGCTTTGGATATGGTTTCTCTCCTCAGGTGATGACAGCCAGGAGAGCCCCTCCTCCCCAGGGTCCCATGCTGCCGTGAAAGTGTATTCATTGTCTTGCTTTCTCCCTGATGGTTCCATCTCATTAACAGGGATATGAGCATCGAATGATTAGAGCGTTCAGATCTCTCTGTGTGTGGAATGACCTTGGGATGAGACTAGCCCATCACAGAATTATTGGTCCCTCCTCTCCGCCTAAGCTGTCTTGGTTAGACCCAGAACTCAGGCTCTGAGCCTAGAAATAAGTGAGCCACTGACGTAGGCTGGCAAATGGTGACCCTCTGCATCAGGTACAGGAGAATCCTTGTAGTGTAGTGCTTGGATGGTGTTTTTGGAGCTCCAAAGGCAAACTGGATAAATGACTGGTTTTCTAAAATCTGAGCTAAATATTTCTTCTTTTGTCGTTGATGCAGAGAAATAGATATAACCACCTTTTTGGTGGCTGCACCAAACAGGGAGTGGTGGTCAGAGTGGTGTGTAACTATCTCAGAATGGGAAGACTTTTAAGCATATAGGCAAAAATTGCATGATTCAAAGAGAACTGAATCCTGAATCTTTTTTAGACGTGCTCACTGGGAGATTTCTAGAAACGAAAAGGAAAGTTATAAATGGAGATAGTGTTTTGGCTTTCCGGCCGCCCAGACGGGAAATCACACAGAAACTATATTAACACTATTTGGCCAATGGCTCAGCCATATTCCTAGGTAGCTCTTGCATCTTAAATTAACCCATTTCTATTCATCTATGTATCACCACAAGGCTGTGGTCTACAGTTAAGTTTCCAGTATCTTTCCCCTTTTGTGGTTACATGACATCT